>NC_031989.1:38520293-38536571 GCF_001879085.1 Nicotiana attenuata
GGAGCATGAAAAGGCTGGGACAAGATGCCAGGGTAGTTGTGGCAAGGGGTAAAGCCTGGGGGGTGTTGTGGGGAGAACTCAGCAGCAGTGGGAATCTGGGATTGTGATCGTAGTGGGACGGAAGCAAGATTTTCAATGTAGTTAGTGGGGGATGAGGGTAGATGATGCCCACTAATCCAAGCCCGGTACATCTATATTATCCGGCATTTCAACTTTCAAGCCTCTTCTTTCAACTCAAATTCCGATTCCACAATCCCCCTTGACAGATCAATAACCCCTGTGTCCAAGTCTTTGCTAGCCATGGCTACCTTGCTCTTTGACCTTGTGTTGTACGGGTGGGTTGCTAGAATGCCAAACAAACTATCCACCTTCCTGGTCTCAATGACAACATCAAACTTGTTAGTGTTTAGGATTTAACAGATAGGCAACCGCACATTTACGATGCGATGCACCTGAACAGTTAAAGTTTCTACCATGTATTTGAACGGATGCATGTTTCATCCCAGCTTTTAACTAGCTCTTCTCATTTTGCGCTTTCTCTTCTCTTTTTTTTTCTTTTCACTCCAAGCCCTCTTTAATCACTATTGGCCTTTCCCACTTGTTTTTGTTGCTTCCCTTTTATTTTGCACTCGTTTTCTTTCTTGTTTTGCCATTATTTCTTTCCACTCAATTTTCTTTCTTTTTTATTTCCTATCTCTCCTTTCTTTTTCTTTCTCCTCTCCTTTTCTTTTTAGGGTTATGATCGAATCCTATGGGGATTGCCTACGTATCATAACGCCGCATGAATCAGATCATTACGTAGTTCAGGAGATAATTGTGAAGTAAAACAAAAACACATTTTGCTTTTTTCGAATTTTCATAAAATAAAAACAAAAACATTCTGATTTTCCTTCTACTACCACGACTTCCCCTACAGCCTCAAACATAAAAACTAACAGACTCCAACAGAAACTGCACTACAGACTCGAAAATGGACTAACAAACTCAAAGAGAAACTGAAAATACAGACTCAAAAAATAAAATCAGAAATACACAAATGCCTCAACTACTGCTCCAGCGGCCAGCGGGACATCAGTCGGTCTCGCCGCGGGCCTATGCTCCATATCCTCTTGGAGGCGAAATAGGTCATCCATAATCTGACGGACAAAAATCATAACTGCAGCGAAGAACTTGGACCTGATCATGTCCTTACATTTGTTGCACTTTATCACAATATAGTCCGCAATCCTTCTAATCCTTTCCTTGACGACACCTTTCTCCTGTAGCAAAGCCCAATCTGTTGAGATCTGGCCTCCAAAACTTACGTGGTTGTTTGATTTTGCTCTTGTAATTGTTGCAGGTCCTCTTCTAGTTGTGACATCAAAGCATAGCAGTGTTCTCTTTCTGCTTTGAAGTTCTTTGCCTGCTTGATCATTTCGCTCTCAAGGACATTGATCTTTTTCTCCAACCCCATGATTCCTTATTTTTCCTTCAATTGTTGAACGAAACGTGCCTGTTCCTCCGCATTCCTGGCCAAGTTTGCTTGGGCCTTTGCTAGTTCGCCCTCGGTTTTTTCAAATCAAATCCGTAGTCACCTACTATTCGTTTAAGGTTGTCTGTAAGTTTCTTATCCTTTTCACTTCTGGCAGGGTTCTCAGCAGCTATTTTCATCTCTTGGATTTGGGCCTAGAGGGTGTCATTTTCTTTGGCTAGCCTTTTATTTTCACCCTCATCCACAGCGGCTTGCAAACCATTCTCAATTTGAATATCTCTGACTTGCTTTCCAACTTGCTTATGGTGGCCCTATACTCATTTTCTTTGGCCAGCCAATCTCGTTGTTCCTGTGATGCTTCAACAAATTCTTGAAGGTGGGGTCTGTTGGCTGGTCTTCCAAACTCAACACTTCTTTTATACCAAGCGAGGTAACCGGACGAGACTTCACCCTTGGATAGATCACGCACTCGGGTATTGGCCGTCAGGTATTGGCACTCACTCCAGATCTGGCGAACCACTGCTTCATGAAATTGGCCATAAGCACAGATCTCTACCGCATGAATGCTAAGGTCTTCGTCTTTGGGAATTATTTGGCATCTTCCCAACTATCTCAAAACCCGGTACGGGGCGTAAGGCCAGATACTTCTGAGACCCATTAGGAGGAAGTGAGGACCGGTGGTAGGCATATATATAATTTCATTAACAGAAAGCCAACCCAACGTCCACTCTATCTTATCAGCAGTTCTGGAACGGAGGCAGGATATCCAATCTACGACCCCTTCTGGCATCTTGAACCCATCGACCCTTGTATAAAACTCCTCTATGCAGCTTTTCCCTGTCGACCCATAGTTCAAGTACCGAGGACGATGACATAGATGCTCAATCATCCACATTTGTAGCAACAAATTGCATCTTTCGAAAAAATCCACTCCGACTTTGCAAGCTGTGAGAGCTCGGAATATTTCAGACACTATCATGGGCGCGAGGATGCTCTCGGCATTGATCATCAAAGTATTGATGACTCCAGCTACTCGTAGATCAATATTCCCATCCTTCCTGGGAAACACTAGAAGACCCAAGAATGCTACCATGAAAGCGAAACATCTATGCTCTTCGTATTATGGATGGTTCCCTTTGCTACAGATTCTGCTTTTTGGGTTTTCAAATCCCCCTATATGTCCGTACCGCTGGTATATGAAGTGTAGGGTGGAAAACCCAGCCGCCAAATCTGCATACTGGACCCCCTGCTTATTTTTAGCAAATCCAGAAACTTGTGAGGGGTGACGACCCTTGGAGCGACCAGATATTTATGTCTCAGACCCTCGGTACTCCCAGCATATCCCACTATCTCTTCCAAAGTGGGTGTGAGTTCGAAGTCCGAGAAATGCAGAACATTGTGAGCTGGATCCTAAAATGTTACTAGTGCTTTGATTATATCTTCCCTGGCCTTATCTTTAGTAAACCGGTGAGCCCCCCACGTAATGGTTGACCGTAGCTTGTCCTTTCCCACCTAGTGTAGTTCCAACAGAATCTTGGTCATGACCTTCATTGGCAAATTTTGACTCGTGCTTGTCACACCTCCTTTTTACTACCCCCGAAGGGGTATAAGGGAGTTTTTCCAATTTAAAGTGACAATCGAAACGAGATTTATTTATTTAAAGAATTCAGAGTCGCCACTTGGGATAATTTTATGGTGTCCCAAGACACCGGTTCAAATCCCGAATCGAGGAAAAGATTGATTCTGTTTTACAGTCCGCGAACCAGAAATCCGGGTAAGGAATTCTGTTAACCCGGGAGAAGGTGTTAGGCATTCCCGAGTTTCGTGGTTCTAGCACGGTCGCTTTGATCATACTTGGCTTAATCAAATAGTTTAATTATTGATTTTAGAACCTGTGTGCATTTACCTTTTACCGTCCTTTTTATTAAGAAAATTATCTTGAAGTGGGTCATGCGCACGTGTACCCATTTGTTTGGCGCGTCAAAAATCATGTCACGCGACGTGTCCACAATTAATAACACTTTATTATTATTAAGAATGTTTGGCCAAAGTTGCGCGAACGCATATTCCGGTTTTGTTTTTAGAATCGTAATCATGTCACGCGAACGTGTACGCAATCACGATGGTATATTAAATGGGCCTAAAGCAAACTACGAACATTTGTCATTTTTATATCTAGGTCATACGAAATTAATACGAGGGCCTTGTGTGATTTAATTATGGATGTCACACCTTGATTCTAATTTTCAAAGGGATTCAAACTACGCTTTGGAGGGCCATAAGCCATTTGTGTTATTTAATATGGCTAACCTCCACTAATTGATTAAGGAAACTTAAAGGATTCTAATTATTTAACCAAAGGTTTTACCCTACCAAATTACTTAAAAGCAGCGTATTAGAGACCCACGAGCCTAAAGAAAACTACTTCAAACAAACAGCTGGGCAGACCCCTTAAAAACGTCTTCAAGCTTTGGGCTAAAAAATGAGCCCAATTCATGGTGAGGAAAGGTGCCAAGGGTCTGAATCCGACTGCTCTTCATTTGGGCCTGTGCTAAGCCCAGTTTCGTACTCTCAATTATTTTGTCGATCAAAGAATGCTAATTAACTGATACTAGCATGGAACATGGAATCAAATTAAACAAATGCTCATTTTGATTTTAAAACAAAACACATGACTTAAATAAGCTCAATTTCTAGTATCACCTTTCATGCATTTTCTGAATCGATCTTGCCATGAAGATGCAACAATCATAACAAACTAGTTATTTGCTTAAAGGGCAGTCCCAAGTGCGAACAAGGCAAATACCCAAAATCATATCAATCCCGAGTACCCACATGTAAACGAAAGCAAATTTAATATAAATCATAGCATGATGGGATCATGTTTCTAGCTAAAACCATTACTTGACATTCTTAACACATTTAGAGATAAATTGATGCTAAAATAATACTGATTCTAGCAGAAACATGAACAAATGCCCTCAAAACTACAGACATTGATTGAGTTCTTTTACAACAAACTTAAGACCTTTTATACAAACATATAACCTGAACTCATCTACCCTAGTCAGACAAAGCTCATAATTCATCCAACATTAACAACAAGATCAAAATGAATCAGGAAGAAACAAATATGACCAGAGAACTAAACTAAATATGGGATCTGAATGATTTTCCGAAGTAGAAGAAGTTGCATTTTTTTAAACTGATATAGCACAGCTTGCTATTCAAGCAAATCAAAACTCTTGTTCTTCCAATTTACATGTCCAAGGAATGGGAGATACCTGGAGAAGCGAAATAATAGAAAGAATGAGAGTATCAGCAGTAAGTAGTAGCAGTCAGCACCAGCAGAACCAATTCCAAACCAGAAAATGGTACGCAGCAGTCCAAAAACTAGTTTCAATCAAGAAAATACCACAGCAAACTTGAAACCAAACTTTTAAAACCCAAATTCAGTCCATTTGTGCCCCAGATGAGCCAGAAATTGTTTCAGAAATTGACAACTCCAGAATCATAGAAGAAAACTGAATGAAACAGTGATTTTGTGAGATTTTTCAGCCGTTTTTGTTTTTCTAAATTTTTATCTCTGAATTTCTGCCTTTCTTCTCAAGTAAGAGTGCCTTTATAGGCAAGCTATTAGGGCAGCCTTAAGGAGATCAGATTTTCACTTTGATCCTTTTCTAATTTTCTTTTTTGCTTAGGAGCCCCCAAGTTAAATTTCAGAAATGCTCTTAAATCCCTCCCCCAGCTTCCTAGAAGCTTCCCCAATTAGTTACTGATAGATTCCCCTCCCTAATTTCCTAAACTAACCTCCACACCCCTGTTATTTACCCTTAAACCCAACCCGGGTCAACTGACCAAACTAATTGGTCTGCAGAACCAAATTAAATCCCCATTTGGGCTTTCTGATTTTTTAGGTATCAATTGAAATCAGTCAAAGACTCAACATTCTAAAAAAAATCTGACCTAAAGTTAACCAAGAGAAAGAAAATACGGGAACTTTAAACCAAAGCCCAAAACAAAAAGAGAAGCTGAGAATGACTTAACTAATTCTAAAAAAAACAATAAGATAATTAAATTGATTATCAAACAAATCGTGCATGAATAACAAAGCATACTATGAAGAAGCAGAAACACAAACACAGAAATGAGATGAGGACAGATGACTTTAAAGAAAACAGAAAATACAAGAAAGAAACAACAAGATTTAAAGATACCTAATGGAATGGCCGAGCCCCAGAGTTCTTCTTCACACTCTCGATTTTGACCGAAAGGGACCTCAATCACGTGTTCTCATATGAAAACATATGACCAAGGTCCGTTCTGGTCTTAATCAACACCAAATCTACCGATTCTGGAGTTTTGACATTTTTTAGGTCTCACTTTCAACTCAGATTCGACGAGCTCGAGGCATGTTCGAGGGAAATTTGTCACGACCCCAGTTCGCCCTCCGTGAACATGTCATGACGGCACCTAGTCCATACGACTAGGTAAGCCTAACAATGCGGAATATAAACCAAATTGCGGAAGAAATAATTAAAACTGAACTAGTAAAATAAATCAGTGCTTAAGGTGCCGCCTGGCACATACAATAACAACTCTCGAAACTAACAAAAATTTCCAAAACCCGGAATCTCATAAATCACAAGCTAAGGGATACATAAGAGGCTCTGACTCAAGAATATCTATACAAAGGAGAAATACTGAAAGAGCTATACTTATTACAGAAAGCTGGAAAGGGACTCCTCGATCTGCGGACGTAGCAGATATACCTCGAAGTCTCTACTGATACGCCTCCTTCCAAGGCTGACAGAACTGAATGGGGGTACCTGTATCTGCACAAGAAAAATGTGCAGAAGAGTAGCATGAGCACACCACAGCGGTGCCCAGTAAGTATCAAGACTAACCTCGGTGGAGTAGTGACGAGGAACAGTCAAGACACCTACCGGTCAATAAATAGTATAATCATCGAAATAATGGGAACGATTTATAAATATGTAAAGACTGCATGAATGAGTAAAATGCTACAACTCACAATAAAGGAAAAGGGCAACAAGTAACAACAAGAATATAATAAATGATGATACGAAATGACGGTAGAATCATAATCCAAATCCTAAGGTCACAACACAGCAAGGGAAAGACAAGTCAATAACTCATATCCTACAATGATGATCACATAAGGTCTTATTCAACTCTTTCCACAATTTTTCCCAAATCTCGGACAAACCACGGCTCACGAAAACCCAGCATCTGAAATCTAACACTTGGCATCTTGTGCCCCATCAATCTCACGGTCATACTGACAACTAACTGGCTAACTAGGGCCACTCTCACATGTATAATAGATAAACGAGGGCGTACCTCCACCCTTAGCAAAATCAGGAGGAATTCACCTCTAATAGGAGTGTTCAATTACGTGTATGCTTGTGCAAGTGTCTTAACAAGAATTCTACCAACTAGTAAACATGAAAAGGAGAACGAACCGCACGTGCGATGATTCCTCACAACTTCCGAGCAATAAAGCTCGTACAGGTAAGCAACCCACAATCACAATAGTAAACAAGATAGGAATGCCTCCACAGGCCGTCACAATTCATTTCAATCAACCCCTGACATAGCCACCTTATTTCGCCACGTGTGCAAATAATAACATAATAAGCACCGCCTTATTTCGCCACACGTGCATCACAATGTTCCCACCTTATTCCGCCACATGCGCAACCCACATATAAGCATATAACATATCCCGCCTTATTACGCCGCTTGTGCAAAACATCAATAGCAACAATAGCACGGCAAAGACCTCGTGCAACCCCTCAACAACATCCGCACGGTAGAGACCTCGTGCATCACAATATCAACATCCGCACGGCAGAAACCTCGTGCACCACCATCTCAAGTACAACACAACAAACGACAATATATATACCAGAACAAGGCAAGGGAATCAACTCAGGTACTTCCGTTCACTAAAAGACGGTACAACTAACTCACAAGGAATAACCGTAACAGAGAAATACTAAGTGCAATGAGAACAACTCAACAAGGGAGAAAATACTACGAAGCAACGATTCCATAATACGTAATTCAACAACAAGGGAGTTAACATAAATCACATAATCTCAAGTAAGGAAATATCAACTAAGCATAGGATATCTAACTTCTTTTCAAAGGGCCAACTAATTACATGAGAGATAGAAATAATGATTTCCAATTTAAGACAAGCAGTTAGGAAAGATAACGTGGCTATATAAGGGTAAATGTCTTCAGTTAAACAAGTAAAAGTCAATTAGGCAACAAGAATAAACCAAAAGGGCAAATAAATTCCAAGTAAGACATGTAGAGGTGAAACTAATAATAGGGAACTCAATCGTATCAAGAATAACTTCATACTCAATGATTACAAGGGTCTAAGAGCCTAAAAGGGACAATTTACCACAATAAATCCGAGCACGCACTCGTCACCAATTGCGTACACGGAATACAATCAACAGAGAAGACTCAAATCCTAAGGGGAGTCCCCCACACAAGGTTAGGCAAGATACTTACCTCAATCCGGCCAATTCAATATTCAATTTAGCTTTTCCTTTACCAATTCATCAATGCTTGGCTCAATCTAGCCAAAAACAACTTGAATACATCAAATAATGCAAGAGAAAACAATATCAATTGACAAAACTATGATTCTTATACAATTTGCAGAAAGTCAATAAAAGTCAACTCCCCGGGCCCGCACCTCGGAACCCGACAAAATTTACAAAAAGCGAACACCCATACCGCTACGAGTTCACCCATACAAAAATTATCTAATTCCGATACCATTTGGTCATTCAAATCATCATTTTACATTTTTGAAAGATTTTACAATTTTCCCCAAATTTTCCTTTAGATTCTCATGAATTTGATGTTAAATATAAGATATAATCACAAAATATAGTTGGAAAAGGATTAGAGACACTTACCCAATGATTTGGAGAAGTTTGGGTCTTTGGAAAATCGCTTATGGAGGTTTAGGGTTTGAGAAAATTAAAAAAATGGGTGAAAATCCCGTCAAAAACCTCACTTAACAGGCCTCAGATGTCGCATTTGCGACCCAGGGTTCGCAATTGCGAACTCTTGGAAATTGCGAATAAAACAGGCTGGCAGAAGTCGCATTTGCGACAAAAAGATCGCATTTGCGAGCTGGGCATCGCAAATGCGATGAAAAAGTTCGCATTTGCGAACACACCAGAAACCAACAATTTTCCCAACACGAAAATGAGCATACGATGTCCAAATTCGATGATTCTTTTTCCTGTGGCTCCGTAATTTCGATACGGATCTAATGGTTCAAACAAAACTGAATTTGGATCTCATTTGCTCAATGTGGTATCATTTTTGCTTGAAGAAACGACGACAAAGCATCCAAAAACAAGCACAACATAGCCTAAACCTATCCGAAACTCACCCGAGGCTCCCGGGACCCCGTCTAATCACACACACAAGTCATATAACCTAACACGGACTCGCTCGAAGTTTCAAATCACATAAAACAATATCGAAACGACGAATCAAACCAAAAATCAAGCTTATGAACTTCCAAATCTTCAATTATCGAATCTCATATCGAAACCTATCAATTCAACTCGGAATTACGCCAAATTTTGCAGACAAGTCCAAAATGACATAACGGAGCTGATCCAATTCTCGGAATCGCATTCCGACCCCGATATCACAAAAGTCAACTGTGGGTCAAACTTCTTCATTTCTTCAACTTTTCCAATTTTCGCCAAAATGCCTCAATTCACTCTACGGACCTCCAAATTTGAATCCGGACTTGCGCCTAAGTCCAAAATCACCATACGAAGCTGTTGAGATCATCCACAACCCATTCCAGGGTCGTTTACCCAAAAGTCCAATTCTGGTCAACTTTTCACCGTTCAAACTTCCAAAACAAGGTTCCTTCTTCCAATTTGACTCTAAACCATCCGAAAGCCGACTTCCACCATGCACGCAAGTCGATACTCATATTCCGAAGCTGTTCCAGACCTTATGCCGGTGAACGGAGCTTAATTTCTCAAAATGACCGGTCGGGTCGTTACAAAATTGGTCCGGGATTTAGAAAGAGGAGAGGGTGGTGGTTGTTTGGTGTTAGTTTGGGTGGGATTGGAATAGGCGCCGCCACCGGAAAAAGTTGGGATTTCATGGCGGCTGGCTAGGGTTTCAGGTATCGATCTAATATTCGAGCAATTCTAGACGGATTTGGGCTGAATGGATTGGAGATTTGGGAAGAGGGGGTCGAGGAGAGGCAGTGGTGTAAAAATGGTGGCATTTGGCCGCCGGCCGCCGCCGTGGGCGATTTCCGGCGGGCGGTAGGCGGCGGTTCAGGGCGGCGTTATTGTTGGGTCTCTGAGGGTGTGAGAGAACTGACTTGGGGGGGGGGGGGTAGGGGGCGGTTGGACATATATGTATTAAACTACCTTCACTTCCCAGCCGTTTCATATAACCTCGACGGCCCAGATCAATTACTAAGCCTAAATGGGGTCGTTTGGGGTTGAGAGGGAAATGGATCGGGTAAGAAGTGTGTTTGGGCTGGGTTTGAGAACGGGTATGGGGTAATTGGTGGGAAATTGTTTGGGCCTGAAGCTGAGAATTTAAAAAGAGCCCAAAAATTCTGATCTCTCAAATCTTTTATATTTCTTTTCATTTCTTTTTCCTATTTTCTTTTATTTTCAAAATTACTTTCCTTTTCAAAATTAAAACAACTAAAATTAAAATTAAACCCAAATCAAATTATCCTACCAATTTAAACTAATTAACTCTAAATAATAATTAACACAACCACAAAATTCCAAAGCCAAAATTAAAATATGCAAGGATAAACTATTTTTTGTGAATTTTCCCCTCTTTTTTTTTATAAAACAATTAATTTTCTAATTAATCCTAAAAATGCAAACGCAACATATTTTTTGTATTTTTCATGAATTAAAGAAAATAAACATGCACAGACAAATGCAAACAATTGGCAGAAAATGCCACAAAAATCCACAAAATTACAAACAATAAAGAAATTAGTTTGTTTTGAATTTGTGGGAGTAATTCATATAGGGAAAAATCGCGTGCTCACTGTGCTCATTCTGCCAATTTAGATTAAGGTGATTGGTTTAAAGACAAAGTGAATCTTATTTGAAAAACTGACAAAAGGGTTTATTTTTGCAAAAAATCAAGAGATCAGGGCTACTTTTGCGAATACGGCCCTTCAGCACTTTGAAATGGAAGTTTTTTAGGGCTGTGTTCGCTAAGTGGCCAAAATTGACAAAAACACAGTCAACGGCTATTCTTGCAAAAAGAGCCTTCCGGTGTCCCGTTGGACATTCAGCTATTTAGACAAGAACGACATGACCCACTTTATTTATGACAAAATAACGACGCTTCATATATTTTTTCAAGATTTTCAAAAAAAAATGAGGTTGGTCCCGATGAGGGTTGCCTACTTATCCCACATCCGGTGAGAATCAAACCCGCGTAGTTCGGCAGTTTTGACATAATTTTAAAAGAAAACACGAGTAACTCGTTTTGAAATGACTCTTTTTGCTTTTTCTTTTGTTTTTTTAATCCCTCTTTTTTTGGAAAAATTCGGCAGAGTTTCGGGACATTTTTAAATACCGAGGCTTTCAAAATCGGGTTTATTTCCTTTCTACGTCACTCTTGGTTTTTCCTCTGATTGTCTTTTCCTAGCCGGTCAGCATGCAGACCGAAACAAATAAATGTTCACATAGCACGTAAGATGCATCAGGATGGTCTATTATTTTGGGTACACCTATTCTAGACGGACCCAATCCCTGTGTTGAGTCCCCTAAGTCAAATGCACGTGATGCAAACAAACATTCCTACTAGAGATCCGGCATGAGGTTATGTTCTTCTAGGTTTAAACCTGGGGTTGTATTCTAGACTGGGCTTACCTGAGTGGACAACTCGAGCCGAGGTGGGGGCAACGTACCGGGAGCACGAAAGTCTGCCCGGCCTTGTCGCTGACCCAAGCCTCGTTCTAACTGGTATGACTTCTAACGGAAAGTGGGCCACACGTACATGTGCACCAAATTTTAGAAGACTCACAAGGGTGGCGTAAGAAAGCATTTTAATAACATTCAAGCAATACTGAAATGGCAAATAAATAGCAATTAGCACATTGGGTTCACAAAATACAGTAATATTAACAATAAATAAAGCCAAGCAAAATTATATTAACAAGCTCGAATTCTTGAACCCTGAACCAGAGATTCTGGGTTCTTGTCCCCAGCAGAGTCGCCAGAGCTGTCACACCCCCTTTTTCTACCACCGGAAGCGGGTATAGGGGAGTTTTTCCAATTTAAGTGACAATCGAAACGGGATTATTTATATTGAATTAGAGTCGCCACCTGGGATAATTTTATGGTGTCCCCAGTCACTGGTTTAAAATCCCTAATCAAGGAAAGTTGACTCTTTTTACGGCCTGCAAACACAGAATTCGGGTAAGAAATTCTGTTAACCCGGGAGAAGGTGTTAGGCATTCTCGGGTTCCGCGGTTCTAGCACGGTCGCTTTGATCATACTTGGCTTAGTTAAATTGTTTAATTACTCATTTTTGGAACCTATGTGCATTTGCATTTCTAGTTTAGAAATTATCTTAAAACAGGTCACGCGTACGTGTACCCGTTTGTTTGGCGCGTCAAAAATCATGTCACGCAAACGTGTCCACGATTAATAACACTTTATTATTATTAAGAAACTTAAGTCGGAGTTGCGCGAACGCACACTCCGATTTTGTTTTCTAAAATCGTAATTATGTCACGTGAACGTGTACACAATCACGATGGTTCATTAAATCATGCCTAAAGGCTTTTCTACGAATGTTCACTTTTTAAATATCTAAGTTATAATATTTGTGAGGGCCATGAGGGCTTTAATTAGGATGACACACCTCTATACAATTAAAAGAGTTACACTTAATTAGGCCTAAGGGACATTTCTACTTACAAAAGATTAAGAAAAATGCACAATTATTAGTAAGAAGGTTTGGGGTACATGCTGGGAACTGGGCTAAAACTAAACCCAAGAAAGCGGATGAAGGAGAGTCGATAGCCTATTTTGATTTGGCTGATTTGATTGGGCCAGCATTGAGCCCAGCCCTTTTAATACAAGTTCCCAACATTTAAGGCTTGTTCTAGTCATATTAGAAGCATACTTAATGAAATCCATCAATGAAATTGATTAAAACTCTGAATCAAACTCAAAACAGAAATTAAATCGTGACAGAAGAACCCAAGGACGAAACTTCGATTGGGCTGTCTCCGATGGGCTAGTGCTAGGCCCAATTGAGACTCAAATTTCTTTAATCACATGCAGCCCAGGATATTGAGAATTTCAGCACAAATCGAGGGTTTGTTCTAAGTCTAGCCATTAGCAAACTATTAGTATTAACAAGGAAAGATTTGAACCCTACTTATCCATGAGTCACATTAACTTAAATACGCAATCATTCTACTACTGCTGTAATTCGAGAAAGCATGATAAAATTCCTGAATCTAGACAAACATGGCATGATTCAATGGAAGTGCCTACTGCATATTACTAAACCAACACAACCAAATGATCAATTCCCGAGCTCATTCATACATTATCTTAAGCTTAAACATACCATTAATCTAACAGTGTTGGACTCAAGGTGACTTAATTGATAATACACATACATATAATATGAAATCAACAGTTTCCCGCCACAGTCCCAATAAATTACAACTGAAACATTGGTACTGATTTAAACCTCGAATCCTTGAACTTCATGAAGCATACTGGAGAATTGAACACTTAGCCTAAACTGAAGCAAATAATTACAGAACTAAACAAATAATATCTATCAAATGAAAAAGAAAATCTGAAGGTCCATCTCAAGTCAAACATATCAAAACTTCAATTTGTCATTTCAGGGCTCAATGAAGATACCTGGATACAGCAATAGAAGAAAAAAAAATTATGAAGTCAATCAAATGAACAATAACAGGAGATCAGCAGCAGGAATAATAGTGATAATCAGAATAAAACAACTTCAGATAACCAGCTATTTTCAGCTTGGAAAACCAGAAATCCTCATGAAAACCTTTTAAGTTCTAAGAGAAAAATCAAAAAGTAATTCGAGCCCATTTTTTCCAGTGTTTTTCAGTTCTGAAAATCTATCTCCCGTCTCCTCTATGAGTGAAAGAATGATGCTATTTTATAGGCCTAAAAGGGCCATGTGCTGGATAACCAATCCAGGAAATATTCCCTTCAGCCTTAAAAAGGCATCTTTTAACCACCTGGGACAGCTGGCTATCCCTTATTGGCTCAGCATTTTGTGCTAACCAAATAGGGACAGCTGCCCCCTATTTCTAGAACATTCCTAAGGCAGCCTTATCCTATTCCCCTAGTTCTTGACTCTCAAATGACCTCCTTAAGTTTCCATTCTAACCAATTAATCCCCTAGAAATTACAAATTGAAGCAAACAAAACAAAACTCGAATTAAAAACTAGGGAAAATCAAATGGACCAAAATTCTAATTAAATTAAGCTTTTTAACTAGACCTAAGTTCTTTTGCTCGGATATTGGAATCAAAAATGAAACAAGGATACAAACAGTATTTACTTAACACTAATCATAAGCAAATGCAATTAACCTAACTAATTCATGCAAGCCAACACAGAAAGCAAGTATGAAAACTAAACTCAATCCAGGAAGCAAACGAAAACACCATTAACTAGCCTAGCCAAATCAATTTGAACTTTCTGACCTTAATTAGTTAACCACGAAATTCAAATAAAATTAACCTAACCAATGACGACTACTAAAAGAAACAGATATGCATGGGGAACTTCGAACCGACACGAACAAACACAAGAGTAATACAGGACGGAGCTTAAGAACACCAAAGAGAAGGAATACTTACTAAACAAAGTGGAGGAGAAACCAACAGACTTGGGTTTGGATTTTGATATTGCTTAAAATCGACCCCAAATGGTTATTCTTGTCAAGAAAAACCATTCGGGGTGAATTTTAACATTATCAACTTCGGAAAAATGAGAGGAGGCAGTCATGCATGGCCTGGGCTCTTAGAACTCTGGGATCCTGGGCTTGTCGGTTTGTGAGGGTTTTGATGGGGGATACCTGGTGATTAGTGGTGAGGGCAAAACAGGGGTTGTAGGATGTGAATTCAGGGTGGTTTGAGTGAGTTAGGGTTTTTGGGGTTGGTTTTTAGATCTGAAATCGGAGGAGCTTGGTGGGGATTTGAAGGGAAATGTTTGGGGATTTAGAATAAGGAGAGGACGAGGATTATGGGGTATTAATTTGGGTGTATTTGGAGTGTTGCCGCTGCCGTGAGGCAATTTCCAGCGGCGGAACAAGGCAGAGCCGGTGAAGGTTTCTAAGGCGGCTAGGATTTGGTATCAATACAGGGGAATGGTGAAATGGGAGGTTTGAATGGGGATGGACCGGGTTTCAGACATATTTGTATAAAACCAACGCCCAGTTCATAGCCGTTGGATCACACAAGATCAACGGCTGTGATGATAAAAACCCAAAACGGGGTCGTTTGGTATGGGGAAAACCTGGACCGGGTATTTTGGTTCTTGGGCTCGGATTTGGGGCAGGTTTGGGGCAAAATGGTTTGGGCTTCAACAATTTTGGTCCAGCAGCCCTTTTATTCTCCAATTCCTTAAATTGTAAAATTAGGCTAATTATCTGATTGTAATATTTATAAAAATTAGTTGCTCCTAGATTAAAAGATAAAATTTACCAATCTAAACTTAAAAAGCTAAAATGTAAAAGTGAGCCATTTTTTGTGATTTTCATTTTTAAAAAAACAACAAATTAATTAATTAATCCTAAAAAATGTGAACACAAAATCTAAATGCAATGCATGGTATTTTTTATTGTTTTAATAAAAGTAAACATGCACAGAAATGCAACAATTTAACAAAAATTCCTACAAAAATCCTATAAATTTTCAAACAATTGGAAAAACTCTATTTCTTTAATTTGTAGGAGTATTTCACATAGGGCAAAACTCACGTGCTCACAGTTGCGTAAGAAGAAACCCGTATGGAAGACCATGATTACCATCCTTAAAGGTTGCTACCTTTTGCATGTGTTCGATCATAATGGCAGGAAGGTTGACAGGAGCAAAGCTATCCAGTTGCTCCATAAAAAACAGGTCAGACTTAGAGGTCATGGATCTCCTCTCAGCATGAGGCAATAGAACTTTGTTTACCAATTCGAAGAGCAACTGATAGACAGGGAGTAATGCTTTCTTGTGGATCTGGTCCCCCTTTTGGTTCACATTGTCCTTTACAACAGCATTCCGGAAATTATACTGACACGCATCCTTCACACTAGACACACCAACTGTAGGGACCTTAAGAATATCCCCAAGCACACTTACATCGAACACGATATCCACTCCATTCACCAAAGCACAAATATGGTTGGTATAAACTGGAAAGAGGCTGGCGAAGAAGCTTTGAACCTCATCCTCATACTCCTTAGGAGCATCTATTTGGAATAGATATCCCCATCGTTGAAACTCAACCATCTCTAGGACTTGTCGCATACTAGCCATATCAGAGATTGCTGGGTCAAAATTTGACCCAGCAGAACCTTTTGGTGCCTTAGACGATCTGAGGCAGAACTACTGTCACTCCTGAGCTTTTTCACAGAACCAGGTTCCTTAACAGTTTTAGACTTTCTTTTGACAGACTTTCTATCACTTGATTTTTCTTTACCCCTTAGACTGAACTAACACATCCTCATCAGAGAGT
>NC_031989.1:38537858-38538941 GCF_001879085.1 Nicotiana attenuata
ATCAATATGCTTAGTCCTTTTGTGTTGAACTGGATTCTTGGCCATGTTGAGTGCACTGGTGTTATCATATAGAAGGGGTACTCACTCAGTAAGTATCCCAAAATCCTCTAGTTACTACTTAATCCAAAGGAGTTGAGCACAGTAGGATGCTGCAACTATATATTCTGCTTCAGCTGTTGAAAGTGCCACTGAGTTTTGCTTTCTTGTTCCCCAAGAGATGAGACATGAATCTAGGAAGTGAGCCACTCCAGAAGTGCTTTTCCTGTCCACAAGATAACCTGCATAGTCAGCATCAGCATATCCAATGAGATTAAAATTTTCACCGGAGGGATAATAAAGGACCAGGTCCTGTGTCCCTTAAGGTAACGCATAATTCTTTTGGCAGCCTTCAAATGAGATTCCTTGGGATTTGATTGAAACCATGCACATAGCCCCACACTGAAGACAATATCAGGTCTTCTAAGAGACCCAATAATGTCTCTATACATAGTTTGATTCACAGGTGATCCAATTTCATCCATGTCCAGTCGAGTGGCCGTAGCAATGTGAGTGTCTATCACCTTTGATGCTTCCATGTCAAACCTCTTCAAGAGCTCCCAATGTATTTCTGCTGACAAATGAATGTACCCTTTGAGGACTGCTTAACTTGAAGACACAAGAAGAAGTTCAGCTCCCCTATCATGCTCATTTCAAACTCACTTCCCATGAGTTTCGCAAATTTTTCACACAGAGAATCGGCTGTTGCCCCGAAAATGATATCATCAACATAGACCTGAACAATGAGCAGGTTCCTTCCTCGTTTCTTCAGGAGCAAAGTGTTGTCAATTTTCCCTCTTTTAAAGCCATTTTCTAAGAGGAATTTTGACAGCCTTTCATACCAAGCTCGAGGATCCTGCTTCAACCCATACAACGCTTTGTCCAGTTTAAACACATATTCAGGGTGTTCATGACATTCAAACCTTGGAGGTTGCTTCACATAGACTTCTTCCTTAAGAATTCCATTCAAAAATGCACTTTACATCATTGACAGTGATTCCATATGGATGCAAAAGCGATTAGGATTCTAATAGCTTCCATGCGTAG
>NC_031989.1:38539300-38585877 GCF_001879085.1 Nicotiana attenuata
CTCTTCTTCAGCTTCAGTGGTGGTAATTGAGATACCTGGTTCTATTGAAGAAGACTCAGCATTGTCTCCACTTGGCTCCTTCACTTGGCTCATCATATCTGCCTTTCCATTTGTCATGTCAATGACTTCACCAGGGACTAGTAAGGGTTCTCCATCTTGATCCTCTTCAGCACTCTTCTCACAGGATGGATATGACTCATCAAAAATAACATGAACACTTTCCTCAACACATTGAGTCCGCTTGTTGTATATTTTGTATGCTTTGCTTTGAGAAGAGTAGCCTAGAAATATTCATTCATCACTCTTGGCATCAAATTTACCAAGCTGATCCTTTCCATTGTTAAGAACATAGCATTTGACCCAAATGTTCTTAGATGAGTTAGCTTGGATTTCCTTCCATTCAGCAACTCATAGGGGGTTCTGTTCAGGAGTGATCTGATCATGCACCTGTTCATCAAGTAGCATGCAGTGTTGACCACTTCAGCCCAGAAGTTCTTTGCAATTCCACTGTCGATCAGCATTGTTCTTGCCATTTCTTCCAGAGTTCTATTCTTCCTTTCCACTAGTCCATTTTGCTGGGGGGGTTCTAGGAGCTGAGAAGTTGTGAGTGATACCATTTTCATTGCAGAACTCATCAAATTTGGCATTGTCAAATTCTGTTCCATGATCTGATCTAATACATGCGACTCTAGACTCCATTTTTACATGGATTTTCTTCAAAAAAGCTACAAACACCTCAAAGGTTTCATCTTTAGTTCTAAGAAACAGAGTCCATGTGAATCTGGAGTAGTCATCCACTTCACAAAAATGTATCTTTTTCGTCCCCTGCTTTGCACTCTCATAGGGCCACATAAGTCCATATGCAGAAGCTCGAGTGGCTTTGAGGTGCTTACATCCTTTCTAGACTTGAAAGAGGACTTCACATGCTTTCTTCTAGCACAGGGATCACAAACTTTTTGTACTTTGAACTTTGACTTGGGCAGACCATGGACCAGGTCCTTCTGAATTAGTTTTTTCAGAAGAGAGAAGCTTGCGTGCCCCAATCTTCTGTGCCAGAGTTCAGCATCATCATCAACAGCTTTCAGACAACTCAGATCACTACTTTGTATGGACTCGAAATCAGCGACATAGATATTCTTGTATCTCTTGGCCACAAGTACCACTTCACCAGTTACCAGATTAATAATTGTATATATCTTGGACAGAAACTCCACCTTATTTCCTTTATCATAGATCTGAGAGACACTCAATAGACTGTACTTAAGACCATTGACATAGTACACATTCTCAATAGAGTGAGTGAGTGATTTCCCGACTTTTCCAACTCCAAGAATGTATCCCTTTTTCCCATTGCCAAAGGATACACTCCCTCCTTGCAGGGCTTTTAGTGAAAGAAAGTCCATGGTGTTCCCAGTCATGTGTTTTGAACATCTACTATCCATGAACCATTGTTGACTGCTTCCTTTCACTGTTCCCTGCACAAGGAGATCAAGAGTTAGTTTTAGGAACCCAAACAAGTTTGGGTCCCTTGTAGTAGGCAAGAGGATGAATAAGGACTCTCTTAGTCCATGCAGGTAATATACGTTTTTGTAGATGGAACCTGGTCCCTTTTTAGTAGTTACATTTTTAGCAAACACTTTGTTTTTCTGAATGGACTGGACCCTGGCTTGGCAATTTTCTTTGAAATGCCCATTGTTCCCACAGTGGGCACACAACCAGTTGTCTAGTACAGTAACATACTTGCTATGAGAGTTGTAAGGGGTTTTCTCCCTTTGGAACCCTATTCCCTGCCTGTTTCTACTATTATTAACGTACATGGAAGTTATAGCTTTTGAGGACCAGGTCCATTTTAGGGACTTTTTTCCAGTACAGTTTGGAGATGTTTGTTTTTCTCAGATTCAACACAAAGACTAGTTCTCACAGCCTTGAACTCGTTTTCAAACCTAATGTGTTCCTCACTGGCTACCTCTTTCCCCTTTCCAGAATTTCCAGGTTTTGACTCAGTCCCTGGTCCCTTTATTGTTTCCCTTAGGTTTGCAATTACTACCAAAAGATCATCTCATTCTTCCTCAATCTCAGTCACTCTCTTCATTAAGGCTTCTCTATCTTTTTCGAAGTTTTCAATGGTTTCCTTATGGTCAACAGCTACAGTCACTAAGGCATTTCTAGTTTGTTCAGCATCTCCTTGTTCTAAGGTCAAAGAATCCTTACCCTCCACAAGACTATGATAGGCATCAATCAATACACTAGCTAAAGACATGAGTTTATTAGGAGAGTAGGATTTCAGATTTCTCTGAACATTCCTGAGATTTACCTCACTTTTGTCATTGTCTTCGTCATCATCTAATTGGGCCATCAAAGCAAATATTGAGTCATATTCATTTTTTTCACTTTCAACAGCCATCATGGAGTTTTCACCTGCATCGACTTCATCTTCAGATTCACTAGAGAAGTGTCCCCATGATGCAAGAGCCTATTTCACCATATTGTCAGCAGATTTCTTCCTCTTGAAGTCTTTGTCAGGAACCGGGTTCCTCTTGTCTTCTTTCTCAGGGTTGTAATTGGAGTACTCTTGCTTCAGGAGAGGACAGTCTTTGATGAAGTACCCAGGCTTTCCACACTTATGGCAGAGATCATAGTTCTTTGGTTTGCTAGATCTGCCCCTTTTTCGCATTCTACCGTTTCTTCTGACCATTTTCTGAAACCTTTTGGTTAAGTAAGCCATGTCGCTGTCCTCCTCACTTGAACCATAGCTATCAGCCTTGAGTACCAGGTTCCTTTCCTTCTTTGGTTCTTTTCTTTCACTGTCTATCTTCCTCTTCATCTCGTTGGTCTTCAGATTTCCAACCAGCTCGTCCATGGTCAACTCCTGCAAGTCCTTTGCTTCAGTAATAGCATTTACCTTGCTTTCCCAAGAACTAGGCAGGATATTGAGGATTTCCCTCACTCGCTTGTTCCTAGGTGTTAGACCCTTAACAAAGCGGCAAGCGGCACGGCAGTGGAAAGGATTTGGCATGATGGCCTTACCATTGGCCTATGTGCGAGAGGGAAATCAACATGCGGGACAATGCAGGCATTGTCATTGGCAACAAACTGTTGTAAGAGTAAGTGTGACGGACTACACTACTATTTGAGGGCTAAGGTGTGACGGACTACACTAAAGCATGAGTTGGCTGCGTGCAAGCAAAGGCCAAGGCCAAGGCCTTGACGGAATTATGTGGGTTGGATGGAAGCTTGACAAGGCAAAACGGGAAAGACCTAGGTGCTAAAACGAGGCAGCTTAGTGCCAAGGCAGTGGCATTGGCAACTTAGTGTTTTCTTGGCTTAGGTTGGCGGGCTGGCACCTAAGGAATTTGTGGGCAAACGACTTAGCAAAGGGAATGGCATCATGGATTGGTGACTTAATACTAAAATCAGCTTGGCATTGGCAAAGGGCAGATTTGATCAAGTAGAGGCAACTTGACATGAACAAGCGGCTGTGGCAGCGGACGTGCGTGCGGCTAAGTCATGGGTGACAAGCTGTGGCTATGGCATTGGGGCGGAGCAGTATCAAAGGCCAAGGTTGGGCGCAATGCTGGCCTTGGGCGTGCAGCAACTGGCCAGAAATGCGCACATGCAGCGCACATGGAGTGGTTAGCGAGTGTGCTGTGCACATGCTGTGTAGTTGGGCGGTTACAACTGCCATGTCCAAGAGTTGCTGATAATGGGGCTAAGTCTATACACGTTTTAGGCTTGTTTTAGCATGACATGCACATTTTTATCATGGGTGATCATGGCCTATCAGTTGGGGGTGTCAACTAAAATAGGAAAACTGTTTTGGACTGACTACACTATATATATGTGTGTTAGCAGCCCAAAAAACGGGCTAAGTACCTAGAGAGGGAATTGAGCAAGATGTAGGCATAGGGTTGTCTATGTCAAGGCTTGAGCATGGAAAATTATATGCCATTACCTTGCCAAGAGTGAACATCACGAAATGCCTTAGGCAGGGGGTTTTATAGGGCAGTTTGTGCAAGAGTCGGCAAATTTGTAAGTTGGTGTCTGCCAAGGGTGGCAGCACCTTGCCAAACTCGAGAGTTTCCTTTGTAATTCATATATTATAAAAGGTTGGGAAAGAGTTCCCGTAAATCTGCTTGTGCCTTTACTTATTTATGTTGCCTTAAAAAATATTCTAAGTATTAAACCTCGAAAGCAAAAGAAAATCGGAGCAAGGCTGAGCCAAGTTGAGATTTGACTGCCGCACAACGGGCTATTTTTCGGGGGACAGAAAATGCCACAGTGGCAATTGGTGTCGGAGCGGAGCAGGTTCGTGACAAGGGCGAAACGGCCATGGACAGGACTACAAGACAAGGGGTCAATGTGCTTGTTCGTTGGAGGGACTGTCCAGGCTTAGAAATTCAGAAAAGGCAAGGAAGGCAGTGATGCAGAAATTTCGAGTTTAGGGTGCCAAAATCAGCGTGGGATTCTTTCAAATCAAGTCAGTTGCGTGCTAAATTTGCTATGGGAATGACGAGCAGGAAAAGCAAAGGAGAAAAACGTTGCACTTGAGGGCAAGGACAACGTCATTCTCAAAAGGGTGCTGAACTTGTGATGTCTTTGCAAATGGTGACCATGTGCTGGAAATTATTCGACGAGGGCGTCGAATTCAACTGGTTGGGGTGGTTTGTTAGACCCTTGACAAAGCTGATCAGAAAGCGGAGCCGGCTGTGGCAAGGATTTGGCATGATGGCATTGCCATTGGCCTATGTGCGGGAGGGAGATCAACATGCTGGACAATGCGGGCATTATCATTGGCAACAAACTGTTGCAAGAGAAAGTGTGATGGACTACACTACTATTTGAGGGCTAAGGTCTGACGGACTACACTAAAGCATGAGTTGGCTGCGTGAAAGCAAAGGCCAAGGCCTTGACGGAATTAGGCGGGCTGGACGGAAGCTTGACAAGGCAAAGCGGGAAAGACCTAGGCGCTAAGACGAGGCAGTTTAGTGCCAAGGCAGTGGCATTGGCAACTTGGTGTTGTCTTGGCTTAGGTTAGCGGGCTGACACCTAAGGAATTTGTGGGCAAACGACTTAGCAAAGGGAATGACATCATGGATTGGTGACTTAATGCTAAAATCAGCTTGGCATTGGCAAAGGGCAAATTCGATCAAGTAGAGGCGACTTGACATGAACAAGCGGCTGTGGCAACGGACGTGCGTGCGGCTAAGTCATGGGCGACAAGCTGTGGCTATGGCATTGGGGCAGAGCAGTGTCAAAGGCCAAGGCTGGGCGCAATGCCAGCCTTGGGCGTGCAGCAATTGGCCAGAAACGCGCACATGCAGTGCACATGGAGTGGTTAACGAGTGTGCTGTGCACATGCTGTGCAGTTGGGCGGTTACAACTGCCATGTCCAAGAGTTGCTGATAATGGGGCTAAGTCTATGCATGTTTTTAGGCAGGTTTTAGCATAACATGCACGTTTTTGATCATGCGTGATCATGGCCTATCAGTAGGGGGTGTCAACTGAAATAGGAAAACTGTTTTGGGCTGACTACACTATATATATGTGTGTTAGCAGCCCCAAAAACGGGCTAAGTACCTAGAGAGGGAATTAAGCAAGATGTAGGCATAGGGTTGTCTATGTCAAGGCTTGAGCATGACAAATTATGTGCCATTGCCTTGCCAAGAGTGAACAACACGAAATGCCTTAGGCAGGGGCTTTTATAGGGAAATTTGTGCAAGAGTCGGCAATTTAGTGAGTTGGTGTCTGCCAAGGGTGGTAGCACCTTGACAAACTCAGGAGTTTCCTTTGTAATTCATATATTATAAAAGGTTGGGAAAGAGTTCCCATAAATCTGCTTGTGCCTTTACTTATTTGTGTTGCCTTAAAAAATATTCTAAGTGTTAAACCTCGAAAGCGAAAGAAAATCGGAGCAAGGCTAAGCCAAGTTGAGACTTGACTGTCGCACAGCGGGCTATTTTTCGGCGGACAGAAAATGCCCCTGTGACACTAGGTATGGTTTCACCAAGTGAGTGTAACTCATTTATAATGGAAGTGAATCTTGTGTGCATATATTGAATGGATTCATCGTCCTTCATCGTGAAGAGTTCATACTCGGTAGTAAGCATATCGATCTTAGATTGTTTTAATCATGAGCTGTTTGCAAAGCTTCCCATATCTCCTTAGCAGTGTCACAAGCAGAGATTCTATTGTATTCATCAGGTCCTATTCCACATACCAAAATCTTCTTGGCACGAAAATTCTTCTCCACAGCTTTCCTGCTGCGGCGGTGTATTCTTTTATGGTTTTTGGCATTGAGAATGGAAGTTCTTCAAGTACCCTTTTTGGGACGTAAGGGCCGTCACATATGACATCCCATAACTCAGAATCCTCAGCCATGATGAAATCATGCATTCTTGTCTTCCACCACCCATAGTATTGTCCATTGAACCTGGGTGGTCTGTATGCAGATTGACCTTCTTCAAAATTTGGTGGAGCAACCATACGGATCCTTCCTAGGTGTTAGCCTGATAGGAGGAACCTGCTTTGATACCAATTGATAGTTTTTATGAGTCCACCAAACTATAGAGAACCTGGTCCTCTACAAGTTTCCACTGATAATGCTAATGAAACAGTAAGTAAATGAGACACGGGATTATTACGTGGAAAAATCCCACTCAAGGGGAAAAAAACCACGACCTACACTTGTAGGCTTTCAACTTCACTAACCTTTAAATACTCGATTACAAGACACTTTGTAGTGACTCCATTACAAAGACTTCACTCACTCTAACTTATAATACGCTAATCACAAACCACTTTGTCACTCACTAGTTACAAAGACTTCAATCACTCTAACTTGTAATACACTAATCACAAGTCACTTTGTCACTAACTAGTTACAAAGTATTTAACTTTTGACTAACGCTAGTCACAACACAAACTCAGAAAATTTATGGATTTGCAGAGGGGTTCCTAAGTAACGCTTCTAACTAAGCAATTTAGGAATTACAATAAGAACAATTAAAAAGTTACAACTCAACTAAGGACAACAGAATAGTCGATTTAGGTCCGTAGTAGCGTTTTACTTTGTTCTTCAAGCTCTTGAGAATTGAGTTCACTGTTTTTCAGAAGTCTTGAATGCTTGAAGTGAGTGTTCAATTGTTCAAGTGATGTCTTGATATAATCTTCTTGTTAATACACCTTTATGACATCACTTGAGTGATGTATGCACTTTACTTAGTCAAAAGACAAATGACCGCTGGAAATAGTGCAGCGCAGGCAGCAACAGTGCAGGCAGTCACGTCGCTTCCAGCTGTATCCAATTGACCTCGTACTGCTGTGAGTAAAACACAAGAATATCAGGTCATTGTCTGGTTCTCTATCTCCTGAAGCTATAGCAGTTCACATTTAGCTGGACTCCGTTGATTTGCAATGTAGCTCAAGTGTGTCAGGTTCCCAATCTGGTTCTTGACAGCAAGTTTGTTAGATCATCAAAACATAAGGCAAAGACATTGAAAACCCATCATTTAATCTCCCAAATTATTCCGTCACGGGGTTTTTACTCTTGTGGCAAGAAGTAAGAGAGTTTTGGTGAGCCCTGAGGATGATAAAGATCGTGGCTGGTACGCCCGATTCGTTGCTGCTCCCACAAGTGGGTTAGTAGGTGAAGAAAACATGCCCTTCCTTGAGAAGTGGAACTTTGCACGTAAGTTTTTTCTTTTAATCTTTATTTCACCTCTTTTTGGTGAAGAGCTTGTACTTCTCTTAATTGTTTTACTTTTTTTTCCAGCAACCATGGGAACCATTAAGGAGATTTCTGATCTCCGTGGTTGGGTAGAAAAATTGTTAACAGTTGCTCCTATGGAAGTAAGGTCCTAGAAATACCTTTCAAACAAATTTGGATGGAAAGTTAAGACTTACGGTAACTTTCTTCTTTATTTTTGTTCTCATCTTAGAACTTTTTAACCCTTTTCTTTACTAGGGTTTCCCATCCGGGGCATGAGTGCTGAATCAATTATTGCTTCAAGGCTCTCTCTAGCAAAAACTCAGGAAATAATCTTGAGTTCTTCATAAAAAAAGCTGATAGGCCACAGGATTCCGAAGATGAAGAGGAGAGGGATGAAGGCTCTTTGGTTCGTAAGCCACGTGCTAGAAGACGGGTCATTTCAGATGACGAAGCTACTCCTCCTCCTCGTCCTGTTTCTATGTTCGAGCCTGAAAGTGCTACTTTAGTAAGTTCTGATGAAGAGACGCCTGCAACACCCCGTGACTCCACTGAACACCTTTTTTTTCCGTGGATTTGATGATGAAAATCTTGGCTTTATTTTTGAGGAAGCGCCTCTTGCCTCTTTTCCTGTGTCTACTCCAATAGAACCTCATTTGCCTGTGCCTACTGTGGTCGCTACTGCTCCGCCCGTGGCTATTTTGACTTTTTCGTCCGTTCCTACTGCCACAACTTCCCGTGCTGAAATTGGTTCTTCTAGTAGAAGTAGAGCACTGAAACAAGTTACCATTAAGATTCCTGCAGATGGTAACCTTTTGAAGAAATCAGGCCAGGCTGACATGTGGTTGAAACCACTGATAGGCCCAGTTGAGAAGTCTAAACTGGAAAGTCATAGCTCTCTAATGTGGATGAACGATATTGTGCATTCATCCTTAAAGGTATAAACCTCGCCTTTTTATCTTATGTGATTTTTCTTTTACTAGTATCACATTTATTTTTCTCTCTATGTAGATTAATCTCATCGGTACGAAGATGATGAAAAGGATTGTCCATACGGAGTAGCTAATGAATTACTATCATACTGAGGCAGATAATTGGAAAGAGCAGTATGAGAGTCTTCAACTTGAAATAGAGGTTTTAGAGGAAAACAAGTGTACCTTGGAGCAACAAGTAAAGTTTATGGCAGTAGAACTAGCGGTTGAGAGAGCCTCTTCTAATCAGGCGGGCAAAGACAAGAACCTTCTTGAGTCTTCATTTGCTGAACAGCTTTCTAAAGCCACTAAAGAGATTTTATGTCTGAAGGACCTATTGAACCAGAAAGAAGTTTACGCTGGTGAGCTTGTCCAAACGCTCACCCAAGCTCGAGAAGATCTCCGAGTGCCTTCCAACAGAGTTCGGTTTTTGGAGAACTCACTTTCCCCCTTGCAGGCTTCTTATGATGCTACCTTAACTGAGAAGGAAGAGCTTAGGAATGAGATTGAGCATTGGGAAAGAGATTATAAAGCTCTTAAGGATAAGGCTGTCGTTGAAGTAAGTTGGGCTTTCTTGAACACACGCCATGATACTTTAGTGGAAGCAAGCTGGGAAGGCTTTGACTTAGCTACTGAAATTGCAAAGATCAAAGAGACCATTGAGAAAACCCAACAAAGTCAAAGCTTTCCTTCACCCGTGACTAACATTCCCGAGGGTGATGAAGTTACTCCTGGTGAGGCTGCTATTCAATCTCCTTCCGCTCAAGTTACTCTTCCTGCTTCTAATGATGCCGTTCTTCACCCTATGGTTCAGATTCTTCCCCTCAGTGAAAGTTTATGAAAATTTGAAGTGTTGTTTTGTTTTTTTCTATTGGTGGAACATTTGGAAGTCTACCCCCGGTCCCATTTGTGGTGATGTTTTGGAAGATCTTGCCCCTAGTCCCTTTCGGGGTTTTTTGTAAAGACAATTAGGTTGAGACCAAGTTCATACTTAGTTTTAACCAAGTTATCATGATATTATAAAGCTTTATCCCAACTTTCATGACATCTTTATTTTGAAATTCTGTCTTACTCTCTTAGTGGTTTGCCCCTTGCCTTTTTTTTATAAGTTTGGGGCTTTATTTTCCACTTAGCTTTAATGCTTAGGTTTTTGTTTTACCCTTTGTTATTTTAACTTTTGCATTTAAAAATTCTTTGCTAATTTCGTGACTTTTTGAACAAGCACGAATTATAAAAGAGGGTCCTTTTATATACGACACTTAATGAAATAGGAACACACATGTTTCTTTGAATAACTCTGAGGAAAGTTTTTGTCTCATTTGAACTTTCAAACTAAATAATATTTTACATGTATTTAAGTATCATCTATAACTTTTTCGTAACTGTTTTCTTCACAACAGATTTCTAAAAAATTCGAGGGTATATCTTGGCAACCCATGACTAAATATTGCCTTTAACCTATACATCCGTAAAATTTTGGTGTATTCTTCATAGGTTTTTGAATCAGGCCTATAATATTGGCTAGTGATTTTGCTTTGAACTTTCGATTTATTGGGTAGACTTTAAGACTTGACTTGAATTCTGATTGTTCCAGTCTTCTTTGCCTTCCTTATATATATATATAGAGATATATATATAGTCCCCCAAGTGTTTGAGCTTTGAAGTATAAAATCTCAAGCACTTGATTATTCCTTCCATGCGGTCCTTTTCCTGAAAAGGAAAAACATACGGGACTCGGAGGTATAATTTAGATGATGACTACTTAACCATTTATATTTCCATCAGAAAGGTTGTAACCCTAGATCGGGAATTATGTTACTTTCGCGTGTCTTTCAGGTCTAATATCATCATTTGGTGCGGGCTAGCTTTTTGCCTATCATCTAAAACTGTTAGTATAATTTTAACTGTACAAAAAATAAAAATCGTAATTAAGGGATACCTGACTGTGGGTATTTCCTTTCCTTATAAATAGTACTTCTCCAGATGAACAACATTCCAACTCGAGGGTAGAACCTTGCCATCCATGGTTTCCAACTCATATGCACCTTTTCCAGCGATACATCAAACCTTGTAAGGTCCTTCCCAATTTGGACTCAACTTCCCTGCATTGGCTGCTCTTGTGGATTGGAAAACTTTCTTTGAGTACGTAGTCCCCAATCATGAAGTACCTAAGATGAGCTTTCCGATTGTAATATCGCTCAATAATTTGTTTCTGCGTAGCCATCCTTATTAAAGCTGTTTCTCTCCTTTCTTCAAGCAAATCGAGATTTACTCGCATCTCCTCCTCATTTGACTCTTCGGTTGCTTGGGTGTATCTTCTACTTGGCTCTCCTATTTCAATTGGAATTAAGGCTTCAGCTCCGTACACAAGTGAAAATGGTGTCTCTCCTGTACTTGTTTTTGTTATTGTTCGGTAAGCCCACAAGACTCCAGGTACCACTTCTGGCCACTTACCTTTTGACTCCTCTAGTCTTTTCTTCAAGTTATTAATAACAACTTTATTTGTTGATTCAGCTTGTCCATTGGCCACGGGATGATAAGGTGTTGAAGTAATCCTTTTAATTTGCCAACTCTGAAAGAATTCTGTGATTTGCGCGCCTACGAACTGCGGGACATTATCATACACGATTTCTTTTGGAACCCCAAACCGACATATGATGTTTCGCCAAATGAAGTCTCTGACCTCTTTTTCTCGTACATGTTTGAAGGCACCTGCTTTTACCCACTTAGTAAAATAATCAGTGAGCACTAATAAAAACTGTACCTTTCCTTTGGCTTGTGGTAGTGGACCCACGATATCCATCCCCCACTTCATAAAAGGCCACGGTGCAACAACCGGATGTAATAACTCTACTGGTCGATGCATGTTCTTACCATATCTTTGGAACTTGTCACATTTGGCCAGTAAATTTTTGGCTTCTTCTTCCATTTTTGGCCAGTAATACCCTGCTCTAATTAGAGTTTTTACCAGGGATCTTCCTCCTGTGTGATTTCCACAATGTCTTTCATGTACTTCTCTCATCACATACTCCGTTTGAGATGGTCCAAGACACCTTGCTAAAGGATCACCTAATATTTTCCGATATAAATTGCCTCGATCCAAACAATAACGGGCATCCTTTCAATAGAGTGCCTGAGCCTTTTCCTTATCTTCGGGTAGTGTTCCGTACTGCAAAAAAAATTGACGATCTCGTTTCTCCAATCCCAGGTTAAATTATTGAAATTTACCTCGTTTATATCTTGGTCAAGTGCCGAATGAAACAAGATTAGCCAACGCGTCTGCTTCCACATTCTCGTCTTTCAATATCTGCACAATTTTCAAAGTTTGGAATGGTCTAATCAAATCTCGTGCCTTTTCCAAATAGTGTTGCATCCTCGCCTGTATAGCTATATAAGTCCCCTGTATTTGGTTAACTACAAGCTGCGACTTTTGATTATGACCTGCTCTATTCTAAGCTCTCGTGACAATTCTAAACCTGCAATCACAGCTTCATATTCTACTTCATTATTAGTAATAGGATGGCATTTTATGGCTTGCCTTATAGTCTCTCCTGCAGGTGGGATTAGGAAAATGCGTAAACCGCTCATTTTACATTTGAATAGCCATAAGTAAATAGGGTCCAAGTACCTAGATTAGACCCGTTAAATACCTGCAGTTCTTTTTCTGTTTCTGTTACCATCCCTGGGCTAAAGTCTGCCACGAAATCTGCTAAAACCTACGATTTTATTGCAGTTTTAGGTTGATAGGTGATGTCATATTCACTTAATTCTATGGCCCATTTGGCTAACCTACCTGATAATTCTTGCTTATGCAATATATTATGTAAGGGGTAGGCGGTCACTACAGAAATAGTGTGATATTGAAAATAAGGCCTTAATTTTCTAGATGCCATAATTAATGCTAAAGCAAGTTTCTCTAAATGAGGCTATAGAGTTTCAACATCCAATAAAGACTTGCTAACATAATAAATAGGATATTGTTTACATTTGTAATCCCGAACTAATACGGCACTTACCGCCACTTCTGAAACAGCGAGGTAGATGAGTAGCCTTTCTCCGTCCTTTGGTTTAGCCAGCAACGGTGGGTTTGACAAGTACACTTTTAAATTTTTGAGAGCTTGTTGACATTCTTCAGTCCATTCAAATTGATTTTGCTTTTTCAAAACTAAAAAGAACTTAAAGCTTTTCTTCGAAGATTTAGAAATAAATCTTCCCAATGCTGCTATCCTACATGTTAACCTTTGCACTTCTTTTTTGCTCGTAAGTATATTGGGTATTTCTTCAATAGCTTTAATCTGCGCTGGATTTACTTCAATTCCACGGTTAGAAACAAGGAAACCTAAGAACTTACCTGACGTCACGCCAAATGCACATTTCTCGGGATTTAGCTTCATATTGAATTTGCGGAGAATATGAAATGTATCTAACATATGTTGAATATGATCCCCCGCCTGTTGTGATTTGACTAGCATATCATCAATATAAACCTCCACGGGTTTTCCCAGATATTCTTGAAATATCTTTTACTAACCTCTGGTACGTGGCTCCAGCATTCTCTAAGCCGAAAGGCATAACTTTATAACAATAAGTCCCCCTGTCTGTAATAAAGGAGATTTTCTCCTCATCTGAAGGATCCATTTTTATTTGATTATATCCTGAATAGGCATCTAAAAAACTTAATAGTTCGTGTCCTGCAGTAGCAGCAATTAGTTGATCTATGTGGGGAAATGGAAAAGAATCTTTAGGGCAAGCTTTATTCAAATCAGTATAGTCTACACAAACTCGCCACTTACCATTCTTTTTGGGCACCACTACAGTATTAGCTAGCCAATTTGGATAATTTACCTCACAGATAGACCCAATTTTTAAAAGCTTTGGTACTCCATCCTGTATCACCTGGTTTTTGAAGGATCCTTGCTTCCTTTTCTTCTGTTTGACAGACGGATACGTTGGATCTTCATTTAGCTTATGGGTCATCACCTCTGGTGGTATACCTGTCATATCTGAATGCGACCAAGCAAAACAATCTGCATTAGCTTTTAAAGATTCAATTAACTTACTTTTCATCTCTGGACTGAGGTTGGTTCCGATGTTGACTTTTCTGTCTGGCCAATGTACAAACAACACCACCGCTTCCAGTTCCTCAATTATTGTTTTGATTTTTTCATTTTCTTTTGGTTCTTGAATAGTATCGGGCCTCCAGTCTACATCCGTTTGTCCATCTACAATTGAGGCTTGTGTTGCTAACCCTCAACTAAATTCTGTAATTGCTATTTTTCATCTGCAACATCTTTTTTTACGCTTGAATCTGAGTTAACGCTTCGGGAAGCCTGTTGATCACCACGAATTTGTCTTATTCCCCATTGCGAAGGGAACTTGATAACTTGGTGTAAGGTAGATGGAACAGCATCCATCTCGTGAATCCAAGGTCTGCCAAGAATCATATTGTACGCCATGTCCATATCTATTACTTGAAATTTGGTATCTTTGACTACTCCTTCTGCGAATGTGGTGAGTATTATCTCGCCTTTTGTAACAATGCTCGAGTTGTCAAAACCAGACAAGGTACCTGCTTTGGGTACCAATTTATCATCAGCTTGCATCTCGTTTACCACTCTTAGAAGAATGATATTTACAGAGCTACCCGGATCAATCAAAACTCGTTTTACATCATGTACAAGTAAAGATATTACCAGTACATCATTGTGTGGGATCAACATGCCATCTGCGTCTGCATCATCAAATGTTATAGTGTCATCTTCCAAAACTTGGCGAACTCGCTTCCCGTGGGTAACTGTGATTTTTGACACCTTCTTTGCGGCCGTATATGTTACGCTGTTGACCTCCTCTCATCCGCTTATCACATTAACTGTTCTTTTTGGTGATAGAGGTTTTAGTGGCTCCCGCCTATTCTTCATATATGCTTGTTTACCCTTCTCACTAAACAGTTCGGTTAAGTAACCTTATTTTAATAAGTGCTCTACTTCACCTTGTAGCAGTCTGCAATCTACTGTTTTGTGACCGTAATCATTGTGAAACTCGCACCAGAAATCGGGGTTTCTACTGTTTGGGTTCGATCTCATTTCTTTTGGCCACTGCACTTTATCTCCCATGCTTCTTAAAACAGCTACCAACTCAGACGTGCTAATATTGAAACTGTAACCACCAATCTTTGCTTTTGAACTTCGGTCGTTTTCTTGCGTATCTTGCATGTCTCCTCTTTTCCGAAGCTGGACGACGAACCCGAATCTCTGTCCCTTGATCTGGAATCATACCTTGGTTTTCTTGGTTTGAACGTGAATCCCTTCCTGCTAGTCCCATATACGGTTCATACCCGTTCTTACCGGGTCTTTTTTTAGTTTCTGACCTCCTTGAACTTACTTTTTCATCTCTCCGGGACTGAGTGATAGTGTCTTCTTCTATCAGCTTCGTGTTGTACGTGTTGTAAACATCATTCCAAGTTGTTGCAGGGAATTCTCGTAAGCTTTCTTTGAGACTTCTCGTGGCTTCAGAGCTTTTTTCATTTAAATTACTGGCAAATGCCATAGCCGCCCAATTGTCGGGTGTACGTGGCAACATCATTCGTTCACGTTGGAATCTATCTATGATTTCCCTGAGTAATTCCGTATCTCTTTGCTTTATTTTGAAGATGTCTTCCATCCTTTTTCAACTTTTTGAGCCCCCGAGTGTGCTTTTATAAATGAATCTGCAAGCTCATCAAAAGAATCAATGGAATTTTCAGGTAAAAGAGAATACCATGTTAGTGCTCCCTTGGTGAGTGTTTTACCGAATTTTTTGACCAGCACTGATTCAATCTCTTGCTTGGTCAAGTCATTGCCTTTTACGCCAGTTGTAAATACAGTCACATGATCTCAAGGATCGGTTGTCCCATCATAATTTGGAATATCGGGCATCTTAAACTTTTTTTGAATAGGCAAAGGAGAGGCACTCGGCTTCCAAGTTTGTTGGAGTATTTGTCCATATCTACTCCTTTGATTATAGGTGGAACACCAGGTATATGTTCTATGCGATCGTTCTGCTCCTTAAGCTATTTCTGCAAAGTTAGTACTAAACTTTGTAAATAAGAATTAACTGGGATACCTGACCCTCCATCACGAGATTCGTTGGGAGTTCCTCCGCTGCCTGAATTAGCGATTCCTGAGCGTGGATTCTCTATGGTTGCGGTGTTGTTTGGAGGCGGAGTTGGTGGTACAGTTGGCAACCCACTAACAAAAGCTTGAAGAGCATTGCTGACTTGTTCTGCAATTAACTGTTTCAATCCTGCATCGATATCTTGATCGTCCCAATGATGGTCATTCATATGCGATTCAGATCTATCAGGCGTCCCTTCTCGAGATTGTTGAGGAGTGTTTCGTGGTGAGGGGATTGGAGTTCCATCTCCTTGTTGATTTCGCTGATTCAACTGTTGCTGATTTTGTTGGTTTTGTAGGTTTTGTTGGTTGTTGTTCTCGTTTGGCATGTTTTTCTGGCAGAAGAATGAATTTGGAAAGTGAAAATATTATTAGATTCCTAGTAGCGGAACCAATATGTTTAACGAAAAAATAAGAATTTCGGTCAAAGCCTATTTATAGAAGTACTCGGGTTACTGATAATCCAGAAAAGTAATATTTTTGCAATAAGAAAGGAAAATTAGAATATAAAATAGCAAAGTAATCAATATAAAGCAAAAGTAAATAATTGTATTTCAATAATAATTAGAACGTGTCCATACAAATGACATTTATATTTCTTATATAGTCATCTCTAAGTACAACGTCTTTTTTCCCTTTGTGACTAAGTCATTATGAGCATTAATGACATTAATGGAACGTTATAATTGGTAATCGTAACTGTTTCGTGAAGATTTTGTAACGTTTGTAATCATTCATGCTCATTATTTGTAGACTAATGAATATGTCCTTTTTCTAATCTTGGTTCATTCCACCGGTGTCTCCTCAAATTACTAAAGAGACTCGAGCAACCGTTTCTTCTCGTCTCTGAGATGTTTCGCTCGTACCTATTAAGACTCACGTCTTTTTAAGTACTCTTTTCCAGCTGTCACTTTTCTAATGATCCGCGTGTCTCACCATGTCAGTCACATAATTAATTCCACGTGTAATATTTATTTTTCCCAATACAACAACAAAACAAAATAGACTGCTGATAGAGTTAGTTAATTTCATCTTCTTCTTTTTTGTCAACATAAATGGATATTCAATAAACAAAGGAACCCGTCAGAATTAGAGAAAGTATATTATTAGCCGCTTAAAAAAATTATAGTAGTTGATAAATGTATATTACGATTAGGGGTGGGCATGGGTTGGTTCGGTTCGGTTATGAATATTATCGGTTTAGCATATCGGTTATCGGTTTATAAATATAATAAACCGATAACTAAACCGATAAGATATTAGTTATCAGTTATCGGTTAATCGGTTATCGATCATTATCGGTTTACCCGATAAGATAACTCAATTTAGAGTTAAGCAAAAAAGAGAAGAGTAAAACAGTTTTAAAACTCGTTTCAGGCCACAACTAAAACAATTTTATAAAACAACTTTATATCGGTTCTGGACAGTGGACACAACTAGTTGTGCTAATCTTCCTGCTAGCTTTGACTTAATCTAACCCCTGCAATACAGTTTTTGTATCACATATCTTACTAATTGTGCTAAAACAGTTTTATATCGGCAACTAATATTCAACGTAAACAATAATACATTGAACAAAGAATCTGCAACAAACATAATCAAACACTACATTGAACAAATAATCTGCAACTAATATTCAACATAATGTTGCTGCTACAACTTTCCAGTTTCCAACACTACAAACATCAACATAATGTTGCTGCTAAGCCATAAAATCTGCAACTAATAATTCAACACTACAAACAGTTGTCCAATTGAAGAGTGAAGAGTCCGAACTCTGAAGAATGCGGCTGAGGCTAAGAAAGAATAGGAAAGAATGAAGCCCTAGCATATCTGCATATGTATATACTTAAGGGTAAAGTAGTAATTTCGTTAATCCTTATTGGGTTATCGTTAACCCAATAACAGATTGCCAAACCGAGGCCCGAACCGATAACCCAATAGTGAAAAAATTCTAAACTGTTACCGAACCATTAACCGAATAACCCAATAATAATGAACGGTTCGGGTTATCTGTTTTACCCGATATATACTCAGCCCTAATTACGATACAGTATTAATATGACAAAAGATCCTACAAAACTACGGGAGAATATAAAAAGATACAAAATGTCATACTTGTTAAAAAATAATAATTTTAATATCTCAAAAAGAATATTTAAATTGACGTCTAGGTTCATCCTTTTAATGTGTCTTTATATGACCAATAAATTTGAATATATATTAATGTGTATAGTAGTAAAATAGAATAACTTTAAACATAATATTTTATTAACATTTAATGGTAACAAAATCAGTTATGTTTTTGTAACTTTGAATTTGACCAAAGATGGATCTTGTATGGCCGTTTCCTTAAACGTCTATTTTGATAACATCTCATTAACTTTGATATAAAGTTTCTTTGGCTTTAAATGATTGTAATGTTTGATAGCATAGAATCCTTAATGGATTTCAACGTTTTTTTATTACATCAGATGTCCATCTCCTTTTGAACTATATATAAAGCTATCTACTTGTGTTCATGGGAGGATAGAGTGAAAAAGCAATCTGCTAATTTTCTTCTTTGTACTGGGTTTTATTTTATTCAATCTTTGTTGTTTCTGCTCCTAGTTTATACTAGAAGAGCTTGTTGAATCCTGGAGGATACGCCTAATATTATTCATCTCGGTGTGGGCGAAATATCCTTAAGGACAGTGTCTTTGACACGCCTCAAGCTAAGCTTTTTATTCTCCATAATCATCCAATTTTTCCAACAATCTTAAGGATATTTACACGCTGTTATTATGGAGAATAACGCTGCTAATGTTGTTGTTGTTGCTACTACACCCGCTACGCCTACTGTTTCTGTTGCTGTTCCATCGCTAATTACATGTGCCAAATCTTTTTTCAATGTTTTGAAAATTGCGGGCAAGCACGCTGTTGTTGACAAAGGAAAAGAAATTGCAACTAGAAGCAGCCTTGTGGAGGACAACAACTGTCAGAAAAAATCAAGTAACAGGCATGACAAAAGAAATGGTTATAAGCCCAAAACCAACAATCAAACCTCTAAGGAAAAAAGCAACTGCTTTATGTGTGGCAAATCTGGCCACTATGTTGCTCAATGTCGAAAAAAAGTTGGGAATGACAATCCCACTAAGGCTAAAGTAAATTTGACTGAAGCCAAAGAGGATGATATAATTGTTGCGGTTATTTTCCAAGTGAACCTTGTGGCCAATGTGAAAGATTGGGTGTTAGATTCTGGTGCCACTAGGCACATATGTGCTAACAAAAAAGACTTTGTGTCTTACACTCAAGTTGAGGAGGGAGAAGAAGTTGTCTATCTTGGTGACTCAAGAACTACTCAAGTTCTTGGAAAAGGCAAAGTTCTTCTCAAACTCACATCTGGCAAAACTTTGGCATTGAATGACGTGTTGCATGTTCCTAGTGTCCGAGCCAGTTTGGTCTCTGTGGGATTATTAGGAAAAGTGAGGGTGAAGGTTTCTTTTGAAACTGATAAGGTCGTGTTGACCAAGAATAATAATTTTGTTGGCAAGGGTTATTATAGCCATGACTTGTTTGTACTCAATGTTATGAATGAAAATGCTAGTTCTTCTGCTTACTTTATTAATTCTTTTAATTTATGGTATGCTAGATTAGGACATGTTAGTTTATCTTATATTAAGAAAATGCATTCTGAAGGTCTTATTTCAAATATTAATTTTTCGAATATTGATAAGTGTGAAGTTTGTGCAGAAGCTAAAAAAACTAAGAAATCATGTGCTTCAGTATTTAGAGAATCTGAATTATTAAGTTTAATTCATACTGATTTAGGAGACTTGAAACAAACTATGACTAGAGGAGGGAAAAAATATTATGTTACTTTTATAGACGATTTTTCTAGATATACAAAAGTTTATTTGTTGAGAAATAAAGATAAAGCTTTTGATAAGTTTTTAATTTATAAATCTGAAGTAGAAAATCAATTAGATAAGAAAATCAAAAGATTTAGATCTGATAGAGGTGCTGAATTTATTTTGTTGAATGATTATTGTGAGAAAGAAGGCATAATTCACGAGATAACTCTGCCATATTCTCCACAATCAAATGGTGTAGCGGAAAGAAAAAATAGGACCTTAAAGGAAATGATGAATAGCATGCTTGTTAGTTCTGGTGCTCCGGATAATCTTTGGGGTGAAGCCATTTTATCTGCTTGTCATTTAAAAAATAGAATTCCTTATAAGAAAACGGGTAAAACTCCTTATGGGTTGTGGAAAGAGTATCCACCTAATTTGAAATATTTGAAAGTGTGGGGGTGCCTTGCTAAAGTTATGTTGCCTGATCCTAAGAAAAGAAAATTAGGATCTAAAACATCTGATTGTATGTTTATTGGGTATGCTGAAAGCAGTGCAGCATATAGATTTTTAGTAGTCAAAAGTGATGTACTTGAAAACAATACTATTGTTGAAACAAAAAATGCTGAATTTTTTGAAAATATTTTTCCTTTAAAATTTGAGAATATTTCTGATGCTCCTATTATTCCAAGTGATAATATTTCACATGTTCCAATTATTCAAAATGATTTTGAAAGTGAGGATTTAAGAAGAAGCAAAAGATCAAGGAAAGAAAAATCTTTTAGTAATGATTTTTATACTTATCTTGTGGATAATGATCCTTTAATATATTCTGAAGCAATTTCTTCTTCTGATGCATCATTTTGGAAAGAAGCTATTGATGTAGAATTAAATTCAATTTTACAAAATAAAACTTGGATGTTAGTTGATTTACCTTCGGGAGCTAAACCCATTGGTTGTAAATGGATTTTTAAGAAGAACTTAATCCGGATGGTTCCATTGATAAATACAAAGCTAGACTTGTTGCAAAAGGTTTTACCCAAAAGCAAAATATTGATTATTTTGACACTTATGCTCCTGTATCTAGAATTTCCTCGATTCTTGTTTTACTTGCCTTGGCTTCTATTTATAAACTTTTTATTCACCAAATGGATGTTAAAACTGCATTTTTAAATGGTGATTTGGAAGAGAAAATTTACATGGAGCAACTTGAGGGTTGTATAGTGTCTGGACAAGAAAATAAAGTATGTAAATTGTTAAAATCTTTATATGGTCTAAAGCAAGCGCCTAAACAGTGGCATGAAAAAATTGATCAAGTATTGATTAATGATGGTTTTTCATCAATTGAAGTAGATAAATGTGTTTATACAAAATGTGTAGATGGTACATGTGTTATTATTTGCCTTTATGTGGATGACATGCTTATTTTTAGTTCTAGCCTTGATTTGGTACATAAAACCAAAATTTTTTTGTCTTCTAATTTTGAGATGAAAGACATGGAAGAAGCTAGTGTTATTTTAGGCATGAAAATATAAAAGATGGCAATAGTTTGATGTTGACTCAAGAACATTATGTTGAAAGAATTCTTAAAAAATTTGATAATTTTTATGTGATACCTGTAAGCACTCCTTATGATGCTAGTAGTCAATTAAAAAAGAATAAGGAAGATGCTATAGATCAAAATAAATATGCTCAAGTTATTGGTAGTCTAATGCATTTGATGAATTTTACTAGACCTGATATTGCATACGCTGTGTGTAGATTGAGTAGATATACTCAAATCCGAGTCATGATCATTGGATTGCATTAGTAAGAATAATGAAATATTTGAGAGATACCATGAACTATGGTATTAAATATAGTGGATTTCCCACTGTACTAGAAGGATACAATGATGCTAACTGGATCTCTGATTCAGATGAGATAAAATCCACTAGTGGTTATGTGTTCACCCTCCGTGAGGTGCTGTGGCATGAAAATCAGCTAAACAAACAATAATAGCTAGATCTACTATGGAATCTGAGTTTGTGGCATTGGAATTAGCTGGCAATGAGGCCTAGTGGTTAAAGAACCTTTTGGCGAATATTCCACTAGGAATTAAACCGAAACCTTCTGTGTCGATGCATTGTGATTGCCAAGCTGCAATAGCCATTGCCAAAAATAAATCCTTTAATGGGAAGAGTAGACATATCCGATTGAGACATAATGTCATAAAGCAACTGCTGAAAGATGGAATTATTTCCATAGATTATGTGAAGTCAGAAGTGAATTTGGTCGATTCTCTGACTAAACCTTTGGGAAGAAAATTAATATCTGAAACATCGAGGGGAATGAGACTTTTGCCAATTTGAGTTATATCAACTATGAAGGTAACCTAACCTATGTGATTGGAGATCCCACGAAGTAGGTTCATATGGGTAATAACAAGTCATTAGTTGATCAAATGTGCACTATTAATTATATCCCTTCCTATGGTGTGTGTATATATAGTGCAAGACTGCAAGGAATGAGAGGCTGAGTTATTGAACTTTTAATCTAATAATCCATAGCCTTTTATAGGTGGTTTATTGTGATGCAGAATACACTTGATGGATGGACCTATATGAGTGTGGAGTGGGGCCGCTCCTATGAAATTTGTGGCGAAATTTCTAGAGCACTCATGAAAACCAGGCGCACGCATGGCCTATTAGCGCAAAACCGCGACAAACAACAAAGTGCGTGCGGGTATAATGTGATAGATAAGACACTAAACTCACAAAAGAATTATTGATTCATAGAAGTTTTGAACTTCACCAATTGTTCTGTAAGTTTAATCTAATTTTATCTAGGTCTGGTTCATAGTCCAAGAGACACCAGATTCGACGCATTATGCTCATTTGTTAAAACCCAGCAAAATTTCTTATTTTATTTTATTATGTGATATTATTTTTGAGCTATGTGGGGGATTGTTAAAAATTAATAATTTTAATATCTCAAAAAAAATATTTAAATTGATGTCTAGGTTCATCCTTTTAATGTGTCTTTATATGACCAACAAATTTGAATATATATTAATGTGTATAGTAGTAAAATAGAATAACTTTAAATATAATATTTTATTAACATTTAATGGTAACAAAATCAGTTATGTTTTTGTAACTTTGAATTTGACCAAAGATGAATCTTGTATGACCATTTCCTTAAACGTCTATTTTGATAACATCTCATTAACTTTGATAATAAAGTTTATTTGGCTTTAAATGATTGTAACGTTTGATAGCATAGAATCCTAAATGGATTTCAACGTTTTTTATTACATCAGATGTCCATCTCCTTTTGAACTATATATAAAGCTATCTACTTATGTTCATGGGAGAATAGAGTGAAAAAGCAATCTGCTAATTTTCTTCTTTGTGCTGGATTTTATTTTATTCAATATTTGTTGTTTCTGCTCCTAGTTTATACTAGAAGAGCTTGTTGAATCCTGGGGGATACGCCTAATATCATTCATCTCGGTGTGAGCGAAATATCCTTAAGGACAGTGTCTTTGACACGCCTCAAGCTAAACTTTTTATTCTCCATAATCATCCAATTTTTCCAACAATACTTTACGTTTTCTAAAGAAATTTATTAATCAACTAATTAAATTATCAACAATTTAAAAGAATTGATTGATTACTATCTATAATCTTAACATGTGAATTTAAATAACTGTTTAATGCTGAATTCAAAATCTAATAATGAATACAAATATAAATTTTTAGTAGAATAATTCGTAATATAAAATAATAAGAGTTTTTCGGATTGAAAAGAATCCTTAACATAATTTGTGGTTCTTTTTGGCTTGACTTAAATTAGGAGTTTGGGAAGTTGTTATTTGATTTGATAGAAATATAAGACCTAATTCGTTTTTGGTAAGGATTTTACCAAGGGAAAACAAACTCTATATAGTAGTTCTTAGAAAATGTAGTTCTGCACTAAACAAAATTTTTAAACCTAAGAGTGTTTCTAGCAAATTATGCTTTCAAACTGTTCCAAGAATCCATGGATGGCAGAAATTAAAGAAGTTGAGATAACACAAGGATAAGGATACTGAAGTAAAACAAGGAGAAAAGATAGAGAAAGGTACTGAAGTAGTAATAGATATTGATGAAAATCAAGGAATGGAAAAAGTATATCATATACTTAATATTGATAGGACTTTAAATAGAGAGACATAAACATTAAGGATTCATATAGTTGACGTCAGAATTGAGTTGTCGTTGTGGTTGTACTTAATATTCCTTGAGTTTTATCTTATAGCACTGTGGTTGTACTTAATAATGAGTGAGGAAAATAACAACATTCTTATAGCATTATCTTGCGATTTTACAAAGTGAAATATGTGTGAAGACAGCAAAAAATGTGCAATTAAGATTACAGAAAAGCAGAATAAATGTGCAAACAAGATTAGAAGAGAGCAGAATAATGATGATAGAACGAAACCAACGGGAAGTAGTGTCAGCCTGTTAGGATCGAAAATAATCAGGTGTCATGCGAAAGTTAGTAAAGCAAACTTTGAACAATGATAAATTACACAATAGAAGAGAAATATACCAAAAGAGACAAACATTTAACGCGGTTCGGTCAATTGACCTACGTCCACAGGCGGAGATGAGCAATCCACTATAAAAAGATAGTACAAAATATCGAGATAACAACCTCACAAAGAGGCAAACACAAGTGACACACTAACACTAGTCCCGAAAAGTTCTCCCCCAAAACAAGACTCTCAAACCCCATATGGCTACATTGTGGATGCTACTGAATGAGAAGGAAGGATCCTCAATTTATAGAAGTCCAAACATTTTCCTACAAGAAAAGGAACTAGCCAAATATAAGAGATTTATAATTTTCTTCTACAAGAAATTCAATTAATAAACATGTTGCCCTTTCCTTGAAGTGATAGAAAAACTCAATATGGTCGGAAAATTAATACATCACCTAACAAGTAGAACCCAGAAGTTCAAACACAACCAGTTCATACCCAGATGTTCATTATTGTTTTTTTGATTTTCCATCCGGTGTTCGGTATCCGCATTGGAGCCCGACTATATCCGGATTCGCGCCGCATAGGGCTCCTTTCGGGGGGAAGCGTTCCCTACCAAGGATTTTTTCATACCCAGGGCTCAAACTCGAGACCTCTGGTTAAGGGAGGAGCAGTCCCATCCACTGCACCATATCCTTTGGTGGTAGATGTTCATTATTGTTGATGTAGCTGTAAGCTATTCTGCTTATCTCTCGTATTTGCCTACTTTGTAATAGCATGTCTTTATTGTTTTAATAAGTTGATTTTGGTAATTGGCCACTAAAGTTATATATCTTTTTGTTGTCTTAATTAGCCGAAAATACAACTTCCAGTATGTTTAACCAAAATGTACGACTTTCGGTTAAAGCTATTATATTTATATAATAATGGGTTAAGTCTAGTTAATAATAATATCTCTAAATGTAAGTTCCGAAAATGTAGCTAATCACTGAACAGATCTGGTGGGAGATTGGCAATAACAAGCATTAAATATTATAAAAGGTATCAACAATAATGGAGGAGTAACTAGCAATAAATAACAATAAATGACATTTAAGTAAATAGGAGGAGCAATTCACCCAATAAAGAATGAATTAGATGATTGTTCCTTCTCACAATGATGAGTGACATATAAATCCTAGAATGTTCGAACTATTCTCGGATCTGATGGAAAAGTATGTAATAATATGAACAAGAATCTTGATAAAAATGTAATGTTTGTATCTTTGCTAGAGGGAGAGAATCTTTCTCAAAAATCTGTTATTCTCAAGTGAATATCACATGCCCCTTTTCCTTATCTTTTGTCCTCTTTATATGGGACATATTCCTAGTAAACCCTAAAAGTGCATGTGCAGAGAATATTCTTTAGAATATACCCTCTATTATCCTATTCCAAAAACTAACTGTTACAACACTTTCCGTGGACCTCGTCCTCGACTATTGTAAGCATCCCGATCAAGAGTTTCGCCATTTCCTGATTGACTTCGACTAATTCTTCCCTCAATACTTCCTCTCCCGAAATATTTTGTGGTAGATTTCGGCCTAAGTCCCTCCGCTTATTGATGCCATCCTCAGACGACCTCGATGAGCGGAATTTGTTAGTTATGGTCGAGGAGAGTGGACGAGTGGGTCGGGTAGTTAAGTTTGGGACGAGCTGGCAACGTGGCCTTTCGTGAGCCGCAACTTTTGGGGTTGCGTTGTTTCCGCACTAGACTGACCTCATGCCATCATGCATCATTATGACGCATTTTCCCGATGCTTTGCATCGTTTCCCGTGCGACTATCAATTGGGGCTGCCGTTTCGATTCCAGTGCTAGGTAATGATGGCATAATATCTTGGTTTTGATGCCTGGATTCATTTGTTCTTTGCGTATTTTTCTCATCAAAATCGTGTACCTTCTTCTCCTTCCTCCATCGCTGTGTGCCTTCTTTCCTGGTGTTAGTGATTCTTGTTGCTTCTAATCCTTCCTTACCTGAATATCCTTTCTCTAAAAGATATGCCTAATGTATCCTCTGGTTCCGGTGTAAGAACTGACCCTGTCCCTTTGGCGGTGCTTGTGCCTCCTCACGCTGATGGTGTCTCTGTCGCCATTGAAAATGAGAACTTTGGAGGAAATAATTCCTCGTAGCGAGAAAGTTAGGTCTGACTTTTCGAAGGCGCCTGAAGATGAACCCGAGGTTTCTGAGTCGGCGATGAAAGAGGCCGACCTAGTAGAGCTTAGGGCAAAATCAACATTCCTGCCCGCATCGATTTGGTCCCAGCAGGGCGTGATGTGGTATAAATCCACCGCCCCGGGTATTGCGCGTTCTATGCATATCCCTTCTATGTCGGCTATACTCTTCCCACTCTCCCATTGGCGGAGGAGTTTTGCCATAACTATGGCCTTTGCCTGGCCCAACTCTCTCCAATACATCTACAAGCTTATTAGGATGCTCACAAAATTTGCGGAGTTGGCCGGGGTCGAGGCCATACTCCGCCATCTGATGCATCTCTTCGCCCCTAGTTTTTATAGGGGGACAATGTTGAACCTTCGCCATCGAGGAGGTAAATGCCTGGTGGTGAAGATGGATGACAAGGCAAATCGTCAGTTTTGGCACAACTTCTTTTTTGTCAATGTGGTGGCCAACGCGGACGGCTTCCCTGAGACTTGGAATTACACTCATAAGTGTCTATTCTTTGTTAAAAAATTTGATCTGTCTGTTCTAGTCGTAGGCTCAGAAATTTTGTCCCTTCTTCGTGCAGCCAAGACTACGCCCCCTCCTTTGGTCGGGGACATTTTTGACTGGGTTGGCCGGGTTCTGCCTCACATCGTGGGAAATCATGAGTGGCTGGTGAGCTTATCTATATATATTTTTGCTGTTTTGACCTCATGGTCACCTACTCACTATAGTTTGCTCTTGGTGGTGGTGATAACCTTTGATTTTTCTTTTTCAGCCCAAGGATCTTCAAGGAGGCCGAGGGCTCATCCTCCTGCATTTCGTAAGAGGAAGGCTGCCTCCTCTTCGGCGTCTATACCCATTGTGACCGCGGCTAGGCCTTCTCGGTCATCTGCTTCTGTTCCTTCCTCCACCGCGGCCAGGTCTGCTCGGTCATCGGCCCCATCTACTGTTGCCTCAGCATCGGTTTCTTCTCCACCTGCGATATCTCAACAACGGAGCTTCCGGTTTCCCCTTTGCACCGTCTAGTGGACGAGGATGAGGAGGAGTCGCCAAGCAGCGGGAATTTGGTTTCCCGTAAGAGAAGATCTGTGGACGTTGGTGATGGGGTCACCCGGGCTGATGATTCAGTAAGGGATGATTTTGTCATTCGTGAGACGGCGACCATAGTACTTGAAGATGACGTCGAGTTGGCATCCGAGATTCCGCCATTAGTTGAGTCTGCAGAGGGCGTGTCCTTCCCGTTACAACGATGGAAGCCGAAGGGCCATCTACAAGGGTTTCTGATACTTTGCAGCAAGATGAGCCATCGACCTCACGACCGCTTGATGGTCCTTCTTCGCCGGCCGATGGGAGAGGCAAAGGCATTGCCGAGGATAGCTACAAGACGGGTTCTGATCTCAATATCAATAAGATGAGGATGATGGGGGAAGAATTTACCCAGCTCGAGGTGAGACTGGAGGGGTCCACGCGGACTATTGCGATCCCCACGGATCGAGATTTATTGGTAAATACGAAGAACGTGGTTCCTTCCCTTGGTCCCTTTTGCTCCGACGTGGAGCGTAAAACCCTTCAAGAGCTGGATGATGTTACCTTATCGAGGAGCATAGCCGGCCTCGCTCTCAGGGTGAGCTTTTTGACTTTTTTCAACGGTTAGGCTTCGTTCTTATTCTCTCTTTTCTTTTTCTTTCTTTTTCTGACTGTGATTTTAGAAATTGAAAGCGCCCGAAGAGAGGAGGGGCGTAAGGCTATTTTTACGAAGTTGGAGCAAAAATACCGTGAATACCGTGGCAAGTACCACAAAATTTTTAGGCGGTTCGGTGAGGACGGCAAGCTATAGGCTCTTCGGGACGAATTGAAGGAGAAGAATGACGAGCCGGTGAGGGTTATCGAAAAGTGCAGCGTCCTTGAGGGGGCACTAAGAAATAAAGAGGAAGAGCTCGAGGTTAGCATAGGGGTCGAAGCCCAGTGCGGCGACCTTCAAGCCCAAGTGGTTTCACTGCGTACGCAACTTGAAAAGTGGCAATTCAGAGCGGATGCTCTAAGCGGAGAGGTCACCGAGAAGGCAGAGGACCTTAAGAAGGCAGAGCTTGCTCGATTGGACGCTCTGAGGAAGGCGGAGGCTTTGGAGGTAGTGATACGTATTCTTCGCTCTGAGCGAGAAAGTGACTTGGAGACGGCTAGAATTAAAGAAGAGTGGCTCGATGAGAGGATTGGAGAGTTGGAGAAAGATAACTCCCTTCTTCAGGACCAGGTGGCCACCTTAGAGGCTGAGAAGGCTCAAATTCTTGCGCAGCCGTCGTCTTCTCACACTTCAACTTTTCCAAATGTTCCCCAGGGCCTGTACAGGGAATGGATTCACGCTGAGGCTCAGTTGGATGTATTCCGAGATTCGCATGCTATGAGATCTGTTCCTAGGGCCTCCCTTAAAGATGCTCGTGTCAAGGCCCGTGAAGCTCGAATCGCTTGCGGGTATGATCCTGCTATGCCAGAGGCCGATGACGATGAGAGGGACGTGTGTGTGGACCAGATCGAAGAGGATGCCTGGTACGAGGACGCATACCCTGAGGGTGGTGGTGATGGTGAGGGCGCAGATGGAGACGACCCAGATGGTCAAGCCAATGGCACTAATGGGCCTGGCGACGACCAGTAGTTTTTCTTTTTCCTTTTTATTTTTGCTGTGAACTTGTGCGTATTTTGTAGGCGACTTTGCGAGCGTTTGTAAAAATACTCTTAAGTATTAAATGTCAACTTTGTTATTGTACCTTATTCTCTTCCTGCAGTTCATACTTGTATGTTTTTGATTTTGTCGCTTGGTTGCCCTGATTTTCTTAGCCGTAATCACTTAGTTCGAATATGGTCGAATATATCCTAAGTTTAGTTACGGTCGAGGATCGGCAGGTGTTAGTTTGAACGAGGACAAACCAAACCTAAGTTTGATTATGGCCGGGGGCCAATAGGTGTTAGTTCGAACGAGGTCGAACAAAAACCTAAGTTTGATTATGGCCGAGGGCCAATAGGTGTTAATTCAAACGAGGTCGAACCGGAATCTAAGCTTAACTGTAGTCGAGGGCCAGTGGATGTTAATTTAAGCGAGGTCGAATGTATTTTATGTTTAGTTGTGGTCGAGGTCTAGTAGGTGTTAGTTTGGACGAGGTCGAACATTACCTATGTTTTAGCTATGGCCGAGGGTCGTTAGGTGTTGGTTCGAACGAGGTCGAACATTACCTATGTTTTAGCTATGGACGAGGTCCGTTAGGTGTTGGTTCGAACGAGGTCGAACATAACATATGTTTGACTATGGCTGAGGGCCTGATAGGTGTTAGCTCGAACAAGGTCGAACATAACCTACATTTTTTTTAAAAAGGTATGTTTCTGGGTGCGGAGTTTGTCGACATCGTAAACTTTAAGCACTTTGCCTTGGTTGTACATTTGGAGAAATAGAAATAAATTTTGTGCATTGTCGCTTTGTTCATACACTTGGAGAAACTTACAAATTTTCGGGCGTTGGCTGGCATTCCAGTCGCAGTCCCAGTCTATCTAGTCCCTTCATTGGTTGACCTGGAGAAGGCTTGAGAGGTCGAGCAATAAATTAGTCGTCTTGTGACTCTGTCTTTCCGTACTCCGACTTGAAGTGTCCCCCACGTTGCCTCGGTAAAAAACTCCTTGAGAAAATCCAATTGGGATAAAACTCAAGCAATGGAAAAAAGAGTACGACTTGGGGGATGCTTTACCTCTTAAAAGTTGATGTACTTGAGGTGGGAAATATTCCAATTGTTTGGTAGTAGCTTTCCTCCATTGTTTCTAGTTGGAATGATCCTTTGTTCGCTGTTGCCGTGATTTTGTACGGGCCATCCCAATTTGTTCTCAGTTCGCCTTCCCGTGGATCGTTGCTTGCTTGTGTTTTGGCTTTAAGCACGTAATCCCCGACTTTGAGCGGCCTGACCTTTGACTTTTTGTTATAATAGCATTATACTTGTTGTTTTTGGGAGATTATCCTTATGTAGGCCATGTCTCGTCGTTCTTTAGCCTTGTCGAGCTCCTGCCTTCTGCTTTAATTGTTTCTTGGTCCGCTCTTATGGGAGTATCTTAGGCTGGACTCCCCGACTTCGACCGGTATTACTACATCAGTCCCTTAGACTAAAGAGTAAGTCTCATGTGCTTGTCTTCGGTGTTGTTCATTAGGCCCAGAGTGCTTGTGGTAATATTTCCGGCCACAACCCTTTGGGATTTTCAAGCTTTTTCTTCATGATCTTCAATATCGACTTGTTGGAGGACTCTGTTTGTCCGTGGCCCGCGGGGTAGTATGGCGTCGAGAGAATTCTCTTGATATGTTACTTCTCAAAAAATTCAGCGACCTTTTTTCCTATGAATTGTGGTCTGTTGTCGCATCTGATTTCTTTGGGGAGGCTGAAACATCATACAATGATTTTCCATATTAAGGCGATCACTTCCTGTTCACGTATTTGGGCAAATGCTCCTGCTTCTACCCACTAATTAGGGGTTAAACCTAGTTAATAATAATATCTCTAAATGTAAGTTCCGAAAATGTAGCTAATCACTGAACAGATCTAGTAGGAGATTGGCAATAACAAGCATAAATATTCTAAAAGGTGTCAGCAATAATGGAGGAGTAACTAGTAATAAATAACAATAAATGACATTTAAGTAAATAGGAGGAGTGATTCACCCAATAAAGAATGAACTAGATGATTGTTCCTTCTGACAATGATGAGTGACAAATAAATCCTAGAATGTTCGAACTATTCTCGGATCTGATGGAAAAGTATGTAATAATATGAACAAGAATCTTGATGAAAATGTAGTGTTTGTATCTTTGCTAGAGGGAGAGAATCTTTCTCAAAAATCTGTTCTTCTCAAGTGAATATCACATGCCCCTTTTCCTTATCTTTTGTCCTCTTTATATGGGACATATTCCTAGTAAACACTAAGAGTACATGTGCACAGAATATTCTCTCTATTATCCTACTCAAAAAATTAACTGTTACAACTCTTTCCGCGGACCTCGTCCTCGACTATTGTAAGAATCTCAATCACGAGCTTCGCCATATCCTGATCGACCTCGACTAATTCTTCCCTCAATACTTCCTCGCCCTCAATGTTCAGTAGTAGATTTCAACCTATACACAGTACCTCTCGCGCCCCCTTTTTTTCCTCCTCGCGGGGAGAAGTCTGGGTTCCGACATTTCATGGGGTAATAACTCATTTCCTTTTGGGAATTTGGGATTTTGAAGAGTCGCCGCCTAACAGATTATGGTGCATTAGGGTACCTTGAGCAATTAACTCATGGACTAGTTTGCATTACTAGAGATTTAGGGTAAGGGCTCGAAATAACCTTGAGGGGAAGGTGTTAGGCAACCCTCTTGGTCCACAACGGTGGGTCCCGGCCGAACTTATACTTATGAATTAGTCCTTTTAATAAATAAATAGTTTAAACACATAATTGCAAATAAGGGCGTGCTTTTGACATTGTATGACTCAAGTAAAGAGAAAAAGGAAAGACTTGAACAAATTGCATGTATAGGGAAAAAGTAAAGTTTAAACATTGGGAATTGGGAAAGAGGGGTCCTAGGTGGTTAGCCTGTAGGATCACCCCACACAATGCCCGGTAGACACTCCTCAATGAGGGGCTACACGTGACATTAGCGCGTAGTCATCATATCCCTACTACCCAATTCCCTCCCCTTGGTCATAGTCTAAAGCGCTCTAGCAACCTTAAAAATGTCCTGTGCGTGCACTATCCATCCCTTCCTCGTGGCCCTGGAGGTATATAGGACCTCTATTTTTTGGACAGTTCTAGACCTTTCTAAGGTTTTAAAGGATAAAAGTCTAGGTGCCGATCAAGAACAATTAGGACTGCATTTAAAGAGAACAAATTACAGGCTCACAGTTACCTCCACAAATATAACAAGTAAATGCACGTCTTCAAACAACAGTCAAGTACTTTAAGAGAAAATCTAGAACATGATATCTAGGTGAGCAGGGATTATACAGTATTGAATTAAGACGAAGGTGTCGAAATCCTATTTAGCTTGCCTACTGATTTAGACCTGTTAAATATCAAAGCACAGTTTCATAGGTTCAAAATTTAAATCGCCCTAGAGGCTTGCCTAAGCGCAGAACAGTGAGGTCCTAAGAGCATGATATCTTCATCGATGTAGTAAAACAGTGAACAGTTTTAAAACGAACAACTTGAGATCCTATAGAAATGTTTTCTAGCAGTATTAATTAAGGTAGTGTTTGAGAAAAACATATTTGAAGAAAAGGACAGTTGATTAAACCAATTCAGAATGAACTAACATGAACTAAACTGATTTGTTTAACTAAACTGATTTTAAGTTCTATAGGCAGGATTTCTACTAGAACTGATTTTAATTCCTATAGGCATAGTATCTAATTGTTAAGAACTGATTTTCGAACTTATAGGCATGATTTCTAGTGAGATGAATGTAAATATATGCTGTAACAGAAACTGACACTCTATAGGCATGATATCTAATTATAAAGTTAATTTTAACCCTATGAGGATGATTTCAATTATTAGAGCCATTTAGATCCTATAGGCATGGTTTCTAATATTGTAGAAATAAAGCAAAACATAGCAAATGCATTAACACAATCCTATAGGCATGGTATTTACCCAAGCTACCCAACAGATATGTAACTACCCAGCCATTTTCACTAATCACCCCAATGTTGTTACAAATAATTATTACATACCAGCTAAATAAATTATACAAACAATTAAAGAAAAAGAAGAAGTTAACTATAGGGAGCCTGAAGCAGGCCCAAATGACTTCCCAAGCCTCCAATAGCCTCAAATGTCAAAGTCCACAGACAATATCATGTCTAGGTGTGTCAGAGTTCCCTAAGGACCTCAAGGATCCCGGGAAGTGCTCACACCTAGACCTTTTCTCAAACAATAACTGATTTAGGTGCAGTGTGGAAAGGCCAGCTCTGACATGCCAGAGTCCAGAGAGACCTCAAGGATCTCAAGGCAGTACACATGCCAGAGGGGCAGAACCTAATATTCTAAGAGCAAAGAGAAACTGCTTGACATAGTTTTGTTTTGAAAATAGTACAGAGACGACTTCAGGAGTGGAAAAAAAGTTTACAGACATGGGAAATAACTTAGTGGTAAAAGACAGTTTGAGAAGAGCATCAAGTAGCTAGCAGACAATCAGTTGGTCATAAGAGTCATTCAGAACACTTAACAAACAGAACTCCACATAGGGGTAAGGGGATTGTGGCACATAAGAATCACCTTAGGGTACAGGGATAGGAGAAACATATAGTCACAAACTGCATGCAACACTTTGGATCTTAGAAACTCAGCAAATAAATAGGACATAGATAACAGTTGGCCTATCTTGAATAGGATTAAACATATAGTTTAGACATGCCAACTGAAGAAGTAAACAGGATGGAGTGCAGAGTGTAAAACATGCATTGAACAGGACAAAGTTTTAGACATGCTGAGCAAGGAAATAAACAGGAATACAAGTTGAAGTCACAATTGATGAACTAGTGTAGGGATAAAACACATAGGGTTTGGTTCTCAAGACTTAATTAGAGACATACCAGTTAAGGAGAGCAGACACAAAGTATAGGGTAGTGTAGTGCAATAACTAGCCTTGGCTTACAGCCGGCTAGTTCAATGGAAGTAGCAAGTGACAGAAAAAGAGCAGAAAGCTTTAAGTCTAAGAGAGAGTTTTTGAACTAGTGTTCGTGTGTGTGTGTTTTATTTAGAACTAAAAAGAAGAGGAGGTTTATATAGTAATCAAAAGCTTGACACATAAGGTAAGAGATCAATTAAGTAGTAAATCAGGGCAGTCACATGTAAATCAGCAAGATCTTCCCTTAATCAAGGGACAATTAAATCAACAGGACAACATACTAGGTATTTAAGGAAAAAAAATCAAGTAAAATTTAGGTATAGAATAGGTAATTAGGGGTAAATGCACAGCAGTCAAATTAAGGAAACAAATCAGTAATAATCAGCGGAATACAAACAAGGCAGGCAAAAATAATTAAGGCAAGCAACTCGGTCAAATCGAATAGGGAGGTAAAAATCAAGAGTTAAATGGAAAGGGTTCAAATTAAACCAAGAAATAAGGGATTCAGAGTAATCAAGGGTTCAGAAAGTCATGAAAGAGTCAGCATGCTTAGCATATAAAATAAGGCAGAACATGAATAGTCAGGATTTCACATAGCTTTAACAAAACACATAGTTAAACGACACTGATTCAAGGAGAAGTATACCATTCTTAACATGAATAGTCAAGACGAACACAAGCACATAGAATCAGTGAAAGGTAAAACTAAGAAATTCAGTAGAAGCATATTAGGGCAAGAAAGTCACGAGAAATCCCAAGAACCCCAAGGCAAGAACACAATCAGATGTACTAATACTCAAAAACCAAAGGAAGAACCCCAAAAATTAGGGCTTTTGGTACAAGCGAGTTAAGGTTGTAGCAGACTCATAAAATCATTCAAAATATATAAGAAGCAGGAGATTAAACACAAAAAATCATTAAACGATTTTTAGAAAGAAATTCCGGAAACCCTAGTTTTAGGAAAAGATGAAAAAAATCACTTGAAATCATACGATTCTTGTAAAGAATCTCAAGGCTAAAAACTCATATGAAACAAACTCAAATCACCTTAGATATGTACAGATCTAGGAGGTTTTAGAAAAGAAATTAGGGTTTCGAAGAGAACCATACAGAAAAGAAGAAACCTGTTTAGAAAACCATAGATCGTAGCTAATATAGGACGATGTCACTCAAAATCACACCGGAATGGCCTGGAACAGGCGAGAGATGAACCCTAGATGCAAGTCGACATAAACCTGGTCCCTTGAGGGCCTTGGAGGTGGCAAGAATGACATGAGAGAGGCTATTGGAGGCCTGGGGGTGATGAGAGGTCACCGGAGATAGCCATAGATAAAGGTGAGTGAGATTGGACTAGGGTTAGGTTGAGAGCGTTTGAGAGCAGAGGGGTTTTCAGGGTGGCGGGTGTATAGAAAATGATAGGATTTGGGGGTCTTTTGGGTTTATTTTAGGAAGGGTTGATGGTGGTCGTTGATCTTTATGATCAACGGCCGGGATTAAAGGGTGTGAGGGACCGGATCGGGTATTTGGGGTGTCCACCGGGTAATTTAATTGAGTACTGGACTGGTAATTGGGTTAGGTTGGGGTTGGATTGGGGCTAAAATTGAAATAAAATTAGGCCATATTTTAAACAGCCATTTTAACACATTATAATTTATAAGAAAGAATAAATGATTTCTGAAAATTAATTTCGTGTACTTAAATGATTTAAAATAGTTATTTAACATTTTAAAAATATAAAAGATCATTTTATGCATCAACAATGTAATTATGCATTAATAGGGCTAGTATTGTAAATATATGCAAATTAGCTTTAAAAATGTAAATGCGATTATTAAAATGCACTAAAAATATTTAAGCAATATTTTGGCATAAATATAGAATTTAGATGGCTAGATCACCACAGAATAATTTGAAGGATAATTATTGGAAATTTTATAAGTAAAAAGGGACGAAATAAATCAATTTGAAGCCTTTAAAATTATAGGAAAAAATTATAAAATGCTTATGCATGCTTATAACTGCATATATGCTATTTTGAAAGTACGTTTATGTATCAAAATATATGGGAAAAATTGGGTATCAACAGCTGCCCCTCTTTACCCGGGAAGGATGAAAGAGTTTTCGGGTAAAGAATTTATGGCCAATTTTCACTGAATGGGATGTTTTGAAAGATAGAGGCCGGACTCCGTCTTGAGTTGCCTACATATCCCTGGTTCTATAGGAATCAGGCCATGTGTAGTTCTGGATTCATTGGCAGAATATACCGATGAAGTCATTACAAGAACGGTCACGAGATGCAAGAGTTGTTATGGTGAGCGGTTAAGATTTGAGACAGTTTGAGGGAACTTAAGCGAGGTCGCTCCTGCTAGGATAGCAGTTGCTTGCTGGTCACCTGCAGATGAAAAGATGCTGCCGACATGTATTTGTGCGAAAATTTAAACATGATGCAGATTCCCTTTGGACCATGAAAGTTGTCTTTGGACGGTTAAGGATGACGTCCTCGGACCATGGTGTCCTAGGCCATGAATTGTTTAGTGAGGGATACGTAGGCCATGAAATGGTGTTATCAGGCCATGCAGGTGGTGCCTCCGAACCATGACGCCTTTTAATAATGATATATGAATTTGAGGGATCCTCAGGCCATGGCATGGTGTCTTCCGGCTATGAGGATGATGCCTTTTAGACTATGACGCCTTTGGATAGATTGGCGATATTTCAGCCCATGAGATGCAATAATATGATGTTAACAAGATAAGGCTTAGTCTTGTGAAATGGAGGGCAGAGCTTAGCCCGATTGAAAAGCAAATAGGTAGGACTAGAAATAAAGCAATATTTGTGCAAAGAGGGACAATGCTTAGTCTCATGCAAATGGGGAGGCAAGGACTAGCCTCATGCAAGTAGGGAGGCAAGGATTAGCCTCATGCAAGTGGGGAGGCAGGGATTAGCCTCATGCAGATAGGGAGGCAAGGATTAGCCTCATGCAAATGCGGAGGCAGGGATTAGCCTCATGCAAATTGTGGAGGCAGGGATTAACCTCATGCAAATATCGAGGCAGGGATTAGCCTCATGCAAATGTGGAGGTAGGGATTAGCCTCATGCAGATAGGGAGGCAAGGATTATCCTCATGCAAATGTGTAGGCAGGGATTAGTCTCATGCAAATTGTGGAGGCAGGGATTAGCTTCATGCAGATAGGGAGGCAGGAATTAGCCTCAAGCAAATTTTGGAGGCAGGGATTAGCCTCATGCAGGTATGGAGGCAGGGATTAGCCTCATGCAAATATGGAGGCAGGGATTAGCCTCATGCAAATATGGAGGCAGGGATTAGCATCATGCAGGTGTGGAGGCAAGGATTAGCCTCATGCAGGTGTGGAGGCAAGGATTAGCCTCATGCAAATGTGGAGACAGGAATTAGCCTCATGCAAATATGGAGGCAGTGATTAGCCTCATGCAAATATGGAGGCAGGGATTAGCCTCATGCAAAATGTGGAGGCAGGGTAGCCTCATGCAGGTATGGAGGCAGGGATTAGCCTCATGCAAATATGGAGGCAGGGATTAGCCTCATGCAGGTATGGAGGCAAGGATTAGCCTCATGCAAGTGGAGGCAGGGATTAGCCTCATGCAGATGGAGGCAGGGATTAGCCTCATGCATATGGAGGCAGGGACTAGCCTCATACAGATGGAGACAGTGATTAGCCTCATGCAGATGGAGGCAGGGACTAGCCTCATGCAGATGGAGGCAGCGATTAGCCTCATGCAAATATGTGGGACAAAGCTTAGTACTATGCAAAGAGCGAGTAGCAAAAAGTAGTATATTTCTTAGCTGGAGATATATTCAGTGTCTGATGGCCGGATCGATAGTGAATTCTCTTTGTGTATACATGTTTGCGAATGATATCGTTACGCCAAATGTGCCTGCGTTCAAAGAAAAATTGTAAGTTTTGTGGGGGGGGAGGTTGGTTCGTGCTTCGTCTGCCGGCCTTGCTTTGCTCCGTTCTGAAAGCCTTTTCGAGTTCCCCTGGGTAACACCTGTCTGTTATGGAAATAGAGTTTTCGAAAAATATGCAATTATTGATAAAAAAATGGAGTTATTTTAGAAATATATTGATACTTTAAGTAATTTTAGATGAACTAGTGATTGTAACACATCTCAAAGGCATTGCAGCTCTCTTATATTGGAATTTTGAGGGTCCTCCTCAAAATTCTACCCCAATTTGGTAGATGATCGTTTGACCGTTTGCAGATAATAGGCCTTGCTGAATCTTCTTCGGAATTTTGAGAATCCTTCTCAAAATTCTGCCCCAGTTTCTTAACTGATTTCTGATCGTCTGACACATGTTGGCGTCGGCTGGACTTGCTCCGGAATTTTGAGGGTCCTCCTCAAAATTCTGCCCCAATTTCTGATCTTGGGGGAAAATGGAAATTTTATTATGATATGACCGAACCCATAAGGCTGCCTACTAATCCCCCCTTAAGCGGGAATCAGGTCAAGCGTAGTTCAATTACATCAGATGAGGAAATGTAAATAATCTAAGCATAGTATCTCTTGACTGCGTCTGAATTGATTGGTTTTGGCCAGATTTCTCCGTCCATTTCTGCAAGTATGAGTGCTCCTCCTGTCAGCACCATGTGAACCATGTACGGGCCTTGCCAATTGGGAGAGAATTTCCCTTTGGCTTCATCTTGATGTGGGAAGATCTTCTTCAGCACCAGCTGTCCCGGTGCAAATTGTCTCGGTTTGATCCTTTTGTTGAAAGCCCTGGACATTCTATTCTGATAAAGTTGACCGTGACACACTGCGTTCATCCTCTTTTCGTCGATAAGGGCCAATTGTTCATAGCGACTCCTTATCCACTCTGCATCATTGAGTTCACTTCCTGTATGATTCTTAAAGAAGGAATCTCCACCTCGGCTGGGATGACAGCCTCGGTACCATAAACCAACATGTAGGGAGTTGCCTCGGTTGATGTGCGAACTGTAGTGCGGTATCCCAATAAAGCAAAAGGTAGCTTCTCGTGCCATTGTTTGTGTTTTCTACCATCTTCCTTATTATCTTCTTGATGTTTTTGTTGGCGGCTTCTACAGCTCCATTCATCTGAGGTCTGTAGGCTATGGAATTCTTGTGCTTGATTTTGAAAGTTTCACGCATAGCTTTCATCAGATCACTATTGAGGTTAGCGGCATTATCAGTAACAATAGACTCAGGAACTCCGAATCGGCAAACAATACGGTCTTTGACAAAGTCTGGGACGACTTTCTTGGTTACAGCTTTGTAAGATGCAGCCTCTACCCATTTTGTGAAGTAATCAATGGCTACCAGAATAAACCTGTGTCCGTTTGAAGCAGTGGGCTCAATCGGACCAATGACATCCATTCCCCAGGCGGTGAACGGCCAGGGTGAGCTTATTACATTGAGCTTATTTGGCGGTACTTTTATCATATCGGCATGCACTTGACATTGGTAGCATTTGCGGACATACTGGACACAATCGATCTCCATGGTCATCCAAAAGTAACCGGCGCTGAGTATCTTTTTGCCAAGACGAAACCATTCATGTACGGGCCACAGGTCCCGGCATGTACATCCTCAAATAACTTAGAAGCTTCTTTTACGTCGACACATCTTAGCAATCCTAAATCAGGAGTTCTTCTGCACAAGTTTCCTCCGCTATGGAAGAAGTGATTGGACAATCTCCGAAGTGTGCGTTTCTGAGTGTGATTTGCATGCTCCAGATATTTCCCCTTTGAAAAATACTCCTTGATGTCATGGAACCAAGGCTTTCTATCTGTTTCTTCCTCGACATGAGAACAATATGCCGGCTGATTATTGATCCTCATCGGAATGGGATCAATATAATTCTTGTCTGGATGTAATATCATAGATGACAAGGTTGCCAATGCGTCGGCAAACTCATTCTGAATTCTGGGTACATGCCGAAACTCTATCTTGGTGAACCTCTTTCTCAATTCCTGCACATGGTGCAGATATGGTAATATTTTGGAATTCTTGGTGGCCCACTCTCCTTGTACCTGGTGAACGAGCAAATCTGAATCCCCAATTACTAGCAGCTCCTGAATGTTCATGTCGACTGCCATGTTGAGCCCTAGTATGCAAGCTTCATACTCCACCATGTTGTTAGTGCAGGGAAATCTGAGCTTAGCAGATACCGGATAATGTTGACCTGTTTCTGATACCAAAACTGCTCCAATGCCTACCCCTTTGAAATTTTCAGCTCCATCAAAGAACATCCTCCAACCACCATATGCTTCAGCAATGTCTTCTCCTACGAATAACACCTCTTCGTCAGGAAAATACATTTTCAAGGGTTCGTATTCTCCTCCCACCGGATTCTTAGCAAGATGATCTACCAATGCTTGTCCTTTGACCGCCTTTTGAGTTACGTAGACGATATCAAACTCACTTAACAGTATCTGCCATTTGGCCAATTTTCTGGTCGGCATGGGTTTCTGAAATATATACTTCAAAGGGTCCATCTTAGATATGAGGTATGTGGTGTAGGCACAGAAGTAATGCCTCAATTTCTGAGCTGCCCAAGTCAAAGCACAGCAAGTGCGTTCCAGCAGAGAGTACCGTGCTTCGTAAGGTGTGAACTTATTACTCAAGTAGTAGATGGCTTGCTCCTTTCTCCCTGTCTCGTCATGTTGTCCCAAAACACACCCGAAGGCTCCATCCAATACAGATAAATAGAGCAGCAAAGGTCGTCCCGACTCTGGTGGGACCAGGATCGGTGGTGTGGACAGGTACTCCTTGATCTTGTCAAAAGCTTTCTGACAATCCTCGATCCAGCTTGTCTCGGTGTCTTTCCTCAGCATCTTGAAGATGGGTTCACATATGACTGTGGACTGTGCTATGAATCGACTGATATAGTTGAGACATCCTAGGAAGCTCATCACGTCCTTTTTGCTCTTAGGTGGTGGTAACTCCTGAATAGCCTTGACTTTAGAAGGATCCATCTCGATCCCTCGACGACTGACGATGAATCCCAATAACTTTCCTGCGGGAACCCCGAATGCACACTTTGCGGGGTTCAGTTTCAAATTGTACCTCCTTAGCCTGTCGAAGAACTTTCTCAAGTCTGCTATGTGGTATGTGGCCTTCTTGGATTTGATAATGACATCGTCCACATACACCTTTATCTCCTTGTGTATCATCATGGAAGATGGTTGTCATGGCTCTTATGTAAGTAGCCCCAGCATTCTTCAGACCGAATGGCATCATCTTGTAACAGTATACACCCCATGGTGTAATAAAAGTTCTTTTCTCTACGTCCTCCTCGTCCATCCAGATCTGGTGATATCCCGCAAAGCAATCTACAAAAGATTGGAGCTCATGCTTGGCGCAATTATCGATCAGGATGTGTATATTTGGCAGTGGAAAATCGTCCTCGGGACTTGCTCTGTTTAAATCCCGATAGTCAACATATACTCTGACTTTCCCATCTTTCTTCGGAAATGGCACAACATTGGCTAGCCAAGTTGGGTACCCAACCACCCTGAGAACCTTGCTTCGATCTGCTTGGTAACGTCCTCCTTGATTTTCAGGCTCATGTCTAGTTTGAACTTTCTGAGTTTCTGCTTCACCGGCGGGCACATTGGATTGGTAGGTAACTTGTGAGCCACTATGGACGTGCTCAAACCTGTCATGTCATCATATGACCATGCGAAAATGTCCTCATATTCTTTTAGGGAATGGATGTACTCTTCCTTCTCTGTTGGTGATAAGTGAATGCTGATGCGAGTCTCTTTGACGGTCTCGGCGTCCCCCAAGTTTACTGCTTCGGTTTCGTCTAGATTGGTCTTAGGCTTATTCTCAAAGTTTTTCACCTCCCTGACAACTTCCTCGAGTATCTCGTCTTCTTCATCGGAATCACTATCCTCATGTTGTGTGGCCTCATTACATGTCACAGTCACCGGTTCATCAGGAAAAGTAATAATAATGTTGTAGAAAGAAAAGTGTAAAAAATAGTAATGAATAATAAAGAGCAAATGCATTTGATTAAATTAAACAACATCCAGACGAATACGACTCGATAAATCGAGCACTTATTTTGAAATAAGCAAGTCTTTAAAACAAAGTTACTGAAAATTTTAAATGCCTAGAGTGGCTGCAAAAATAAAATCTACCAAGCTACCTAGGGACTCGGTGGGCCCGGGATGGTGTGGCGGTCCAGTTCCTAAGAACAGCTCCTCTCTCCACAATCTGAATAGTGAGGCCTTCTTCCTCCTCCTCCTCAATTATTGCACTGTAGTCCATGTCTTCATCTTCCAAGAACAGACTCTTCAACCCAGTTAATGCTTCCTCTTCTGCAGTTCCCCATATTGTATCAGCTTGGTGAAAGGCTTGATCCAGACGTGGCACTGGTTGCTCAAGAGGGTAGTACGGTCCACGCCATGGGGGCGACCAATCATTATACTCTTTCTATGTGTATTGATATCCGAGCCCAAAGGTAGTACCATGATGTCACGACCCGGATTTCCCACCCTCGGGAGTCCTGATGGCGCCTACTCGTGGAAGCTAGGCAAGCCAAGAACCTTTGCAAACATTAACCTATCTCGTTTTATACATGATTTACAATTAAATTATCAATGAATAAGCAGTTAAAAGACAGCGGAAAGTAAAATTTAGCAGAAGTCTGAACTCAATATAGAAACAGCGTCTAGAAAGCCAATACAAGTCTCTACCCAGCACCTGGTGTCACAACAATACACGGACTGTCTAGGATTACTACAAATAAGAGTTTGAAATAAAGGACATAGTTTGTTTCAAATACAAGTGTCAACAGAACATGAAAACTGAAAGAAGAGACGCCGGGCCTGCGGACGCCAGCAAGGCTACCTCGGAGTCTCGTGGACTGAAGGTCGGCTCCCTGACTACTGCTGCGCACCGTAAGCTGCTCCGACACCTGGATCTGTGCAAAAGAGCACAGAGTGTAGCATCAGCACAACCGACCCCATGTGCTGGTAAGTGCCTAGCCTAACCCCGGCGAAGTAGTGACGAGGCTAGACCAGACTACCACATAAACCTGTGCAGTTATATATATATATACATCTACAGCGGGAAAATAACAAGAATAAACATTTTAAATGGGAGGGGGGACATGCTTCGGGGATAGCAGATAATACAGAATTGCAGGAGAATAATAGGAACATAAATAAACTAACTCTAACACGGATAAGGGAAATAAAAGCAGATTTCACTGTCAGTACACATCTCGTTGCAGGCGTGTAAACCGATCCCATTTCTCATTGTTTCCGTGGTAGGCGTACCACCCGCTCCCATTTCATCAAATCTCGTGGTAGGCGTACCACCCACTCCCATCTCATCAAATCTCGTGGTAGGCGTACCACCCACTCCCATTTCATCAATAACTTGTGGTAGGCGTACCACCCGCTCCCATTTCAATCAATAACTTGTGGTAGCCGTACCACCCGCTCCCATTTCAATCAATAACTTGTGGTAGGCGTACCACCCGCTCCCATTTCAATCAATAACTTGTGGTAGACGTACCACGCGCTCCCATTTCAATTCAACACAAAGTCACAATAAAATTCCGGCAAGGAAAACAAATGCAATAAAATAATAATTTCCCGGCAAGGGAACAACAATATCAAAATAACCATCCGGGCAAGGGAGGATCAGCTATAACCAAATCCTAGCTCAACTCTTACTCAACTCGATTAATACCAATACTCAAACATAAATAAAGTCCACCAGAATAAACTAAATCTCTACTCAATATCAAGAGTCATCAATTTAAAGCATCCGAAGTGTCATTTAAGAACACAACAACTATCAATTTAAGACTCACGGTCATGCTCGACACCAACGTATAGATACTCGTCACCATGCCTATACATCGTACTCAACAAGAAGCAATTAACAAATAAGACTCAACTCCTAGTCCCTCAAGCTAGGGTTAGACCAAACACTTACCTCAATGCCTTGAATACAACTCAAGCCTCAATTATAGCTTTACCCCGCGATTCCACCTCCAATTCGCTCGTATCTAATCACAAATTACTTAATTACATTAATAAACACTAAATGAATCAACCCCAATGCATGAAAATGAGTTTTCCCAAGTTTTACCCAAAAAGTCAAAAAATACCCCCGGGCCCACGTGGTCAAAACCCGAGGTTCGAACCAAAACCCGATTACCCATTCCCCCACGAACTCAAATATGTAATTTGTTTTGAAATCGGACCTCAAATTGAGGTCCAAATCCCCAATTTTTTTAAAAACCTAGGTTCTACCCAAACACCCAATTTCCCCCACGAAAATCTATGATTTTAGGTTGAAATCATGTTATAGGATGTAAATGATTGAAATAAATGAGTAAAAACTAACTTACAATTGATTTGGAAGAAGGTTTGTTCTTGAAAAATCGCCCAAAGGAGTTGTGTTTTGAAAATGGGGTGAAAACGACTTAAAAATCAACTAAGTATAAAAATTTGCAGGTTAGAGATATGGGAATTGCGAACAGGGGTTCACAATTGCGAACCCCGACCCTCAAATATAGGAATTGCGAAGTCAAGTTCGCATTTGCGAACACTGAGCAAAAGGGGGGACTTCGCATTTGCGACCAAAAGTGTCGCATTTGCGAGAGTCCAATTCCGCATTTGCGAGCCATGTGGTCGCATTTGCGATCCCAGGCCAACAGGGGCACCTTCTCATTTGCGAATAAATATATTGCATTTGCGATGGAGGGTCGGATCTGGCTACCTCGCATTTGCGAGAAGACCTTCGCATTTGCGAGCTCGCATTTGCGAGCCAGGCTTCGCAAATGCGAAGCCTGCAGGTCAGTTATACCAACAACTTTCAAGTTCAAAAAAAAATGCAATCTGTGGCCTATCCAAAACTCACCCGAGCCCTCGGGGCTCCAAACCAAATATACACACCACCTCAAAAACATCCTACGGACTTATTCGTGCGATCAAATCGCCAAAATAACATCATAAACATCGAATTAAACCTCAAAATCCATGAATTCCTCCAAACTTCATTAAACATCAAATTTTCCAATTTAGGTCCGAATCACGTCAAACGACGTCCATTTTCAACCAAATTTCACATGAAGGACTTAAAACATATATAAGACATGTACCGGGCGTTGGAACCAAAATACGGGCCCAATACCATCGCTTTCTAATCAGATTTTATTTCCAATTTCCTTAAACAATTTCAGAAAATAATTTTACAAAAAAATTCATTTCTCGGGCTTGGGACCTCGGAATTCGATTCTGGGCATACGCCCAAGTTCTATATTTTCCTACGGACCCTCCGGAACTGTCAAATCACGGGTCCGGGTCCATTTATCCAAAGTGTTGACCAAAGTCAAATTTATTCATTTTAACATCAAAATTTAGCATTTTTCATAGAATTCTCACATTTAAGCTTTCGGCTACGCGCCCGGACTGTGCACGCAAATCGAGGCGACTCTAAACGAGGTTTTCAAGGCCTCGGAAGCACAGAATTTATTTAAAACAGGTGATGACCCTTTGGGTCGTCACACATGACCCTTCAACTGTATTGGCTTAGTGACACGTTGGAGATTCTTCCCAAGCCCTTTGCCGGGTTCATACCCAGACCATGCTAGTATGCTTTCTATTTTACTGCTCCACCATTTATCCTTCTCGACGCCGTTGACATATTCAATGTGATGATAGGTTTCCCCTCCTAACCTTCTCCTATTTCCAATAACTGGGATGGTTTGATTGGTGTAAATGGGGTTACTCCCATCTCCGTGAATGATCACCTCCTGACGATTCCATTCGAACTTTACGGCTTGATGTAGTGTGGACGCCACAGCCCCAGCGGCATGGATCCATGGTCGGCCTAATAGAAGATTGTATGAGGCCGGTTTGTCGAGCACGTGAAACTCGACGTCGGACCAAGTTGGCCCCATCTGCAAACACAGGTTGATTTCCCCGATCGTAGCCCTTTGAGACCCATCGAAAGCTTTAACATTCATGCTTCCTGTCCCCCAACATCTGCTCTGGAATCCATGGTGGGGACACATAACCAACATTCCTTTAAAACCCTGCCCCATGTCTCGTGTAGTGTCTCCATTGGTTTCTGTTTTGAAGCTCACAATCTCATCAATTTGTTGAGTCGATCTTGTTGGGAGGATGGAACTTGTTGTGAAATTGCTTGACCAACTCATCCCAAGTTGCTATAGAGTTTATGGGAAGCGAGTTTAGCCAAACCTGAGCAGCTCCTGTCACCGAGAATGGAAACAATAATAGTCTGATTGCTTCCGGAGTCACGTTCGGTTGCCTTTGAGTTTTGCAAATAGACAGGAAGTTCTTTAAATGCTGCTGAGGGTCTTCTGTTTGTGTCCCAGAAAAAAGTCCCTTGTTCTGCAACAAGTGTAGCATGTTATTTGTGATCTGGAACGATTCAGCTTGTATCGCAGGCACAATAATGGCAGTGGCCAGATTGTCAGCTGTGGGTTGTGCCCAGTCATAAAGTGCACCCTCAGGCACAGGAGGTGCCATTTGCTCATCCCTGATGTTCCCGTTGGGGTCGTTCACGTCGCCCATGTCAGTTTCGAGTTGGTGT
>NC_031989.1:38587568-38683387 GCF_001879085.1 Nicotiana attenuata
GGGAGGTACTGGGTTCTTTGTGTTTTGCTGATTGATATCGGGGACATTCAAGGTGAGTGATAAGTTTGCCAAGTTGCGAACCTGCTCTAGCTCCCCTTGTAGCTCCAGTATCTTTTGTTCCAATCTCAGAACTAGATCATTTGGTGCTGGCGTACTCCGACCGTCTGAAGTTTCTGCATTCTCAATATTCTCCTTTCGAATACCACTTAAGTCATCCATTTTTATTTTCCATTTGCTTTTTGTATTGCTTGGAGGAGGAGGAGGTAGAGGGCCTCTAGATCTGGTATGATACGCTGACGATGCCAGTATGAGTGAACCAACCTAAGGGGATGGGAATAATCAAAAATAAAGAAAAACAAAAAACGTAACAAGTCAGTGGGGATTTTGAAATGTTGCAGTATTTAAACACGTATTGCGGGAATATAAATTCGCGTCCTTGGGAGCATCGTCGTGCCCGAGGTAGGCCTAGCGACAAATAGATTTGGAGAACTTAGATGCCAACAAATGCCTCATTTCATAATATAAAAATAGACGAATCCCAAAACGACACTAAGATAATAGAAAAAGATAAGTTACTACTGGCACTTGGCCTTATTACATTTTAGGAAAGCATGTAAATCTAGCCTATTTGGGCCTAGAAGGACCTTCCCCAGATTCGATCTTCCTGACTCCATCGTACAGGTCTCGCAGCTCGCGCAGACCCAGCAGCAAGTATGCTCTGGCCAGATGTCCTCCTTCAGCTCCTTTAGCGTTCTGGCAATCCTCAATCCTTTTTATGACCTTACCCTCCAGTTCCACTATTCCTCGCTCCAGATATTCCAACTTCCTGTTGGAAGTGACCGCCATTTCTTTCCATTCTTCGATCAACCTCACATTCCACTCATGTATTTCCCGGTGCTCATTCTCAGAGTCGTGGACCCTCTTACGCAGCCTGTTGTACTTGACTTGAGCTTCAGCTTCTTCGTCTATGATTCTATTCCCTCGACTGGTTCCTGGCATCACCATTCCTTTTAGATTGTCTTTTAACCATGCCGGGTAGAGAGGTTTGCACCATGCATGATACCTGTCAGGCTCAATGGTGTTCTTTTCCACAATGATTTTGCAGTGCCACATATGCTGGGTTTGGCACTTTAAGGAACGTCGTCGTCTTGAAAGTCTGCTCTGAAATGGCTCATCTTGACAACCCTTGGTACAACCTGTCTCCTGCCCACTTGCCTCATGACTCGGATAGGGACATAGGGGTATATCCCTCTCAATCCAATCAGCACCAAGTGTGGAGCGTCCCTGGATCTGATGATAAATTCGTCCGTTGGGAACCACTCAAACATCCATCGCACTTGCTCCTCAGTCAGATTGTCGAAAAATTCTGCCCACTCTTTGGCACTCTCCGGCTAAGCAAACCTGTCCGGAATGTAGGTCATCCGCTTAGGGTGATGGAAGGCAATATGATCATTCCAAGCCCTTCGCGGGAATTCTTGGTGATACTGGCCTTTTTGAAGATGTTCTAGTAACCATAACTGCAGCAACAGGTTACATCCCTCAAAATGTTGGACCCCCTCTTTGACAGCGCTCCAGAGCCCTGTAGATGTCGGCTATGATCATGGGGACTATGGTGTATGTCTGTCCATTGATCCCCTCCATCAAAGTCTTGGCGAACATGGCCAACCTAGTGTGGATTCTTTCCTTTTTCATTGGGAACACTATCAGGCCCAGGAAGCATACAATGAACACGAACACTCTGCGGTGGATATGGCCCAGAGAAGTAAGAGAGATCTCGTCATGGTAAGTACGGAAGGACTTGCTATGGCGGTACCTCTCATACAGATACTCGAATGGTATGTAAGATTCCTTCAGGCATCTCAAGTCAGCATTTTCTTCAACCCCATCATCTTTAAGAACCCTTTACCAGTATGGTTCTCCGGCACCAATAACCCGGGGCTATCCCAAGTCAATCCCGCAAGCCCTCCAATTTCCTCTAGAAGTGGTGTCATTTCTATGTCGTCAAAAGGAAACACAGCCCTTTCACTATCCCAGAATAAAGTGGCAGCCTCGATCAACCTCTTGTTTGGTTCAATGTCTAACAGTAAAGGTAGATTTCCCAAGTACTTTCTTACTTGTTTCTTGTCACTTGAGGAAAGGTCCTCCAACCAATCTAGAAGCAATGGTGGAATGTTGCTAAACATACTGAATCTGGGGACCTTGTGCCTCATTTTCTGCAAAACAAAAAGGGTTAGTCCCTTATCCCCCACCAGACTCGACTATTTATACATTCATGATTAGCATATTGGCATTTAGTTCTCCAAATTGATGCACAGAACGTGGTTGTGTCCATTGGGATTATGGAAATCCCGGTGGACTTTTGGATAAGGCTTGTCTTAAAGGATTATTATGTGGACAACACATTAATCCGTCTAGGTTTGACCATGATCCATGCACAATTATGATCAGAGTAAGGTTACTATGGGGGTCTAGATTGTTACCCTCAAGCGGACAACTTGAGGGGGAAAGGCACAGAACCGTTGACTGCACCACTGATCGACTAGTTTTACCGCAAATAAGCCTTTCCAAATTTAAGGGTAATAAATAGGAAGAGCACAACCACTCATCAAGCTTTGCTATAGGATTTTGATACGCACGAGTGGGATATGATGTGGAGTATATGCGACAATAAATAGCATGTTTTCAAGTATTTGCACGTAAGAAAAATAATAAATGCAGTATTTAAATAATTGAAAGACAGTTACAGAAAGAAAACAAAGAGACAAGTCAGTTTCAGGAAAAGAAAGAAATCATAAATGCTTAAAAATAAACAGTTAAATTCAAATAAGGGGAAAGGGTACGTGGGATAGAGCATGCTTGGACTAATTCATAAAAAAAAATAAGTTCGTTATGGTAAGAGCCTAAATATCCCCAGCAGAGTCGCCATTCTGTCGCGCCCCCTTTTTCCCCTCCTCGCGGGGAGAAGTCCGGGTTCCGACATTTCATGGGGGTAATAACTCGTTTCCTTTTGGGAATTTGGATTTTTGAAGAGTCGCCACCTAACGGATTATGGCGCGTTAGGGCACCTTGAGCAATTAACTCATGGACTAGTTTGCGTTACCAGAGATTTAGGGTAAGGGCTCGAAATAACATTGAGGGGAAGGTGTTAGGCACCCCTCTTGGTCCACAATGGTGGGTCCCGGCCGAACTTATACTTATGAATTGGTCCTTTTAATAAATAAATAGTTTAAACACATAATTGCAAATAAGGGCGTGCTTTGGACATTCTATGACTCAAGTAAAGAAACAAAGGAAAGACTTGAACAAATTGCATGTATAGGGAAAAAGTAAAGTTTAAACATTGAGAATTGGGAAAGAGGGGTCCTAGGTTGGTTAGCCTATAGGATCACTCCACACAATGCCCGGTAAACACTCCTCAATGAGGGGCTACACGTGACATTACCGCGTAGTCATCATATCCCTACTACCCAATTCTCTCCCCTTGGTCATAGCCTAATGCGCTCTAGCAACCTTGAAAATGTACTATGCGTGCACTACCCATCCCTTCCTTGTGGCTCTGGAGGTATATAGGACCTCTATTTTTTGGACAGTTCTAGACCTTCCTAAGGTTTTAAAGGATAAAAGTCTAGGCATCAATCAAGAACAATTAGGACTGCATTTAAAGAGAAAAAATTACAGGCTCAAAGTTACCTCCACAAATATAACAAGTAAATGCACGTCTTCAAACAACAGTCAAGTACTTTAAGAGAAAATCCTAGAACATGATATCTAGGTGAGCAGGGATTATACAGTATTGAATTAAGATGAAGGTGTTGAAATCCTATTTAGCTTGCCTACTGATTTAGACCTGTTAAATATCAAAGCACAGTTTCATAGTTGCAGAATGTCAATCGCCCTAGAAGCTTGCCTAAGCGTAGAACAGTGAGGTCCTAAGAGCATGATATCTTCATTGATGCAGTAAAACAGTGAACAGCTTTAAAACGAACAACTTGAGATCCTATAGACATGTTTTCTAGCAGTATTAATTAAGGCAGTGTTTGAGAAAAACGTATTTGAAGAAACGGACAGTTGATTAAACCAATTCAGAAAGAACTAACATGAACTAAACTGGTTTTAAGTTCTTTAGGCAGGATTTCTACTAGAACTGATTTTAATTCCTATAGGCATAGTATCTAATTGTTAAGAACTGCTTTTCAAACTTATAGGCATGTTTCAAGTGAGATGAATGTAAATATATGCTGTAACAGAAACTGAACTCAATCACTTTACACTCTATAGGCATGATATCTAATTGTAAATTTAATTTTAACCCTATAAGCATGATTTCTATTATTAGAGCCATTTAGATCCTATAGGCATGGTTTCTAATATTGTAGAAATAAAGCAAAACATAGCAAATGCATTAACACAATCCTATAGGCATGGTATTTACCCGAGCTACCCAACAGATATGTAACTACCCAGCCCTTTTAACTAATCACCCCAATGTTGTTTACAAATAATTATTACATACCAGCTTAATAAATTACATACGATTAAAGAAAAAGAAGAAGTTAACTATAGGGAGTCTGAAGCAGGCCCAAATGACTTCCCAAGCCTCCAATAGCCTCAAATGCCAAAGTCCATAGACAATATCATGTCTAGGTGTGTCAGAGTTCCCTAAGGACCTCAAGGATCTCGGGCAGTGCTCACACCTAGACCTTTTCTCAAACAATAACTGATATAGGTGCAGTGTGGAAAGGCCAGCTCTGACATGCCAGAGTTCAGAGAGACCTCAATGATCTCAAGGCAGTACACATGCCAGAGGGGCAGAACCTAATATTCTAAGAGCAAAGTGAAAGTGCTTGACATAATTTTGTTTTGAAAATAGTACAGAGATGACTTCAGAAGTAGAAAAAAGTTCAGAAATAGGAAATAACTTAGTGGTAAACAATAATTTGAGAAGAACATCAAGCAGCAGACAATCAGTTGGTCATAAGAGTCATTCAGAACACTTAACAAACAGAACTCCACATAGGGGTAAGGGGATTGTGGCACATAAGAATCACCTTAAGGTACAGGGATAGGAGAAACATATAGTCACAAACTGCATGCAACACTTTGGATTTTAAAAACTCAGCAAATAGTCAGGACATAGATAATAGTTGGCCTATCTTGAATAGGATTAAACATATAGTTTAGACATGCTGAGCAAGGAAATAAACAGGAATATAAGTTGAAGTCACAATTGATGAACTAGTGCAGGGATAAAACACATAGGGTTTGGTTCTCAAAACTTAATTAGAGACATACCAGTTAAGGAGAGCAGACACAAAGTATAGGGCAGTGTAGTGCAATAACTAGCCTTGGCTTACAGCCGGCTAGTTCAATGGAAGTAGCAAGTGACAGAAAAAGAGCAGAAAGCTTTAAGTCTAAGAGAGAGTTTTTGAACTAGTGTTCGTGTGTGTGTGTGTTTTTTTAGAACTAAAAAGAAGAGGAGGTTTATATAGTAATCAAAAGCTTGACACATAAGGTAAGAGATCAATTAAGTAGTAAATCAGGGCAGTCATATGTAAATCAGCAAGATCTTCCTTTAATCAAGGGACAATCAAATCAACGGGACAGCATGTTAGGTATTTAAGGAAAAGAATCAAGTAAAATTTAGGTATAGAATAGGTAAATAGGGGTAAATGCACAACAGTCTAATTAAGGAACAAATCAGTAATAATCAGCGGAATACAATCAAGGCAGGGAAAAACAATTAAGGCAAGCAACTCGGTCAAATCGAATAGGGAGGTAAAAATCAAGAGTTAAATGGAAAGTGTTCAAATTAAACCAAGAAATAAGGGATTCAGAGTAATCAACGGTTCAGAAAGTCATGAAAGAGTCAGCATGCTTAGCATATAAAATAAGGCAGAACATGAATAGTCAGGATTTCACATAGCTTTAACAAAACAATAGTTAAACGACACCGATTCAAGGAGAAGTATACCAGTCTTAACATGAATAGTCAAGAAGAACACAAGCACATAGAATCAGTGAAAGGTAAAACCAAGAAATTCAGTAGAAGCATATCAGGGCAAGAAAGTCACAAGAAATCCCAAGAACCCCAAGGCAAGAACACAATCAGATGTACTAATACTCAGAAACCAAACGAAGAACCCCAAAAATCAGGGCTTTTGGTACAAGCGAGTTAAGGTTGTAGCAGACTCATAAAATCAGTCAAAATATATGAGAAGCAGGAGATTAAACACAAAAAATCATTAAACGATTTTAAAAAGAAATTCCAGAAACCCTAGTTTTAGGAAAAGATGACAAAAAATCACTTGAAATCATATGATTCTTGTAAAGAATCTCAAGGCTAAAAACTCACATGAAACAAACTCAAATCACCTTAGATCTGTACAGATCTAGGAGGTTTTAGAAAAGAAATTAGGGTTTCGAAGAGAACCATATAGAGATGAAGAAACCTGTTTAGAAAACCATAGATCGTAGCTAATATAGGACGATGTCACTCAAAATCAAACCGGAATGGCCTGGAACAGGCGAGAGATGAACCCTAGATGCAAGTCGACATAGCCCTTGTCCCTTGAGGGCCTTGGAGGTGGCAAGAATGACATGAGAGAGGCCATTGGAGGCCTGGGGGTGATGAAAGGTCACCTGAGATAGCCATAGATGAAGGTTAGTGAGATTGGACTAGGGTTAGGTTGAGAGCGTTTGAGAGCAGAGGGGTTTTCAGGGCGGCGGGTGTATAGAAATGGATAGGGTTTGGGGGTCTTTTGGGTTTATTTTAGGAAGGGTTAATTGTGGCCATTGATCTTTATGATCAACGGCCGGGATTAAAGGGTGTGGGGGACCGGATCGGGTATTTGGGGTGTGGGCCGGGTAATTTAATTGAGTACTGGGCTGGTAATTGGATTAGGTTGGGGTTGGATTGGGGCTAAAATTGAAATAAAATTAATCCATATTTTAAATAGCCATTTTAACACACTATAATTTATAAGAAATAATAAATGATTTCTGAAAAATAATTTCGTGTACTAAAATGATTTAAAATAGTTATTTAACATTTTAAAAATATAAAAGATCATCAACAATGTAATTATGCATTAATAGAGCTAGTATTGCAAATATATGCAAATTAGCTTAAAAAATATAAATGCGATTATAAAAATGCACTAAAAATATTTAAGCAGTATTTTGGCATAAATATAGAATTTAGATGGCTAGACCACCACAGAATAATTTGAAGGATAATTATTGAAAATTTTATAAGTAAAAAGGGAAGAATAAATCAATTTGAAGCCTTTAAAATTATAGAAAAAATTTTATAAAATGCTTATGCATGCTTATAACTGCATATACGCTATTTTGAAAGTATGTTTATGTATTAAAATATATGGAAAAAATTGGGTATCAACAGTACCTATTTAGTGATCTGGTATCTATTAGTTTTAGGAAAACATACTGAAAAACTAGAAGAAAAAACTTGGATCTTTAGGACCCAATTACGGTTTCTTGAATTTTTTAATAATTTTATTACAGCGGTAATTTATATTTTTCCATGTATATTCTTGCTTGTTACTGGCAATAGAATTTTTATTCAATCCTTAATTTTGTGCTACAGTTAACAGCTTACCGTATGTTTAGTCGTTTTTCTTTTTAAATAAAGCTTGATTCTTGAGTCCCTTTTAAAGCATTTTTCCCTAAAACTTGACCAATTTACATTGTATCACCAAGAAGAACTATAGAAGGTTCGCATAAATCCAAACATCATTTGTAGAATGGAGAATTGTTCATGTTACCGACAGTTAATTTGCTGAAAGAGGAGAGGGAAAAGATGAGAATAAAAGTTGTTTTCGGTGATTTTATCATGAATTAGGCTCACATCTATGGACCGTCATCAGACCCAAATATTAAATATAATAAAGTATTTAATAATGTAAGCCCGCTTGTCTTACACGATATACTATTATTTAGGGATTTTTTCATATATATACTATAATAAAGACTTTACCATTTTTCTCGAAGTTTTTCGTTTTCAATAAATATCTTAGCTTTTTTAACAATTCAGGGAGAACACATAATTACCCCCTTTAACTTATCCTATCCTATAACCCTGCTAAACTTGTTCAAAGTAAAATTATTACCATCCCACGTGACTAAGACCAAATGTTAGTTGGGCAGTGATACTCACGCACTACATATGTATTGCCACGCCATTTTATTATTAAAAGGTATTTTTTGATTTTTTTTCCACTTTTTCTCCAATCATCTTCTACTCATCATATTTCATCATTTTTGGACCACCAAGCAACCATCAAACTAAAACCACCCGTTGAATCATCACAGAGAAACCACCAAACCCAAATTACTACCAAGCCACCAACATCCAACTGAGAAATCAATAAATCATACAGAGCTTGTTCCCAAATAGTGAAGAAAAAACTGCGAAAACACTAGTCTTATTTCCCCCTTTACTTTCTTATGTAAATAATGAAAATTTTAAAACCTATTAGTAATACTATTGTCCTTGTTTACGAATAGAAGTTCGAAAGCAAAGAAAATTGCTTAAAAGTAATGTAGTGAATATTTTGGCAAGAATAGTAGACTCATTAAACGAAGAAAATATAGATTTGTCATTGAAGTAAATTTCTAGAGAAAGCATAAAGGACAACCTATTATTTTCTTTGGCTCAACTAAATAATTTATTGATTTGGGTTTTATTTTCTATGGCTCAAATAAATAATTTTAGTGAGATAAAAGAGTTGGGTTTGTGGAAAGTGAGAACATAAATGATGGTTTGAAAGAATGGAGAAAAAATTATAGATAGAGAAATGGAGTAATGGAGCTTGGCCGGTCAAAAAATTGAGTTTTCCAACCAATGTTACTGATTTTCTGGTCAAGAGTGCTTTTCTACTTGCTTCTTACACATTTGATGGAGAGTGTAATCACTTTCTATGCCATGTCAGCAGAATAGGGTGAAAATTTTCACTTTAAGATAGTTTAGGGGAGTTATAAACTGAGACTAGTTGTGGGGGATAATTATATATCTCCCAACAATTTATATACAATCCCCTTTAAAAGGCTTTCACCCCATTATTAATGATTTCAACTAAGAGATTTAGTTATACTAATTCACGTAGCTTTTCACTTAATGGTGGTCCCCACTTCCTACAACGAAAATCATACAAAATGTATGACACTCATCAACACACATAAGGTTTATTGTACTACATTTGATTAATGAGAAAAATAAGCAGTTGATTAATTTAAATTCATATGGCTGCTAAACACTAAATTAAAAAGCTTTGAAGCTTTGAATTCGATATTCGAGTTTTATAATTTTGTGATTTGTTTGGATTGAGTGTTCTTTCAAGTGATTGAGAATTTCTTTTGGAGTTTATGAGGGTGTTTGGCTAACTTATAAGTTGGTCAAACTGGCTTATAAGCACTTTTTGGCTTATCTACGCTTTTGGTAAAATTAAAAGTGCTTATAAGTTAAGTGCTTATAAGCCAAAAATAAGCCAAAAGCCATAAGTTGGTCTCCCCCAACTTATCAAATTTCAGCTTATAAGCACTTTAGGTTTGACCAAAATATTTACTATTCTATCCCTAAAATACTTCTTTTTAAAACAGAACTCTTTGTATACTCAATTCTTTAGCTGTTTATTAATAATTTCAGCACTTTTATCCAAACACGTAACTGCTTATTTTTTAAATCAGCTTCAGCACTTAAAAGTGCTTTTCAGCACCTATGCTTATCAGATACTCTAAATCAGCTAAGCCAAACGGGCTCTATGTCTCAATTTTAAAGGAGATTGGTTAAATATAGAGTTAGTTTTAGATGAAAATTCAGATTGAAACTCGAATAAGAAGAAGAAGAAGAAGAAGAAGAAGAAGAAGAAGAAGAAGAAGAAGAAGAGAAAAAAAAAAAAAAGAAGTTGGTATGAATTGTACGATAATTGTATCATAACTGTATCTGAATTGTATCTGATACATTAGTACCTTAAACAATACCTGATACACTACTAATACAAATTAGTAGCTTGCATTTGTGATACTAACTGCGTTATATTTCTCAAAAAATGTGATACAATTGTGATTTTTATCTTCTTCAAGTTTCAACCACAACTCTAAACTTAAAATTTGATATAATATTATATTATAATTGCAACTTCATTTTCTTCAAGTTTCAATCTGAAATTTTGCCTAAAACCAACTTTAAACTTAACCAATTCCCTCAAAATTGAGATATAAACTAAACGGTATATTCTCCATCATTTACAAAAATACCTCATCCAAACAAACACAAATTCGTAAATTCTGAATATTCAATTTAAAGTTTTGAAGCTTTTTATAATGGATGTCGATAGAAAACCTTGTGCTGCTATAATTTTAGAGACATAATTTTTGCCATTTTCGTCTGCATCATGAGAGAAGTAACGACTTTGAGTGACAAGCATGAGGGCGGGAGAATGAGATGTGAAATCTTTTAAATAGATGAAATTCGAATTTTTAGGAGTATTAGTGAAGGAGAGAGAATAAAATGCCAAATTTAAGGAATTTTCTATTTTCATCTTTTTTTATTGTTTTGTACATATGTCGCACCCCTTTTTCTCGCGAAATCGGGTTTCGATATTTCTGGGACAACTCCTTTCCTTTTGGGATGGGGTAAGGGATTTGAAGAGTCGCCACCTAACGGATTAAGGTGCGTTAGGGCACCTAAAGCAATTAACTCATATAACCAGTTTACATTACCAAAGATCGGGTAAGGGCTCGAAATTACCTTGAGGGGAAGGTGTTAGGCACCCCTCGAGATCCACAACGGTGGGTCCCGGCCGAACTTAAATTAAGCGAATTAGTCTTAGAAGGGAAGAAAACAAATTTAGACAAATAGATATTACTTTAAAACAGGAATTAAAGGGGTCCTGGGTTTTTTAGCCTATAGGATCATTTTCATGCAGTACTTGATAACTTTCCTCAAGTCGGTAGCTCACGGGTCATCATCTCCTTTACTACCCAATTACTATCTTTCAGTTGTTACCTAAGCGTTCTAATAGTTTATAATGTGTACCTTATGCGTGCACTACCCGTCCCTTTCCTATGGTCTTGGAGGTATTTAGGATCTCTATTTAGGGTGGTTCTAGACTGACCTATGTTGCTTAAATGAGAGAAAGTTAGGCGACAAACAAAATTCAAATATGACTATCATGTAAGGAGCAGATAAGGGCTCGTGTTAACCTCCACAAATAGACAATACGCAATTAAACAGACAACTTTATTGAGTTAGGATCCTATAGGCAGGATATCTAGATGAGCAGAAAAGAATATAACAAAGCAGCTTATTAAAGCATTGGGACCTACGGGCTTGCCTACTAATTTGATTAAGTTCTGGAATCTGGGCATGTTTCAAGCAGCACGAGATAAAAGTTTTGGCCCAGGATTCTTTAATAAACCTACAGGTTTGCCTACTGATAACCAGAACAGAATCCTATAGGCATGATATCTAAAGGTTGATTAAAGACCTATAACATGGTTTCTAAGCGAATTACTGTTTTTTAACCCATGAAAACAGATTTTATCTCTTTAGATCCTATAGGCATGCTTTCTAATTTGCAGAATTAATTAACTCCTATAGACATGATATCTAGGTGTCGAAACTGATCTGTTTATTTCCTATAGGCATGGCATCTAAGTTGAAACTGATTTTTTTTTACCTCCTATAGGAATGATATCTATCAATCACATATGGACAGAATTTTTAAGCACATTGCCAGGAAAGGTTATTATTCAAACAGATAGAATCCTATAGGCATGGTCACTAATGCATGTAAGTTAAAAATGTGCATGGATCCTATGTACAGAATTTCAAACGCAGGGGGCCTATAAACAGGATTTCTAGCATGCGAGTAACAAACAAACTCAAACCGCTTCAGATCTAAAGGGATCTGACCCGATTTAGCCAGAAATAGTTAGATTATGTAAAAAATAAATAGAGGTGAAAAAGTTCGGTTTGAACGAGAGGTTTGAAGCCATAAACACGAAGATATCAGTACTCACAGACGTATGAGCGAACACAGACGGATTAACAGAGAAAATGGGAGGTTTAAACCAAATCTGGTTCGAATCTCTTTGAGATTCCATCAAGTATCATGAAAATCGAACAACTAGTAGAGATTTGAGGTCGGATAAGGCTTGAGGTTGAAGAAAGAACCCACGAAATCAAAGGGGTTTTAGTGATGGCGGGCTAGGGTTAGAAGGAAGGTGAGAGAGACGAGAGGAGGGAAGGGGTTTCAAGGGCGGCAGATTTGGGAAAATGGAGTAGGGTTTGGGGGGTTTAGTGTAATAAAAAAGGAAGGTGGATCCTGGACCATTGATCTTATGAGATCAACGGCCAGGATCAGTTTTAGGCTGGGGCGGATTTAATTAGACGGGTAGGGTAATTGAGTCAGGTTATTGGGCTGGCTGGTATTGGGCTAGGTCCGAAATTAGTTAATTAAAAAAAGGGCTATGTTTTAAATACCCATTTAAATTAATAAAATAATTTATAAAAATAATTAATAAATGATAAAAATGCTATTTGTATATCAAAATGATTTAAAAAAATTTCTTAATATTATAAAAATCTAAAAAGTCATTTTCCGTGTAAATAATATAATTGTGCATACATATGAGCTATTATTGCAAAATGTGCAATTCTAGCCTAAAGATACAAATAAAATTATGCATAAAATGATAAAAGCTCAATATAAATATAAATGATAAAAATTAAGCAATAAATTATTTGTGATGCAATTAGTAATTATTTAGATAATAAAATGCTAGAATAAATTAATTAAAATCCTTTTAAAATTACAGGATGTTGGCCAAGTAAAGGTTAGTTTTGAAGACTGACAAAGGAACTCAGACATGAACCAGGTCCATCACGTGGTCCATCCCTCAGGTTCACAAAAACGGGCAGATTCAAGCATGTGGGATGCACGTGAAGGAGATAAGCTTAACTTGGTGTATTTAATATCTCCTGATCGAAAAGGTTGCATAATTGATAAGGAGAAGGAGTCCTTAATCAAAGAGAACACAATCCAAGATAGGGAAGGAGTTAAAAGTTGAAATCAACTAACTCTTCCACCAAGGAAGAGTTGCATCAGAACTCTAGTTATTTCTTCATCTACTAACTCTATAAATTGCAAGATGTTCTCAAATTAAATTGTTGCACAAAAACGCAGAAGTTAAACGTGAATTTGGAGCAAAATAGCAAGGCTTTTTGCAAGCAGTTCGTGTGTGATTCAAGTGTGCAAACCAGAAGCTACATGAACCAGATTGAAGAACCAGCTCCATAAAGAGTTTTATGTGTCTTTCTTTATTTCTAGTTCAATTGTAGTAGGTGTTTCATATTGTACCTTTCAGCTTTATCTAGAAGCAATTGTAATAGGTATTTTGAGTATTCAAGTTAGAGTTAACTTGAAGTTGTCGCAGCAGTTAGAGGCTGGTTGCTACAACGGGATTAGAGTTAATCCTTAGGTTTACAAAGAGTTTTGTAAATGCTGTTTTGGCTCAGTGATTTTAGTGGAAGTTTGGGAAAATCCTACTGAGTAGTAGGTCGTGGTTTTTTCACCTTTTGAGCCAGGTGTTTTCCACGTAAAATCTCTGTGTTCTTTATTTTATGTACTTTTAATTCCGCAAACAGTAGTAATAAGTACACCTAGAAGAACCAGGTCCTTCCAGAAGCAGTTTAAGCGAAAAAATTGAGTACCACACAAATCACCCCCCCTCTTGTGTGGTATTGACGTTTAGAACATCACAGGAAATTATGGAAAAATACTGGTTGATGCTCATGCACTATATTGAAAGTGTATATGCTTTTTTTTTTTTAAAAATATGAGGGAAAAATTGGGTATCAACAGCTGCCCCTCTTTACCCGGGAAGGATGAAAGAGTTATCGGGTAAACAAATGATGACCGATTTTGACCGAACGGGATGTCTGTAAATGTGGGCCGCAGCCTGGTCTTTGAGCTGCCTACATATCCCTGGTTTTACAGGAATATGGCCGTGTGTAATTCTGGACCCAATGGTGAATGAAACCGATGGAATTATTATAGGAATAATCGTATGTTTCATAAAAGGTTCTTTTGGGAAGGATAGTATCCGATGGGTTTATGCGGAGTTATGAATGTGAATTTCAAGCGTAACGGTTGTATTACAGGGAAGATACCTGAACGGTCATAGAGTAAGGGCGAGTAATTGATGGGAGTCGGCTACGTTTGAAATAGTGGCTGGGTGTGAATGGTGTGAGCGAAAATCGGAGCGGAGGTTGCTCCTGTTTGAAGAACGGTTAACTTCAGAATTACCTGCAAAACTTAAAACACAATGCGTGCAAATATATATGGATTACTAGGAGAAATTAAACATGATGCAAATTTCCTTTGGACCATGAAGGTTGTCTTTGGACGGAGAGGATAACGTCCTTAGTCCATGACGTCCTGGGCCATGAGTCATGAGATAGGGGATTCGCAGGCCATGTGTCATGACCCGGATTTCCCACCCTCAGGAGTCGTGATGGCGCCTACTAATGTGAGCTAGGCAAGCCAATTACTGAACAGATTACCTTCACTCATTTTTAAATTCGTTAACAGTTATAATCCAACAGTTAATAATCAACAAAATTTAACAAGCGGAAGACAAAAATTTCAAGTTTAATAATACTGCTAATACCATTCCATGAAAAAACTACCCAAGATTGGTGTCACAAATTCACAGACTGTCTAAGATCACTACAAATAAAGGCTTGAAAGAAATAATACAACACTGTCTCTGGAAATACAAGAAAGAAACAGGAATAATAGCTAGAAGGAGACGCCAAGGCCTGCGGACGCCTGCAGGACTACCTCGGGTCGCCTGATGGACCAGAAGCAGTAACCTCACTGCGGTCTGAAATCCACAACACTGGGATCTGCACAAAAGAGTGCAGAGTGTAGTATCAGCACAACCGACCCCATGTGCTGGTGAGTGCCTAGCCTAACCTCGGCGAAGTAGTGACGAGGCTAGGACCAGACTACCAAATAAACCTGTGCAGTTATATAATATACAGCGGAAAGTAAAGCAGAAATAAACAAGTAAAGATGGGAGGGGGAAAGCATGCTTCGGGGAATAACAGGTAAAACAGAATATCAAGAAAATTATAAAGGAACAAAAATCTAACTACTAACAAGGATAAGGAAAACAAAGGCAGAATTCACTTTCATTTCACATCTTGTTGCAGGCGTGCAACCCGCTCCCATTTCATATATCTCGTTTCAGGCGTGCCACCCATTCCTATTTCATATATCTCGTGGCAGGCGTGCCACGCTCCCATTTCGTATATCTCGTGGCAGGCGTGCCACCCGCTCCCATTTCATATATCTCGTGGCAGGCGTGCCACTCGCTCCCATTTCATATATCTCGTGGCAGGCGTGCCACCCGCTCCCATTTCATTTATCTCGTGGCATGTGTGCCACCCGCTCCCATTTCATTTATCTCGTGGCAGGCGTGCCACCCGCTCCCATTTCATTTATCTTGTGGCAGGCGTGCCACCCGATCCCAGTTACAAATCGACAACAACCACAAAGAATCCCGGCAAGGGAACAAGAGCAATATAACAACATCCCGGCAAGGGAAAAGAGCAATATAACAACATCCCGGCAAGGGAACAAGAGCAATATAAAACCATCCCGGCAAGGGAACAAGAATATCAAAACAAACGTCCCGGCAAGGGAACAATGATGATAGTAACATGTGAGGCACAATAAACCACAACAGAGTCATAACAATTATAATACAAGACCCACGGGCATGCTTGACACCGACGTATAGATACTCGTCAACATGCCTATACGTCGTACTCCACAATTAACACGTAGCAAATAAGATACGACTCTTAATCCCTCAAGCTAAGGTTATACCAAACACTTACCTCGATGCCACGAACACAATTCACGTTTCAATTATAGCTTTACCCCTTGATTCCACCACCAATTCGCTCGTATCTAGTCACAAGTTACTTAATTACATCAATAAACGCTAAATGAATCAATTCTAATGCATAAAAATGAGTTTTCCAAAGTTTTACCCAAAAAGTCAAAAAATTGCCCCCGGGCCCACATGGTCAAAACCCGAGGTTCGAACCAAAACCCGATTACCCATTCCCCCACGAACCCAAATATATAATTTGTTTTGAAATCGGACCTCAAATCGAGGTCCAAATCCCCAATTTTTGGAAAACCTAGGTTCTACCCGAAACACCCAATTTCCCCCTTGAAAATCATTGGTTTTAAGTTGAAATCATGTTAAAAGATGTTAATGATTGAAGGAAACTAGTTAAAAACGACTTACCACTAATTCGGAGGAAGAGTTGTTCTTGAAATCGCCCTAGGGAGTTTGTGTTTTGAAAAGATGTGAAAATGGGTTAAAATTCGTCTAAGTATAGAAGTTGCAGACTGCAGATGTGGGAAATGCGAACAGGGGTTCGCAATTGCGAACCCCGACCTCTGCTAGCTTGGGAATTGCGAAACAAGGCTCGCATTTGCGAACCCTTCAGGAATTTTGGGACATTCGCATTTGCGAAACATGTGTCGCATTTGCGATACATCAGCCTTCCAGCCATCATCGCATTTGCGGGAGGCTGTTCCCAAATGCGAAGTCGCATTTGCGATGATGAAGTCGCATTTGCGACTCAGGCTGCCAGTCCACTTCTTTCGCATTTGCGATGGTTTGTCGCATTTGCGAAGCCTGCAGACCTGATAATCCAGCTGAGAAATCTGCAATTTTTCTAAGTCCGAAATGCATCCCGTGGCCTATCCAAAACTCACCCGAGCCCTCGGGGCTCCAAGACAAACCTGCTTGGCACCTCCGTGCTGCACCGTGTCTCTAAGGACACACAAATAGGGATCATCATACTGCCGATCTCGGATACACTCCAGTAGTGAAGAATGAGCGACTGTGCAAGCTAACACACGGCTGGGCTCAGAAACATCCAACCTCACGAACTGATTGGCCAAAGCCTGAACGTCCAATAGCACCCTCCACCCACTTCCATTTTTTCGTGTGCCCAAAAGCCCGCCCGCCCGGTTTTTGAGACCCTTTCTGATTCCCTGCAAGCGGTCTCTCACCGACCGGAATATAAGCAAGACTGCCCATACTGGCTGACTTCCTGCTCAAAGCATCGGCCACCACATTGGCCTTTCCCGGATGATATAAGATGGTGATATCATAGTCTTTCAACAGCTCTAACCACCTCCTCTGCCTCAAATTCAACTCCTTTTGCTTGAACAAATACTGCAGACTCTTGTGATCCGTGAACACCTCACATGCCACGCCATACAGATAATCCCTCCAAATCTTCAACGCGTGAACAATGGCTGCTAACTCCAAACCATGAACCGGATAGTTCTTCTCATGAGTCTTCAACCGCCGCGAAGCATAGGCAATGACCTTGTCGTCCTGCATCAACACCGCACCAAGCCCAATACGAGATGCATCACAATAAACTGTATATGGCCCTGAACCTGTGGGCAAAACCAACACTGGTGTCGTAGTCAAAGCTGTCTTGAGCTTCTGAAAGCTCGCCTCACACTTATCCGACCATCTGAACTGGGCACCCTTCTGGGTCAACCTGGTCATCGGGCTTGCGATAGAAAAAAACCCCTATACAAATCGACGATAGTAGCCTGCCAAACCCAAGAAACTCCGGATCTCTGTGGCTGATGCTGGTCTAGGCCAGTTCTTGACTGCCTCAATCTTCTTTGGATCAACCTGAATACCCTCTGCTGACACAACATGACCCAAGAATGCAACTGAACTCAACCAAAACTCACACTTCGAAAACTTGGCGTACAACTGACTATCCCTCAAGGTCTGAAGGACCACTTTAAGATGCTGCTCGTGCTCCTCCCGGCTGTGGGAATAGATCTATCATCAATGAAGACTATCACGAAAGAATCCAAATAAGGCCTGAACACTCGGTTCATCAAATCCATAAAAGATGCTGGGGCATTTGTCAACCCAAATGACATCACCAAGAACTCATAATGCCTGTACCGAGTGCGGAAAGCTGTCTTAGGGACATCGGATGCCCTAATCCTCAACTGATGGTAGCCAGATCTCAAGTCAATCTTTGAAAATACCTTAGCACCCTAAAGCTGATCAAACAAATCATCAATCCTCGGTAGCGGATACTTATTCTTGATTGTAACCTTGTTCAATTTCCGGTAATCTATACACATTCGCATCGATCCATCCTTCTTCTTAACAAACAACACTGGCGCACCCCAAGGCGAAACAATGGGTCTAATGAAACCCTTCTCGAGCAAGTCTTGCAACTGCTCCTTCAACTCTTTCAACTCAGGCGGGGCCATACGATACGGCAGGATAGAGATAGGCTGGGTGCCCGGAGCCAAATCAATGCAAAAGTCGATATCCCTATCGGGTGGCATACCCGACAAGTCTGAAGGGAATACCTCAGGAAACTCACGAACAACGGGAACAGACTCAATAGAAGGAACCTCAGCACTAGAATCACGAACATAGGCCAAATAGGCCAAACACCCCTTCTCGACCATACGCCGAGCCTTCATATAAGAGATAACACTGCGGGTAGAATGACCAGGAGTTCCTCTCCACTCTAAACGAGGTAAACCGGCAAGGCTAAGGTCACAGTCTTGGCATGACAGTCCAAGATAGCGTGATAAGGTGATAACCGGTCCATCCCCAATATGACATCGAAATCAACCATGTCCAGAAGTAGCAAATCTACACGAGTCTCAAGACCCCCAATCACAACTATACAAGAATGATGGACTCAATCTACCACAATAGAATCACCCACCGGTATAGACACATAAACATGAGAACTCAAAGAATCACTAGGCATGACCAGATACGGTGCAAAATAAGATGACACATAGGAGTACGTAGATCCTGGATCAAATAAAACTGAAGCATCTCTGCTACAAACCAGAACAGTACCTGTAATAACTGCATCGAAAGCCTCAGCCTTGGGCCTGGCTGGAAGAGCATAACATCGGGGTTGGGCCCTACCACCCTGAACTACATCTCTGGGATGGCCTGCTGTTGGCTGGCCTCCACCTCTAGCGGCCTGGGCTCCACTTCTAATACCTCTACCTCCACCTCTAGCACCTCTACCTCCACCCCTAGCTGGCTGGGCGGGCTGAACGAGTCCCTCAATGAACCTCCTCACTCTCTCTCACTCAGTGGGAAGTATAAGAAGAGCATGATGGGCCAAATCAATAAACCTGGTCTCGTACTGAGTAGCGGTCATAGAACCTTGCTGGAGACGCTCAAACTGCCTCCAATAGGCCTCTCTCTAAGTAATAGGGAGAAACTTCTCCAGAAATAGCTGAGAAAACTGCTCCCAAGTCAAAGCTGGCGACCCGGCTGGTCTAGCCAAACGATAATCTCTCTACCAATTCTTGGCGGATCCAGACAAGCGAAAAGTAGCAAAATCGACCCCATTGGTCTCCACTATCCCCATGTTCCTGAGAACCTCATGACCGCTGTCTAGATAAATCCTGGGGTTCCTCAGAAGATGCACCGCTAAAAGTAGTAGTGAAGAGCTTGGTGAAACCTATCTAACCTCCACAAAGCCTCCGAAGACGTAGCTGATCTATCATCGGTCTGTGCTGCTGTTCAGCTGAAGAAGCGGTACGTGACCTCGCCATTCGTGAAAGGACAAGAGTAGAGGTTTCAATTTAGCATTGAGAGAACAAAATCGCACGACAGGAAAGAATAGATGTGAAGTTTTTCCTAACTCTGTAGCCTCTGGGATAAATACAGACTTCTCTGTACCGATCCCTCAAACTCTACTAAGCTTGTCTGTGAATTGTGAGACCTATGTAACCTAGAGCTCTGATACCAACTTGTCACGACCCGGATTTCCCACCCTCGGGAGTCGTGATGGCGCCTACTAATGTGAGCCAGGCAAGCCAATTACTGAACAGATTACCTTTACCCATTTTTATATTCGTTAACAGTTATAATCCAACAGTTAATAATCTACAAAATTTAACAAGCGGAAGACTTAAATTTCAAGTTTAATAATACTGCTAATACCATTCCATGACAAAACTACCCAAGATTGGTATCACAACTTCACAGACTGTCTAAGATTACTAAAAATAAAGGTCTAAAAGAAATAATACAACACTGTCTCTGGAAATACAAGAAAGAAATAGGAATAATAGCTAGAAGGAGATGCCAAGGCCTGCGGACGCCTGCAGGACTACCTCGCGTCGCCTGATGGACCAGAAGCAGCAACCTCACTGCGGTCCGAAATCCACAACACTAGGATCTGCACAAAAGAGTACAGAGTGTAGTATCAGCACAACCGACCCCATCTGCTGGTAAGTGCCTAGCCTAACCTCGCCGAAGTAGTGACGAGGCTAGGACCAGACTACCAAATAAACCTGTGCAGTTATATAATATACAGCAGAAAGTAAAGCAGAAATAAACAAGTAAAGATGGGAGAGGGAAAGCATCCTTCGGGGAATAACAGGTAAAACAGAATATCAAGAGAATTATAAAGGAACCAAAATCCAACTACTAACAAGGATAAGGAAAACAAAGGCAGAATTCACTTTCATTTCACATCTTGTTGCAGGCGTGCAACCCGCTCCCATTTCATGTATCTCGTTGCAGGCGTGCAACCCGCTCCCATTTCATATATCTCGTTTCAAGCGTGCCACCCATTCCTATTTCATATATCTCGTGGCAGGCGTGCCACCCGCTCCCATTTCATATATCTCGTGGCAGGCGTACCACCCGCTCCCATTTCATATATCTCGTGGCAGGCGTGCCACCCGCTCCCATTTCATATATCTCGTGGCAACCACAACAGAGTCATAACAATTATAATACAAGACTCGCGGGCATGCTTGACGCCGACGTATAGATACTCGTCACCATGCCTATACGTCGTACTCCACAATTAACACGTAGCAAATAAGACACGACTCCTAATCCCTCAAGCTAAGGTTAGACCAAACACTTACCTCGATGCCATGAACACAATTCACGTTTCAATTATAGATTTACCCCTTGATTCCACCACCAATTCGCTCGTATCTAGTCAGAAGTTACTTAATTACATCAATAAATGCTAAATGAATCAATTCTAATGCATGAAAATGAGTTTTCTAAAGTTTTACCCAAAAAGTCAAAAAAAATCGCCCCCGGGCCCACATGGTCAAAACCCGAGGTTCGAACCAAAACCTGATTACCCATTCCCCCACGAACCCAAATATATAATTTGTTTTGAAATCGGACCTCAAATCGAGGTCCAAATCCCCAATCTTTGAAAAACCTAGGTTCTACCCAAAACACCCAATTTCCCCCATGAAAATCATTGATTTTAAGTTGAAATCATGTTAAATGAAGTTAGTGATTGAAAGAAACTAGTTAAAAACGACTTACCATTGATTTGGAGGAAGAGTTGTTCTTGAAAAATCGCCCTAGGGAGTTTGTGTTTTGAAAAGATGTGAAAATGGGTTAAAATTCGTCGAAGTATAGAAGTTGCAGGCTGCAGATGTGGGAAATGCGACCTCTGCTAGCTTGGGAATTGGAAAACAGGGCTCGCATTTGCGAACCCTTCAGGAATTTTGGAACTTTCACATTTGCGAAACATGTGTCGCATTTGCGATACATCAGCCTTCCAGCCATCATCGCATTTGCGGGAGGCTGTTCGCAAATGTGAAGTCGCATTTGCGATGATGAAATCACATTTGCTACTCAGGCTGCCAGTCCACTTCTTTCGCATTTGCGATGGTTTGTCGCATTTGCGAGCCAGGCTTCGCATTTGTGAAGCCTGCAGACCTGATACACCAGCTGAGAAATCTGCAATTTTTCTAAGTCCGAAATGCATCCCGTGGCCTATCCAAAACTCACCCGAGCCCTCGGGGCTCCAAACTAAACATGCACACTACCTCAAAAATATCCTACGGACTTACTCGTGTAATTAAATCACCAAAATAACATCATGAACATCGAATTAAGCCTCAAGATCAATGAAATTTCTTAAAACTTCTTTAAACATCAAATTTTGCATTTATGGTCCGAATCACGTCAAATGGATTCCGTTTCTTACCAAACTTTACCGACAACACATATAAATCATATTGAACCTGTACCAGGCTCCGGAACCATAATACGGGCCCGATACCACAGGTTTCACATAACATTTCACTTCCAAAAACTTTTATATTTTTCAGAAACAATTTCTTTCAAAAATTCATTTCTCGGGCTTGGGACCTCGGAATTCGGTTTCGGGCGTACGCCCAAGTCCCATATTTTCCTACGGACCTTTTGGGACTGTCAAATCACGGGTCCGGATCCGTTTACCCAAAACGTTGACCGAAGTCAAATTAATTCATTTTATAGTCAAATTTTATCATTTTTTACAGATTTTCACATATAGGCTTTCCGGCTACGCGCCCGGACTGCGCACGCAAATTGAGGTGATGCTAAAGGAGGTTTTTAAGGCCTCGGAATGCAAAATTCATTTTAAACTTTTGTGTCATCACACCATGAAATGATGTTCTCGGGCCATGAAAATGGTGCCTCTGAACCATGATGCCTTTGAATAATGATGTGCAGTATTGAGAGATCCTCGGGCCATGACATGGTGTCTTCAGGCTATGAGGATGATGCCTTCGGACTATGACACCTTTGGATAGAGACATGATGATGGATCATATAAGCAAACAAGATAGAGCTTAGTCTTGTATAGAATCGGGACAGAGCTTAGTCCCGGAAAAGGCAGAATAGTGCTAGGTCTCAGATAGTGTAACATTCAGCATTAGATAGGGAAAGGCAGAGCTTAGCCTTATGCAATTGGGAGGAGAGGAGACAATGCTTAGTCTCATGCACTGGAAGGCAGTGCTTAGCCTTATGCAAATAGGGAGGCAGGACTTAGCCTCATGCAAGAAAGGGAGACAATGCTTAGTCTCATGCGACGGAGAAGGCAATGCTTAGCCTTATACAAATATGGAGGCAGGGCTTAGGCTCATGCAAGATTTGAGACAGGGCTTAGTCTCATGCAAAGAGAAGGCAATGCTTAGCCTTATACAAATATGGAGGCAGGGCTTAGCCTCATGCAAGATTTGAGACAGGGCTTAGTCTCATGCAAAGAGAAGGCAATGCTTAGCCTTATGCAGATAGGGAGGCAGGGCATAGCCTCATGCAAGATTTGAGACAGGACTTTGTCTCATGCAGAGAGAAGGCAATGCTAGACTTATGCAAATATGGAGGCAAGGCTTAGCCTCATGCAAGATTTGAGACAGGGCTTAGTCTCATGCAGAGAGAAGGCAATGCTTAGCCTTATGCAATAGACAAATAGAAAATAGGAGCAGAATATTTCTTAGCTAGAGATATATTTGCGTTCGGCGATCCGATTGTTATAAGGATAGTGATTTTGATATGTGTATATTTGCGAATACTCCTGTTATGTTCACTATGCCTGCACCCAAAGAAAAATCATGAGTTTTGTGGGGAGGTTTGTTCGTGTCTTTGTCTTCTTGCTCTGCTTTGCTCTGCTCTGGAGACCCTGTTCGAGTTACCCTGGGTAACACCTGGCTGTCACAGAAATAAAGCTTTCAAAAATATGCACTTATTTGCTAAAATAGAGTTATTTAGAAAACATAGTGGTATATAATGTAGAAAACATAGTGGTATATAATGTCATGTAAATTAGATGAACTAATGATTGTAACACTTTTAGAGACATTGCGGCTTCCTAGCATTAGAATTTTGAGGGTCATCCTCAAAATTCTGCCACAGTTTGGTGAATGATCTTTCGGCCTTTCTGCGTGTAACGAAGTTTGTTGGATCTGCTCCGGAATTTTGAGAATCCTTCTCAAAATTCTGCCCTAGTTACTTAACCGATTTCTGACTGTCTTACATGCGATTGCGTCGGATGGACTTATTCTGGAATTTTTAAGGTCCTCCTCTAAATTCTGTCCCAGTTTCTGGTTCTGGGGGAAATGAAGATTTTATTAAGATGTGACCGAATCCACAGGGCTGCCTACGTATCCCCTCTTAAACGGGAATCAGGTCAAGCGTATTTCAGTTACATCAGATGAAGGAATGTAAACAATCTAAACATAGTATCTCTTGACAGCATATGAATTGATAGGTTTTGGCCAAACTTCTCCGTCCATTTCTGCAAGTATGAGTGCTCCTCCTATTAGTACCTTGTGAACCATGTAGGGACCTTGCCAGTTGGGTAAAAATTTCCCTTTGGCTTCATCCTGATGTGGGAAGATCCGCTTCAGTACCAGCTGCCCCGGTGCAAATTGTCTTGGTCTGACCCTTTTGTTGAAAGCTCTAGACATTCTATTCTGATAAAGCTAACCGTGACATACTGCATTCATTCTTTTTCCGTCTATGAGGGCTAGTTGCTCATAGAGGCTCCTTATCCATTCTACATCACTGAGTTCGGCTTCTTGTATGATCCTTATAGAAGGAATTTCTACCTTGGCTGGAATGACAACTTCGGTACCATAAACCAGTAAGTAGGGATTTTCCCCAGTTGACGTACGAACTGTGGTACGGTACCCCAATAGGGCAAAGGGTAACTTTTCGTGCCATTGCTTGTGATTTTCTACCATCTTCCTTTGTATCTTCTTGATGTTCTTGTTGGAAGCTTCCACGGCTCCGTTCATTTGAGGCCTGTATGCTGTAGAGTTTTTGTGCTTGATTTTGAAGGTTTCACACATGGATTTCATTAGATCGCTGTTGAGATTAGCGGCATTATCAGTGATGATGGACTCGGGAACCCCGAATCGACAAATAATATAATCCATGACAAAATCTGCGATGACTTTCTTGGTTACAGCTTTGTAAGATGCAGCCTCCACCCATTTTGTGAAGTAATCGATGGCCACTAAGATAAATATGTGCCTGTTTGAAGCAGTGGGCTCGATCGGACCGATGACATCCATTCCCCAGGCAGCAAAATGCCAATGTGCACTTGTTGCGTTGAGTTTATTTGGTGGTACCTTTATCATGTCTGCATGTATTTGGCATTGGTGGCACTTCTAGACATACCGGATGCAATCTGTTTCCATAGTCATCCAAAAATATCCAACTTTGAGTATCTTTTTGGCTAGAACAAAACTGTTCATATGTGGTCCGCAGGTTCCGACATGTATCTCCTCGAGCAATTTGGAAGCCTCTTTTGCGTTAACACACCTTAACAGTTCTAGATCAGGAGTTCTTATATACAGGGTTCCTCCGCTTTGGAAGAAGTGATTGGACAGCCTCCGCAGTGTGCGTTTTTCAGTATGGTTCGCCTGTTCTGGGTATTCTCCTTTTGCCAAATATTCCTTGATGTTGTGGAACCAAGGTTTTCCATCCGTTTCTTCTTCAACATGAGCGCAGTAAGCCGTCCAATTATGGATCCTCACCGGAATGGGATCGATGAAATTCTTGTCTGGATGTTGTATCATTGAGGACAAGGTGGCCAGTGCATCTGCGAACTCGTTCTGGACTCTTAGAACATGTTTGAATTCTATCTTTGTGAACCTCTTCGTCAATTCTTGCACATAATACAAGTATGGTAGTATCTTGGTGTTTTTCGTAGCCACTCTCCTTGAACCTGATGTACCAGAAGATCCGAATCATCAATTATCAGCAACTCTTGTATATTTATATCGATGGCCAAATTGAGCCCCATGATGCAAGCCTTATATTATGCCATATTGTTGGTGCACGGAAACCTAAGCTTTGCGGACACCAAATAATGTTGACATGTCTCTAATGCTAAAACTGCTCCAATACCCACGCCTTTGAAATTGGCAGCTCTGTCGAAGAACATTCTCCAACCGTCGTAGGCTTCAGCAATGTCCTCCCCTACGAATGACACTTCTTCATCAGGAAAATACGTTTTTAATGGTTCGTATTCTCCTCCCACAGGATATTCAGCAAGATGGTCTGCCAATGCTTGTCCTTTGACTGCCTTCTGAGTTACATAGATGATATCGAACTCACTTAACAATATCTGCCACTTGGCTAACTTCCAGGTTGGCATGGGCTTCTGAAAGATGTACTTCAGAGGGTCCATCCTGGATATGAGGTATATGGTATAGGCACAGAAGTAATGCCTCAATTTCTGAGCTGTCCATGTCAAAGCACAGCAAGTGCGTTCGATCAAAGAAACCGTGCCTCGTAAGGTGTGAACTTCTCACTCAAGTAATATATGGCTTGCTCCTTTCTTCCTGTCTCGTCATGTTGTCCCAAAACACAGCCGAAAGCCCCATCTAATACGGCCAGGTAGAGTAGCAAAGGTCTCCCAGGTTCTGGCGGGACTAGGACTGGTGGCGTGGACAAGTATTCCTTAATTTTGTCAAAAGCCCTTTGACAATCTTCAGTCCAACTGGTTTCAGCGTCCTTTCTCAACATTTTGAAGATGGGTTCACATATTACTGTGGACTGTGCTATGAAGCGACTGATGTAGTTGACGTCCTAGGAAGCTCATCACGTCCTTTTTTGCTCTTCGGTGGTGGTAATTCGTGGATAGCCTTAACTTTAGACGGGTCCAACTCGATTCCTCGGTGGCTGACAATGAATCCCAATAATTTTCCTGTAGGAACCCCGAATGCACATTTTGCGGGGTTCAGCTTTAAATTATACCTTCTTAGCCTGTCAAAGAACTTCCTCAAGTCTGCTATATGATCTGTGGCCCTCTTGGATTTGATGATGACGTCGTCAACATACACCTCTATTTCCTTGTGTATCATACCATGGAAGATGGTCGTCATGGCTCTTATGTAGGTAGCCTCGGCATTCTTCAGACCGAATGGCATCATTTTGTAGTAGTACACTCCCCATGGTGTAATGAAGGCTGTTTTCTCTGCGTCTTCTTCGTCCATCCAAATTTGATGATAACCCGCGAAGCAATCTACAAAGGATTGGAGTTCATGCTTGGCGCAATTGTCGATCAGGATGTGTATATTTGGCAACGGGAAATCGTCCTTGGGACTTGCTCTGTTTAAATCCCGATAGTCAACACACACCCTTACTTTCCCATCTTTCTTCGGAACTGGTACGATATTGGCTAGCCAGGTTGGGTACTCAACTACCCTGAGGACTTTGGCTTTGATCTGCTTAGTGACTTCTTCCTTGATCTTTAAGCTCATTTCTGGTTTGAACTTTCTGAGTTTCTGTACATTGGATTGGTAGGCAACTTATGAGCCACTATGGATGTGCTCATCAGGCAGGTCATGTCATCATATAACCATGCAAAAAAAATCCTCATATTCTTTCAGGAAACAAGTATATTCTTCTTTTTTTGACGGTGATAGGTAAATGCTTATGCGAGTCTCTTTTACGGTTTCGGAATCTCCCAAATTGATTGCCTCGGTCTCGTCCAGATTGGACTTAGGTTTGTTCTCAAAATTCTCAACTTCTCTGACAACTTCCTCACGTATTTCATCCTCTTCTTCTGAATCACTATCCTTATATTGCGTTGTCTCATTACATGTCACAGTCATCGTTTCATTAGGAAAAGTAATAATAATGTTGTAGAAGAAGAAAAAATGTAGAAGATAATAGTAAATACTAAAGAACAATGCATTAATCAAATTTTGAAAATATCCAAAACAGGTACGGCTCGATGAGCAATTATTTCGAAACAAAATGCGTCTTTTTAAAACAAAATACTGAAAATATCTTAAATGCCTAGGACGGCTATTAAAACAGGTCATGCTAATTGCCAAGCTACCCAGGAACTCGGCGGGCCCGGGATGGTGTGGCAGTCCAATTCTTGAGAACAACTCCCTTCTCCACGGTCTGAATGGTGAGGCCTTCTTCCTCCTCCTCCTCAACTATCATGTTGAAATCCATATTCTCGTCTTCTAGAAAAAAATTCCTTAACCCAGCCAAAGCTTCCTCCTCTACGGATCCCCATATTGTATCGGCCTGGTAAAAGGTCTGACTCAAATGTGGCACTGGCTGCTCGAGAGGGTAATAAGGACCACGCCATGGTGGCGACCAATCATTATATTCTTGCCAGGTGTATGGATATACCAGCCCAAAAGTTGTGTCGTGACGTTTCAATTGTATTGGTTTGGCAATGCCCTGGAGTTTCTTCCCAAGCCCTTTGTCGGGTTCATACCCAGACCATGCCAGTATGCTTTCTATTTTGTTGCTCCACCACTGATCTTTCTCGATTGCGTTGACATGCACAATGTGGTGATAAGTTTCTCCACCTAGCCTTCTTCTATTCTTGACAACCGGGACAGTTTGACTGGTGTAAATGGGGTTACTTCCATCTCCGTGAATGATTACCTCCTAATGGTTCCATTCGAACTTCACGGCCTGGTGTAGCGTGGAAGCTACAGCTCCAGCCGCATGTATCCAGGGTCGACCTAATAGAAGATTGTATGTAGCAGATATGTCTAGTACTTGGAACTCAACATCGAACCAGGTCGGGCCCATCTGCAGATAAAGGTTAATCTCCCCAATCGTGGCCCTTTGAGACTCATCAAATGCCTTCACGTTCATACTTCCTGCTCGTATCTCATGGAAATCATTGCCTAACCTTTTCAGAGTAGTCAATGGACAAATGTTGAGGCTTGAACCTCCATCTATTAAGACCCTGGCGATGAACTTGTCTTCGAACTATACTGTGATATATAGTGCCCTGTTGTGACTTAATCCTTCAGGTGGTAGCTCATCCTCGTGGAAGGTGATCTTGTGACTCTCCAGTACTTGCCCTACCATATTGGCCATCTCCCCACTGGTGATGTTGTTGGGTATATAAGCTTCATTCAATACCTTCATCAGAGCACTCCTATGCGCCTCAGAATTTTGTAATAGCAACAGGATGGATATCTAGGCAGGAGTCTTGTTCAGATGATCGACGATAGAGTATTCCCTTGCTTGTACTTTCCTCCAAAGATCGTCTGGACCAGTTTCAATGACGGGTTGTTTGGTACAGCTTCCTTGCTTGTTCCTCCCAAATTTTCGGGTGTATAGATCCTTCCGGTTCTGGTCATCCCCTGTGCGGCACTAGATTCTTCCATCTTTGCTTTTCCTTTTCTCCTAGCTTCGGCAACGTAATCCCAGGGTATGGCGTTGGACTTGAAAGGAGGGTTGGGTGCTACTATCAGAGTGAAGGGCGTGGATACTTCTACTTCAAATGGAGCTGGTGTAGTCGCAGGTGCTGTTACTTCAATTTCGAACGGGACTGGTGCGGCTACTTCAACTTCGACTGGTGGTCGTATCTGTACCATAATAGGAGTGAGTGTGACTGCAGGTTTAGGGTCATCACCTTCCCGAATAAGCCCAATCGACCCCTCAGGATCCCATTCTTCATAGGTTTCTATCACATTGACTCCTTCACCCCTATGATCTGGGAGAGGATTGTTGCGGACATTTGGTGTGGCTTCCTTTGCTTGTATGACTTTGGTGTCAATCAGGGTTTGAATCTTATCTTTCAGGGTGCGGCATTCATCGATAGTATGCCCTTTCATGCCAGAATGGTATACACAGGTTTTGTTTTTGTTGACCCACTCGGAGGAGTTTTTCATCGCAACAGCAGGAATGGGGGTGACATATCCGGCAGACTTCAATCTTTCATATAGTTGGTCAATGGGCTCAGCAATAGGTGTGTATTGTCTGGCGGCCTGCAATCAAAATTGGTTCTGGGTTTTGGATAGTTTTGACGGGTTAGAGGTGAATGGTAATAGGCTGGCCGGGTGTTATAAGTGTGATAGGTGGTGGCGGGTTAAGAATATCTGGGAGGTGATGGATGGTATGTGGGTGGAGGTGTTTGGTATGTGAGTGGAGATTTTGTACCTTGGCCCACCATTACTGCCCCTACTTCTTTCTTCTTTGATATTCCCCCTGACTGCAATGCTTTGTTCGTGGCCTGCAATGCCTCGAAATTGGTTACCATCCACTCTTGATCCCTTCTTCAATCCTTTCTCCAAGTTTGATGATGTCGGAGAACTTGTGATTTTCCATGACCATTAACCTTTCATAGTATTGTGGATCCTGGGCTTTGACGAAGAATTTGTTCATCTGCTCTTCCTTTAGTGCCGGCCTGACTTTTGCAGCTTCCGACCTCCATCGAGTAGCATACTCGCGGAAAGTCTCCGTTGGTTTCTTCTTGAGATTCTGTATGTAGAAAACATCTGGTGCATTCTCCGTGTTAAACCTAAATCGGTCTATGAAGTCTGGCGCCATGCTTACCCAATTAACCCACTTCTTGGGATTCTGACTGATATACCAAGATAGGGCATCTCCAGTGAGACTTCTCATGAACAGCTTCATGCGAATCCTTTCATCTTTTCCAACACCCACGAGCTTATCACAGTATGTTCTCAAATGTACTTTCGGGTCACCTGTTCCGTCAAACATTTAGGAGGTTTGTAACCCTCCGGCAGTTCCACGTCTGGCTGAATGCACAGAACTTCAATTCCTTTGCCTCCTTCAACACCCTAGACTCGGCTCGTGAGCTTCTTGATCTCTTCGGCCATGTTCTTTATGATCAGGTCCTTCTCGGCAAATTTTGGAGCGTATGATATTGGTTGAGTAGAGTGAGGTAAGGTTTCCACGTATATGGTATTGTTTTGGTGGGTGCCGGGGGTTGGAGTGTAGTGGTGATCGTTAGTGGAGTTTTGCGGATCAGGGATAGGCTGCGGGATATTCTGGGAAGTGTGGTAAGTGGTTTGTGGATATTGGGTAGGAAGATGTTGGTGCTGAGAGGGAGTGGGAATTGGTGGAGGATTAGGATTTTGGGGAGGAGTTGCGCATTGATGGGATGCGGGAGGATTTTGTGGATGTTGGTTTGGTGTGTTTTGAGAAGGTGCTGGGTTTTGAGCATTTTGTTGGTTAACGTCTGGGACATTTAGGGTGAGGGAGAGGTTTGCCAAGTTGCGGACCTGCTCAAGTTCCCCTTGCAACTCCAGTATTTTCTGTTCCAATCGCAGGACCAAATCATTCTGGGCCGGAGTACTCCGACCGTCTGAAGTTTTAACATTCTCAGCATGTACAGCGTTTTCTTTCCAGATACCACTCATATCATCCATATTAGTTTTTCCTTTGCTTTTCAGATTACTCGGATGAGGAGGAGGAGGAGGGCCTCTAGATCTGGTGTGATATGCTGACAATGCCAGTATGTGCGAACCAACCTTAGGGGATGGGAATAATCAAAATAAAAAAAAGGTAGACAAGTCAGTAAGGATTCTGAAAAACATTTGCAGGATTTAAACACATATTGCAAAAACGTAAATTCGTGTCCTAATTTGGGAAACCTCGTTGTGCCCGAGGTAGGCCTAGCGACAAGTAAATTTGGAGAGATTTAATGCCGATAAATGCCTTATTTCATTAATGCAATAAATAAGTCGAACCTAAAAACGAAAATAAATGAGTTATTGATGGCATCTGCCTTATTACATTTGAATTCCAAAATGACTCAAAACAGATAAACTTAATCTACTTGGTCCCGGAGGGACCTTCCCCATATTTGGCCCTCTTGGCTCCATCGACCAGATTCCCCAGTTCGTGCATGTCCAGCAGCAGGTATGCCCTTGCTAGATGCCCTCCTTCGTTGCCTTCTGCATTCTGACAATCTACAACCCTTTTCCTCATCTTCCCTTCCAGTTCCATCAGACCCTGCTCTAAGTACTCCAACCTTTCTGCCGACCTTGTAGCCATTTCCTTCCACTCGTTGATTGATTCCATGTCGAACTTATGTTGCTCCAAATGCTTGGCTTCGGATTCAAGGACCCTCTTGCGTAACTTCTCATATTTCACTTGTGCTTCAGCGACTTCATCTATGACCCTGTTTCCTTGACCAATCCTTGGCTCGAATATTCCTGCTATGTTATCTTCTAACCATGACGGGTAGAAGTACACATGACTGGCGTGATATCGATCTGGCTTGATGGTATCCTTCTCCACGATAACCTTCAAGTGCCACATGTGCTGGGCCTCACATTTGTATGGAACGGCATCATCCTGAAAATCGGCTCTGTAATGGCTCATTTTGGAGATTCGTGGTATGACTTGTTTTTTACCAACTTGTCTCATAACCCTGACAGGAACATTGGGATATATTCCCCTAAACCCAATCAGCACCAAGTGCGGAACATCCCTGGATCTGATGATGAATTCATCGGTAGGGAACCACTCGAACATCCAATGAACCTGGTCCTCGGTCAAATTGTTGAAGAACTGTGCCCATTCTGTGGCATTCTCTGGATGTGCAAATCTGTCTGGGATAAAGGTCATTCTTTTAGGATGGTGGAAAGCGATGTGATCATTCCATGGTCTTCGTGGAAACTCTTGACGGTACTAACCCCTCTGAAGATGTTCTAACAACCAAATCTGTAGTAACATACAACCCTCAAAGTGTTTGAACCCCTTCTTACAACGATCTAGAGCCCGGTATATGTCTGCTACGATTATCGGGACAATAGTATAGGTTTGTCCCTCAATTCGCTCCATTAGTGCTCTCGTTACCATAGCCAACCTGGTTTGAATTCTGTCCCCTTAGCTTGGGAACACTATCATACGCAGAAAGCAGACGATGAATACAGAAACCCTGCGATGAGTCCAACCTAGGGAAGTGATGGAGAATTCGTCATGAAAAATACGGTAAGATTTGTTATGCCCGTATCGTTCATAGAGGAAGTCAAAGGGTATGTAAGACTTCTTCAAGCACTCCAAGTCCTCATTCTTTCTCAGGCCCATCATTTTCAGAAACCCCCTAGTATTGCGGTTTTCTAGTACTAGCAAACCGGGACTATCCCATGGTAATCCAGCGAACCCTCCAATTTCCTCCAAGAGAGGAGTCATTTCTATGTCACCAAAACGGAATATAGCTCTTTCTCCATCCCATAACATAGTAGCAGCTTCGATCAGCATGTTGTTTGGTTGAATGTCCAATAAGGAAGGTAGATTTCCAAGGACCCTTTTCACGTGGTTTTTGTCGCTTGGCGAGAGATTTTCCCACCAGTCTAACAACAGTGGTGGTATACTTCGGACCATGCCGAACCTGTGGACTTCGTGCCTCATTTTCTACAAAACAAACAAAGTTAGACCATTGCCCCCTCCGGATTCGACTATTTACACATTAACAATTAGCATGTCGGCATTTATCTCTCCAAATAATGCACGTATCGTGATTGCATCTATTGGGATTATGGAAATCCCGGTGGACTTTGGACAAGGCTTTCTTAGAGGGTTATTATGTGGACAGCATATTAACCCCGGCTAGGTATGACCATGATGCATGTACAGTTATTATCAGAGCAAGATTTCTATAGAAGTCTAGACTGGTACCCTCAAGCGGACAACTTGAGGGGGAAAGGCACGGCACCGTCGACGGCACCGCTGATCGACTAGTTTTACCGCAAATAAGCCTTTCCGAATTTAAAGGGCGATTTAGGAAGAGCCCAGACACTCATCAAGTGTCGTTATGGTATTAATACGCATGAGTGGAATATGATGTTGAGCATGGAGTTATGCAAAAGAAAATAACACGTTTCTTAGTATTTGCATGATGAATAATGATAAAATGCGGTATTTAATAATTGTAAAGACATTTAAGAAAAGAAAAACAAAGAGACAAGTCAGTTTCCATAGTAAAAGTAATAAAGCAGGAGAGGAAAATCATAAATAAACAAGGATAGCCAAATAAATCCACATAGAATGGGAAGGGGTGTGCAAGAATTAGCGGAATAATAAAGACATGCTTAAAGACCAATTCACAGACAAGTTAGTTATGGTAAGAGCCTAAAGATATCCCCAGCAGAGTCGCTATGCTGTCGCACCCCCTTTTTCTCGTGAAATCGGGTTTCGACATTTCTGGGACAACTCCTTTCCTTTTGGGATGGGGTAAGGGATTTGAAGAGTCGACACCTAATGGATTAAGGTGCGTTAGGGCACCTAAAGTAATTAACTCATATAACCAGTTTACATTACCAGAGATCGGGTAAGGGCTCGAAATTACCTTGAGGGAAAGGTGTTAGGCACCCCTCGCGGTCCACAACGGTGGGTCCTGGCCGAACTTAAATTAAGCGAATTAGTCTTAACAGGGAAGAAAACAAGTTTAGACAAACAGATATTACTTTAAAACAGGAATCAAAGGGGTCCTAGGTTTTTTAACCTACAGGATCATTTCCATGCAGTACTTGGTAACTTTCCCCAAGTCGGGGTGCCACACATAGCATTAGCGCACGGGTCATCATCCCCTTTACTACCCAATTACTATCTTTCATTTGTTACCTAAGCGTTCTAATAGTTTCTAATGCGTACCTTATGCGTGCACTACCCGTCCCTTTTCTGTGGTCCTGGAGGTATTTAGGACCTCTATTTAGGGTGGTTCTAGACTGACCTATGTTGCTTAAATGAGAAAAAGTTAGGCGACAAACAAAATTCAAATAGGACTATCATGTAAGGAGCAGATAAGGGCTCATGTTAACCTCCACAAATAGACAGCAAATGCACGCAATTAAACAAACAACTTTATTGAGTTAGGATCCTATAAGCAGGATATCTAGATGAGCAGAAAAGAATATAAGAGAGCAGCTTATTAAAACATTGGGACCTACGGGCTTGCCTACTGATTTGATTAAGTTCTGGAATCTGAGCATGTTTCAAGTAGCACGAGATCACAATGTTGGCCCAGGATTCTTTAATAAACCTACAGGTTTGCCTACTGATAACCAAAACATAATCCTATAGGCATGATATCTAAAGGTTGATTAAAGACCCATAACATGATTTCTAAGCGAATTATTGATTTTTAACCCATGAAAACAGATTTTATCTCTTTAGATCCTATAGGCATGCTTTCTAATTTGCAGAATTAATTAACTCCTATAGACATGATTTCTAGGTGTCGAAACTGATCTGTTTATTTCCTATAGGCATGGCATATAAGTTGAAACTGATTTTATTTTTTACCTCCTATAGGCATGATATCTATCAATCACATATGGACAAAAAATTTAAGCACATTGCAGGAAAGGTTATTATTCAAACAGATAGAATCCTATAGGCATGGTCACTAATGCACGTAAGTTAAAAACGTGCATGGATCATATGTATAGAATTTCAAATGCTAGGGGCCTATAAACAGGATTTCTAGCATGCGAGTGAAATACAGAACAAAAACAATCAGAAAATCCTATAGGCATGATCTCTAAACAAGTGGTAACATTCACATAATTACCAATAAACCTATAGGCAGGATTTCTACCCGAGTTTCAAACAAAGATATAGAGAAACCCCCCCCCCCCCAGCTTTTACTAATAAACCCCAGATCTGTTTATTACAAGATTATTACAGCCCGGGATGAATAAATTACATAACAATGTCTATTACACTATATGGAGCCTTAGCATGCCCAATATAAACCTGGGAGCCAGGACTTCAAACACAACAGCTTTGAAACACTAGCAGCGATCCACAATACCTTAAACCAGGCTTCCAGTGTGTCAAAGTTCCCAAAGAGCCTCAGGGACCCCGCGCAATGCTCACACTAGAACCACACATTCAACACAGAATTCATATGAGACTGGAAAACCAACCCCAATGTGTCAGAGTTCAAAGGAGTCTCAGGGACCCTAGAAAGTGCTCACACTGAGGGTGGTAGGAACCTAGGTAACTAAGAATTGAAGTTTGAAAACCAGTACATAAGGGGGTAGGGGGATAGTTTTAGAAAATAGTTTGATTTTTAGGAGCAAACAGATTCAAATTACATGACTGCAAACAAAATTTCACCTGGAACAAACAGAATTCCTATTTAGTAAATAGTTCAAATAGATTGGTGTTGATTCAGACATGGATACTGTACTAGCATTTAAGCAATCACAAAAGAGCCAGGATACTTGAACTAATAGACAGAGTTGGCAGCATATTACATGTTTGCAGAACAGGGAACATACAATCGTTTATACAAGGTTTCATATTACTAGAGATAACTTAGTTAACCTTATCACTAGGTGAAATCATATATAGCAAACAGAAGCATGCTGAAATAGGATTGAATAGGGTAACAGAGACTAAAGCATGCTAGTTGAGAAAGCAGTAACAGAAAAACATGTTGAGGTCGAAATAAATTATAAGACAGAATAAGATAACAGGAACTGAAACATGCCAGTTGAGAAAGGAGTAAATAGGAATCATAGATCACACAGAAACATGCTGTGGTTTGAAATAAAATAACCACATAAGCACAGGGAACAGAATAGGACAACAGGAATTAACACATACCGGTTAGGAAGAAAGTAAACAGGAGTGTAATGGTAATTTGGATCCAAAGAGTTTAGCCTTGGCTTTCAGCCGGCTAAATAGTGCAGAAATCAGAGTAGTCGCACAAAGAGAGGACTTAAATTCTTTGAGGAAAAGGAGGAAGCTTTTGAGTTGTAAAGTAAAAAAACTGTAAGAGTGTGTAAGTGTGAGTGTGAGTCAGTAAGCGTGAGCGTGTGTTAAAATCAGAGTAATGAAAGGTTTTTATAGCATACAGTAGAGTAAAACCAAATAAGGTAGGAGAATAAATGGCACCCAAATAAGGCAAAGAGATCAGTTAATCAGTCAATTAGGGCTAACAAGAATCAATTAATAGACAGAATCACGGAAGTATCACTTAAATTAGCACGGAATAAATCAGCAGTCAAGATTGAGGTCTAAATAAGGTAAGTAGTAAGTCCAGAGATCAACTAAAAGTCGGTTCTAATAATTAAAGTACACAAAATCAGGTTAGCAAAAGAATTAAGGAAAGTAGTACCAATTATAAATCACACATGAGGAAAGAATAGGTAAAAATTTGACAAGGAAATATCAGTTTTAAAAAGGAAAGCACAATTTCTAACCCTAATTAGGCAAGTAAATCAATTAATCACTTTAATTGACAACCAAAGTAAACGGGCAAACATTATAGCAAACAGTAGAACAATTGAAAACCCTAGGCAATAAAGACATAGAGATGAAAATCAGTCGAAAAAGTAAAGGAAAAAAAACGGAGTTAAACACTTAAACATTTTAAAACGTTTCTGCAGAAATCTCTTAGAACCAAAACCCTAGCTTTTAAGAAAATGAAATCGGTTGACAATAGTAGGAAAAACAGAAGAATCTTAAAGGAAAAGTAACAAACAAACTCAAACCGCTTCAGATCTAAAGGGATCTAACCCGATTTAGCCAGAAATGGTTAGATTATGTAAAAAAATAAACAGAGGTGAAAAAGTCCAGTTTGAACCAGAGGTTTGAAGCCATAAACACGAAGATATCAGTACTCACAGACGCATGAGCGAACACAGACGGATTAACAGAGAAAATAGGAGGTTTGAACAAAATCTGGTTCGATTCTTTTTGAGATTCCATCAAGTATCATGAAAATCGAACAACTAGTGGAGATATGAGGCCGGATAAGGCTTGAGGTTGAAGAAAGAACCCATGAATCAAAGGGGTTTTAGTGACAGCGAGCTAGGGTTAGAAGGAAGGTAAGAGAGACGAGAGGAGGGAAGGGGTTTCAAGGGCGGCGGAATTGGGAAAATGAAGTAGGGTTTGGGGGGTTTGGTGTAATAAAAAAGGAAAGTGGATCCTGGACCGTTGATCTTCTGAGATCAATAGCCAGGGTCAGTTTTAGGCTGGGGCGAGTTTAATTAGACGGGTAGGGTAATTGGGTCAGGTTATTGGGCTGGCTGGTATTGGGCTAGGTCCGAAATTAGTTAATTAAAAAAAGGGATATGTTTTAAATACCCATTTAAATTAATAAAATAATATATAAAAATAATTAATAAATGATAAAGATGTTATTTGTATATGAAAATAATATAAAATAATTACTTAATATTATAAAAATATAAAAAGTCATTTTCCGTGTAAATAATATAATTGTGCATACATATGGGCTATTATTGCAAAATGTGCAATTCTAGCCTAAAGATACAAATAAAATTATGCATAAAATGATTAAAACTCAATATAAATATAAATGATAAAAATTATCAATAAATTGTTTGTGATGCAATTAGTAATTATTTAGATAATAAAATGCTAGAATAAAGTAATTAAAATCCTTTTAAAATTACAGGAAATTATGGAAAAATACTGGTTGATGTTCATGCACTATATTGAAAGTGTATATGCACTATATTGAAAGTGTATATGCATTTTTTTTAAATATGAGGGGGAAAATTGGGTATCAACAACATAAATGGTTAATATAATATAAAATGTAATGTAGTATGAATTTAAATAAAAGTGATAAATAACTTTTTATTGTAGTATAGCTAGGCAAATATTTCATTTATTTATTGTTTTAATTTATTAATGGTTGAGGTTCATTATGGATAAACAAACCTAATAAAATGGATGATGACAGTATACATTATGTGAAATAATAATTTATAGATAGAAGTGGAACTCATGTCTAGAGATTGATGATATTATTTTATAAAGCTTACAAGTTCTTATTGTGTAAACTTGCAAATAAATTTTGTATTCGGTACCTTAAAAAAGTTAAAGCAAAATTCTAAAGGATTTGAATTCGTTCAATTACAAATATTTAGTTGAATAGTTACTTGGTTGGAAAGAAATGTAAGACCTAATTCATTTTTTGTATGGTATTTAACATTTGACAAGGAAAAAACAACTTTATATATTTGGCTTCTTCCACCAAAGAATTGTAGTTCTTAGAAAACTTCTTATCCGTACAAATTTGAGTCGATTATTTGGGTCACATAACAAGAGATTAAATACAGACATAGGAATTTTTTTAAAGAAAATAATAATGTATTCTTACGAACTACCTCTAATCCATTAAAAATAATTATATTTGCTAGCCAAATATACTATATGTATATTTAAAGAAAATAATATATATATATATATATATATATACACTATATTGGATTATACTAATTATACTAATAGGAATGTAAAGATCGGAAGAGCGNGCTAACATATAATATTATATGTCTTGCCCGAAAGTAACTATATGCTTTCGGCATCTGGGTATTTCGAAGAGTTTATGGGAATAGTGTTTTATAAAATATAGAAAAAGAATAAAAAATAATGATATGAACTCCTATTCAAGTTGAGAACGATTTCCTGTGCAAACGATAATTCCTCAACCACACTTTATTTTAGACTTGATATCTCAGTTAATTTTAAATTCTAAAATTTTAACTTTTTGACATTTTATCCAACGTAGAGTTAATTAGCGCAAGATATCTTAAGGATATTTTGGTTCACCAACATTATATTCGTAAATATTGCATTGGAACCTTGTCATGTAGGATTCTTAAAGTGTAGTATTATGTCCTAAAACTAATAAGATTATAAAGCTAATATCTAGAATTCCGGTTATGTCCTTTTATTATGAGTTATTATACTTAATATTATAAGGTTATTTTTGTAATCCGACATTGTATTCATGCTTTTATAATAATATAGATAGATAGATAGATAGATAGATATAGAATAGATAGATAAATAGATAGATATAGATATAGATATATATAATTCTAACAGATTAAGTATAACGTAATTATTGTAATTAATTAATCCATAAAATATCCGTAAGACCTAATTCGTTGTATGGTTTTTTTTTTTTTTTTTTTGGGCGATGTATGGTAAGGTATTTAATAAGGGAAAAACAACGCTATATATAGGGTTCCTCCTACAAAGAATAGCAGTCCTTAGAATTATAGTATTTGCCAATACAAATTTGAGTCACACAACACAAAATTGCAGAGGGAAAAACTTGATTCTTTCTGGGTTTCTAGCTTAATTCAGCAGGTATATACTGATTTTATACTACATGAAAGATGATCATGTAACAAAAAAATAAAAACACAATATAGCTACTGTGTTGTTCCGTTTTCCACATCTAAATTGAAGCAAATATTTCGATATGAAGTAGCAGATTAACTTGGTGTCCTATTAGATTATATTTTTTTTATCTTTTCATATGATCTCGTGTGTTAAACTGTAGCAAAACTTGGCTAGAAATTCTGGAATTACAGAAAAGAGAAGAAGAATTATCTGTTACTTATTCCACATGTGGCTGGATTTGGAACTGATTTTTAGTATATACTATGTTGTAAATTTTGATTTATATAAAATTAATCTTAAAATTGAACTACTACTAGATTTTGTCCATTCTAAGTGTACTAACATTCTCTCTGCCTTCTAAAATTATGGTTAAATTCAAAGTATACTCACATTCTCTTTGGGCTGGGGTTGATAATATTGAAATGATAGGGAATGTTTCCTCTTCTTCTTTTTTGGGAATACATTGAAATTATGTACAACAACAACAACAAATCCAGTGTAATCCCACAAGTGAGGACCGGGGAGGGTAGCGTGTACGCAGACCTTACCCCTACATTTAAGAAGGCAAAGAGACGGTTTCCACTAGACCCTTGGCTTAAGAAATTATGTAAAAATGTTTTTTTTTTCAAAGTGTGATGTCAAATATTTCGTACAAATTCATCAATATAATATGGTTCAACTTTCTTTTTTTTTGATTCAAAGTTAGAATAGTGCGCTAAATAATAGTAGCAAATTGTTGCAGGGGATGGAAGAAATTAAAGAAGATGAGACAAAACAAGGAGAAGATGATGGCAATTTGAATACTACTAAATGTGGAGGTAATTCAGAGAAGGTTTCTAGTAATGGAGAAAGACAAGAATTAGGAGAAAAAATAGAGAAAGGTACAGAAGTAGTAATAGATATTGATGAAAATCAAGGAATGGAAAAAGTATGTCGTATATGTCATTTGAATGAAGAGTCCAAGGAAATAATTGAGCTTGGTTGTGACTGTAAATCTGAGCTTGGTATTTGTCATCGCCATTGTGCTGAAGCCTGGTTCAATCAGAGAGGCAACAGGTATTCATGCCTTTAACAGGAATTTAACTTATTCACACTGATAGCGTAAAAAATTCATGCAGTATCAATATGTTTTAGTTCGTTTATAGCAGGTAATTTGTCTTATTGAGACGTGAATAATATCATATTCACGAAATGTGCATTTCGCTGCTTTGAGTCACATGTGGTTGTGGGATGTGAATCATCGATCTTATCTTGTTTCTAGGCTAACGCTCCATCCTAAGACAGATTAAAGAAGAGTGGGGAACCGCTTGCTGGTTTTAGAAATTCGACATTAGGGAGTGTTTTCACACCATCGACCATAAAGTCAGTTTCGAGGTGAGGTACTCCGCAGCAGATTTAGACTAAATTTGATTGGTTTGTAGGGGGAGTTTAAGTGGTCTGTTTGAGCATTTAAAACCATAGTATCACCCCTAAGAATAGATATGAACTTATTTGCATCTATCCAGCGAACTATCTAAAAATATAATCGGGCGCATTTCTAAAGGATCTGACACGGGTGCATGAGGGTGCATATTAGCTTGACTTAGAGACTTCTTGGTGAGCTGCTATATGGATTCACACTTGCGGAGTCCTCCACCCAATCAAAGACGTCCATGTTGGACTTTAAGCCATTGGGCTTTAAAGTAGAAGAAGTGTGAATTGGAAATGGAGGGAAATAAAATGGAGGGAAATCGAAAATTAAAAGAAGTGAACTTTTATCTTGCACTTTGTCTCTCATTGGTGAGGGACAACCATATTTGTGTGCTTATATATAGAATCACTTCTTAAAACTCTTAAAAGGAGTTGAAGAGAATTAACCCTCGCGCCGTCGTCGTCGCTCGCTCGGCTCGGCTTCGGCTTTGGATTTGGATTTGTCAAATGATCGATCGATAAGATTATTTTTGGACAAAATTTATTTAATAATTAATTAAATGCCAAATCGCTGCTGAAAATACGCCAGAACCTTGCTGAAGGTTCAGAGGGCCTCTCTGGCCGCGGTTCTGCCGCGACCACGGTAGAACCGCGGCAGGCAGGTTCAGAAAGCCTCTCTGACCGCGGTTCTGCCGCGACCGCGGTAGAACCGCGGCAGGCAGCGTATTCTTCTGAAAAGGCACCTTTTTCCAGACACATCTTCTGATAATTGCCTATAAATTCTGAGGCAAGGCTCCATTTTCTACACACGAAAAACACTCCAGAACTTCTTTCTTTCTGAATATACTGCATCCTAATTTGCAGTCTCTCTCTCTCAAATTCGTAAGTGTGATTTTGCTCCGTTCTTTGAGTTCGTTGGTATCCTGCAGTTTGTATTGCCACTGTTGCAGGAAGGTTTATTCCGTTTTATCCTGGGAGGATTTAATCCACTACCTTGGCAACGTGTGAGGGGGTTAAAATTCCTTAAGGACACTCAAGAAAATTGTGGACTCGGAATATTTCTTAAACTCTTCTGTTTTTCCAGTTTCTTTTATTTTTCTAACAGTTTTTCCTGATTTTTGGTTTAACACAGTAACGCTCACAAGCTTAAGGAATTTTAATACTAACGTTTCTGTGTTGAAACATATACTAAACTGTTATTCATATTTTGTATACTGTTTTGGAGACTAAAGCCTTGTTGCTTTCTACTCCAATAATTCTTTCTGTCCGGTTTAAAGTACATAAAAACTTTGCCGGAATAATAAACGTACGGGTTTGAAGTATATAAAAACTTCACCATTGTTACGTGTTGTATGTTTGGTTTGATATTCAGTTTGAAGATATCAAAACTTCACTGATTTAACAAAGTTCTGTATTGTTTTCAACTTTACAGAAGTATGACGAATGAAAACCAAACTAATGGAAGTGTTGCCGGAACGGGTGCTACTGTTACGAGTGTTGCTGCCTCGTCAAGCCGTTCTACTCCTGCTCATGCTAGGCACCGGCAGAAAAACCCGGAAAGTTTTCCGGTATTGACTTCAAACGCTGGCAAATGAAGATGCTCTTTTATCTTACTACGTTGAGTTGCGACGTTTCATGAAGGAGGATCCTCCGGTCATGGCTGAAAATACTCCGGATGATGAACGACTTGTTGTAACTGAAGCATGGAAACATTCTGATTTCCTGTGCAAAAATTACATTTTGAGTTGTTTGGAAGATGGCTTGTACAATGTCTATAGTGTCATGGAAACTTCAAAAGCGTTATGGAATGCGCTTGAGAAGAAGTACAAGACTGAGGATGCCGGACTTAAGAAGTTTGTGGCTGCAAGGTTCTTGGATTTCAAGATGATTGACACTAGGTCAGTGATAACTCAAGTCCAAGAACTACAAGTCATTGTACATGACCTCCTTGCTGAAGGTATGGTCATAAATGAGGCCTTTCAAGTCGCTGCTTTCATTGAGAAGTTACCTCCGTTGTGGAAGGATTTTAAGAACTATCTTAAACACAAACGGAAGGAAATGACACTAGAAGACTTGATTGTTCGTTTGAGGATAGAAGAGGATAACAAAAATGCTGAAAAGAAGTCACGTGGACACTCGACAATAATTGGGGCAAACATTGTTGAGGAGGCACCACAAAATAAGAAGAGGAAGAAAGCTTCTGGACCAAAGAATTACCCAAGCAAGAAGAAGTTCAAGGGTAATTGCCACAACTGTGAAAAAACTGGGCATAAGGCAGTGGATTGTCGTGCGCCAAAGAATGATAAGAAGAAAAAGAATCAAGCCAACATGGTTGAAGATGAAATGGAAGACTTGTGTGCCATGTTGTCTGAATGCAACTTGGTAGGAAATCCGAAAGAATGGTGGATAGATATGGAGCCACCCGCCATGTTTGTGCTAACAAGGAGTTATTTTCTTCTTATGCCCCGCAAGTCCCGACGAGACAATCTTCATGGGAAATTCATCTACGGCCAAAATTGAAGGAGGCAAGATTGCGTTGAAGATGACGTCGGAAAAAATAGTAACTCTAAACCAAGTCCTCCATGTTCCAGAAATTCGCAAGAATCTTGTGTCTACGTCACTTCTTGTCAAGAATACAAATGTATTTTTGTTTCTAATAGTGTTGTACTAAGTAAGAACGATTTGTATGTAGGAAAAGGTTACCTAAATGAGGGCCTTTTTAAGCTAAATGTAATAGCAGTTCCTATCAATAAAGTGAATGCTTCTTCTTACTTGCTTGAGTCAAACACTTTATGGCATTCGCGTTTAGGTCACGTAAACTTCAAAACATTGCGAAAGATGATAAATCTAGAAGTATTGCCAAAATTTGATTGCATTAATTCTAAATGTCAAATATGTGTGGAATCAAAGTATGCTAAGCATCCTTATAAGTCCGTTGAAAGGAATTCAAGTCCTTTAGACTTAGTTCACACAGATATTTGCGACATGAAGTCAACACCATCTCGCGGTGGGAAAAAGTATTTTATTACTTTTATTGACGATAGCACGAGATACTGCTATGTTTATTTACTTAATAGTAAAGATGAGGCAATTGATGCTTTCAAGCAATACAAGAGTGAAGTTGAAACGCAACTAAACAAAAAGATCAAAATGATAAGAAGTGATAGGGGTGGCGAATATGAATCTCCTTTTGAAGAAATATGTTTGGAAAATGGCATTATTCACCAAACAACTGCCCCTTACTCTCCACAATCTAATGGAATTGCGGAGAGGAAGAATCGAACGTTGAAGGAGATGATGAATGCATTGCTGATAAGTTCTGGCTTACCACAGAACTTGTGGGGGGAAGCTATACTTACAGCTAACCGAATAATCAACCGTGTACCTCATAGTAAAACACAATCCATTCCTTATGAGAAGTGGAAAGGAAGGAAGCCTAGCTTGAAATACTTCAAAGTGTGGGGGTGTTTAGCTAAGGTACAAGTTCCTAAACCTAAAGGGTTAAGATAGGTCCAAAAACGGTTGATTGTGTGTTTATTGGATATGTAACCAATAGCAAGGCATATCGTTTTCTGGTTCATAAATCAGGAAATCCTGAGATTCACGTTAATACGATAATAGAATCAGATAATGCTGAATTCTTTGAAACTATTTATCCGTATAAAAAGGAAAGTGAAGTGACCTACCAAAAGTCAAAACGACCTCGGGAGAAAATAATAGATGATATGCCTAATGAAGAAAATTCGAGAAGAAGTAAACGTCAAAGGACATCTACTTCATTCGGTCCAGATTTTCTGACTTTTCTGTTAGAAAATGAGCCTCGTACCTTCAAGGAAGCAATGTCTTCCTCAGAGGCACAATATTGGAAAGAAGCTGTCAATAGTGAAATAGAATCCATATTGAGCAACCATACTTGGGAATTGGTTGATCTTCCTCCAGGTAACAAAACGTTGGGTTCTAAATGGATTTTCAAGAAGAAAATGAAAGACGATGGTACTATTTACAAATACAAGGCAAGACTTGTTGTCAAAGGTTTAGACAACGAGAAGGTCTTGACTATTTTGACACATACTCGCCGGTAACAAGAATTACATCCATTCGGATGCTAATAGCGTTAGCCGCCTTGTATGGTCTTCAAATCCATCAAATGGATGTAAAAACAGCCTTCTTAAATGGTGATTTAGAGGAAGAAATCTACATGGACCAACATGAAGGGTTTGTGATTCCGGGAAAAGAAAAGAAGGTGTGTAGACTTGTTAAGTCTCTTTATGGACTAAAACAAGCACCCAAACAATGCCATGCGAAATTTGACCAAACAATGTTGTCAAATGGCTTTAAGATTAATGAATGTGATAAATGTGTTTACATTAAGAACGTTCCAAATCATATAGTCATTGTTTGCTTATATGTTGATGATATGCTAATAATGAGCAAAGACATTGCCGATATTCAAGCTACTAAGCGCATGCTTGCTAGTAAGTTTGATATGAAAGACTTAGGAGTTGCCGATGTAATTCTAGGAATTAAAATCCAGAGGACTCCTCAAGGTCTAGCTTTGTCTCAATCACATTACGTGAAAATGGTACTTGAAAAATTCAAACACTTGGAATTTAGAAGTGCAAGAACTCCAATTGACTTAAATCATCATCTCATAAAGAATAAAGGTGAAAGTACGTCTCAATTGGAGTATGCTCGTGTGTTGGGAAGCTTAATGTACATCATGAATTGTACACGACCTGATATAGCTTGTGCGACAAGTAAACTTAGTCGATTCACAAGTAATCCCAACAAACATCACTGGGTAGCAATGAAACGAGTTCTGGGATATTTGGAATATACCCAAGACTACGCTTTGCACTACAATAAATATCCTGCGGTTATCGAAGGATATAGTGATGCTAATTGGATAACCGGCTCATCAGAAACAAAGTCCACAAGTGGATATGTTTTTACTGTTGGTGGAGGAGCAGTATCTTGGAAGTCTTCCAAACAAACGTGCATTGCTCGCTCTACAATAGAATCAGAGTTTATAGCTTTGGATAAAGCCGGTGAAGAAGCTGAATGGCTTCGGAATTTTTTAGAAGACATTCCGTTCTGGCCAAAACCTTTGGCTCTTATTTGCATACATTGCGATAGTGAGGCTGCAATAGGACGGGCAGGGTTATGTATAACGAAAAGTCTCGTCATATACGACGAAGACATAACACCGTTAGACAACTACTTTCTAGTAGAATTATCACTATTGATTATGTAAGATCAAAGGATAATATGGCGGATCCGCTTACAAAAGGCTTAACTAGAGAGGGAGTTGAGAAATCATCTAAGGGAGTGGGACTATGGGCGAGGATAAGTCAACATGGCGGTAACTCTACCTAGAATTTTGGATGTTCCGAGATCTAGGTTCAAGGAGCTCAAACAAAGTTGTGATTGACCGGTTCAACATTGTCAAAATAAAATCTTTGGTCCATTCTCGTGATGAAGACAATGTTCAGTAACAAGGATAGAACTTTACACGTTCTTTAATGATTACCTAAGTTTGATGAGGTATTTATCAAATAGTATCAATCTAAAGGATTACACGTTTAGGAATCACCTATGTAAGTGTGAAGTGGAAGCCGCTTCAATGAGAATTCTGTAAGGCCAATTCTCTACGCACTTATGAGACCAGGCGGTGTTCATGGCTGAAACGAACACAACAATGAGGACTAAAAGACGGTTAAGGGTTGATTGTGTGACATATGGTTGTCTAGGTATACACTAAAGTTCGACGGTTCAAAGATATCAAATCTACCGATTACCGAGTATGTCCGACATATGTTCACTACGGAAAGTTCAAAGGGAAACCTACTTATCCAGATGCAATTAATCCTTACTTGCAAAATCACATAGCTTTCATCTATGATCTTTCTTGATATAGCCATTCACATTCATGTGGGGGATTGTTGGACTTTAAGCCATTGGGCTTTAAAGTAGAAGAAGTGTGAATTGGAAATGGAGGAAAATAAAATGGAGGGAAATCAAAAATTTGAAGAAGTGAACTTTTGTCTTGCACTTTGTCTCTCATTGGTGAGGGACAACCACATTTATGTGCTTATATATAGAATCACTTCTTAAAGCTCTTAAAAGGAGTTGAAGAGAATTAACCCTCGCGCCGTCGTCGTCGCTCGGCTCGGCTTCGGCTTTGGATTTGGATTTGGATTTGGATTTGTCAAATGATCAATCGATAAGATTATTTTTGGACAAAATTTATTTAATAATTAATTAAATGCCAAATCACTGCTGAAAATACGCCAGAACCCTGCTGAAGGTTCAGAGGGCCTCTCTGGCCGCGGTTCTGCCGCAACCGCGGTAGAACCGCGGCAGGCAGGTTCAGAAAGCCTCTCTGACCGCGGTTCTGCCGCGACCGCGGTAGAACCGCGGCAGGCAGCGTATTCTTCTGAAAAGGCACCTTTTCCAGACACCTCTTCTGATAATTGCCTATAAATTCTGAGGCAAGGCTCCATTTTCTACACACGAAAAACACTCCAGAACTTCTTTCTTTCTGAATATACTGCATCCTAATTCGCAAAGTCTCTCTCTCTCAAATTCGTAAGTGTGATTTTGCTCCGTTCTTTGAGTTCGTTGGTATCCTGCAGTTTGTATTGCCACTGTTGCAGGAAGGTTTATTCCGTTTTATCCTGGGAGGATTTAATCCATTACCTTGGCAACGTGTGAGGGGGTTAAAATTCCTTAAGGACACACAAGAAAATTGTGGACTCGGAATATTTCTTAAACTCTTCTGTTTTTCCAGTTTCTTTTATTTTTCTAACAATTTTTCCTGATTTTTGGTTTAACACAGTAACGCTCACGGTCCATACCATAGAGAATCAACCTCGGCAAAAACGAGACTAGGGACCATGCTTCCCATTTTCTTCCTGTGGTTACTATTAGAACATAAGCCATGAAACTCAAAACCACAACACAACCATCCTTTATTACTTGTTTTGGAGTTTTCGTCCTTTGCTTCCGGCTTTGATGAAGGTAAATGGTCAAAAAAGTTCCTCGTAGAACGCGAGCATTGCGGTTTTATTTTTTATTTTTCTTACTGTTTTCTTGATTCAGCTAGTACATTTATATTTAAGACTCAGTTATACTCTATTTAGTAGCTCATGACTTGTACTGCTTAAGATTGATGTAGTATTTTCTGCAATTGTCTATTGTCTTGACACTTATTCATGCTATTATTTATATTATGTAATGCCTTTTAATGATATGTTGTCATGAGTGTTATGTGTGTTAGTTCGCCTATTGGGTCGAGTTAGGTACCATTACGATCTTTATGAGATTTCGGGCCGTGACAAATTTGGCAATATTTTTAGAGAGTCCATGCAACAATATCATAAATAAATAAAATAGTAAAAGAAAAAACTATGCTCCTTAACATTAAAAATTCAGGTACTTAAAAAGTGATAAAGTGAAACAGACAAAAAAGACAACTAATTTTCATAAGGTACTTAATGCAAATAGGATTTTAAATGGAACGATATGGACAACAAGGATTTATATAGTCTTAGAATTGAGTTTGTAATTGTAGTTGCACTTAATACCAATAAAAGTCTCTCGTGTTTTATATATCTAATGCGCATATTGATTAAGGAACGTAACCAAGGGCGTATTTATGTGTTGGAGCATGGGGCACGTGAACTCATGTTTCTCTCAAGATACTAGGTATAATAATGTTATATTTCATAAAAATCCCTTACAGAAACATGTGGTCTCCCAAGTTCAAAGATTCTTGTGTTGCAGGTGCACCTTTACAAATAAAGTTAGAGCTTCAAATATCATCTTGTTGGCATGTCTAGAATCCCTCTTGTGTTTTTAATTAAGTACTTTTTGTCTTTTTTCTTCTTTTTTTATTTGGTTTAATTGTTAAAAATCCCCAAATCTAACACCATGAAATCCTTGATCTCCTTTTATTATCGCAAAATTTTATATAAAAAAACGAATAGCAATAAATGATGTAGCACGGTTTAATGATTCCATCATTTTTTATATGGAGTATAGGTATATATGTGAAAATTCACTAAAATTGCAAGAATTTTTTTTATTTTAACTATTATTTCTAAATGATAATAGTTTCATGGTAAGAACCTAAAGGTTGAATTCGTCAAATATAAATTCTAGACTCAACTCTTTGTAATAGTGCATCCATCTTCTTGGAATCATATATCCGCCTCTCAATGTAACATCATTCTTAAAATCTTGTGATTTTGCAGATCATGCGAAATATGTGAGAAGACAGCAAAAAATGTGCAAATAAGATTACAGGAGAGTAGAATAATGGTGACAGAGTGGAATGAAGGGGCAGTAGAACCCATAAATTCATACACAACCACTTCATCTACTACAGAAAATGCTTGTTTAAGAAGATGTCAGCAATACTTCTGTAATTTACTGCTTGCCTGCCTAGTAATTTATTTTCTTTTTATTTTACATTCTTTCAACGCTAAGAAATAGACTCTGAATTATCTCTGTTTCTATTTTTCTACCAAATTCTCATACCTTGACTCTATGTATAGAAGGAAGTACTAAATTTATATTTGTTCTCCCATTTCATTGTCTCTTTTATTTGGAGGGGTGGCGTAGTAATTACTGAATTACATGTCACGACCTATTTTTCTCAATAGGTCATGAGGGCGCCTGACACCCTTGTCAGGCAAGCCATTTCGGAAATATTACCAAAATAATTTTATTGCTTTTAATTAGAATTAAGCAAAATAAACACTCAACTTGGAATTTAAAGCCAGAAGAGATAAATACCATAATGAAATAGTTACACGACCCCAAAATAATCGTCTACCAAAGTGTGTGCTAGAACCTGGTATCATAAGTTACGGGCAACTAGTAGAATATACAACCCAAAAGAATACCACACTACCCTACTGTCTGGATCAGAATAGACAGAAAATAACAATGCAAAAGAAAATTTCTTCGGCTGCGGATCGGCATGGAAGGAAAAGCAGCTCAAAGTAGAAGTCCCAAGCCTACTCACAAATGTGCACTAGAGAAATAACCGGATCCACCTGCCTCAGACCCTGTACATTTAAGTACAGAAGCGTAGCATGAGTACATAAACAATATGTACCCAGTGAGTATCCCGCCTAACCTCGAAGGAGTAGAGACGAGAGGTCGACTTGATACTCACTAGGGCCAAATAATATCATAAGTTTAAGTTTAACAATGAAAATCTATAACATGCAATAGTTTACAACTAGGCATATAAGTCACATTCTCGCTAAGATTCTGATTAATCAATTACTTCAGTCACAATTATCAATTCCTTTCGAGTTATGAAAAAAGCGATTCTAATAGTTAACACTCTCAGGCAAAGCTATACAAGCATGCGCAAATATGCCGAGGCGACCCGATCCAACAGAAATAAACTGTGCACTTGCCGAGGGTCGACGGCGCGCCTATAGATGCATCTATTCATACCGAGGCGATCAGCCCGATCCACAAATAAGTAGGAATATCAAGTATACACACAAGGCACATCAATAGTCATAAATGCCAAGCAAGACTTCAACAATTATACAAGTACGTTCTTATTCCCTTTTTAAATCTCTAGCATACCCTAGGTGCTCATAGTAACAAGATAATAAAGAGAGTCATGTAAAATAAGCATGATGTGGGTCCTAAGCTACCCGGACCATCAACATAGTAGTAGCTACGCACGGACTCTCGTCACCTAGCGCGTGCGTAGCCCCCGCATTTAGCAACATTTACTCAATTATTAATCCTATGGGGACAGTTCCCCCTCACAAGGCTAGAAAGGAGACTCACCTCGCTCCAAAACGCGCTCCCAAATATCAAGAACAAGCCCAGGCTCTTAATTCGAAGCCGAACGATCGCAAACTAGTTAAAATAGGTAAGAACTAGTCAATAAAGGCTTAAAAGGCCGAATTCTAACTATTTAAGTAATTTCCCACAAGTTTCCTAAATTCCGACCCCGGGCCCACGTACCCGGATTCCGATATTTTTCGAAGGAAATTGTTCTCTACAACCTAAGGATCAATAATATATTATTTCTAGTCCATTTCATAACAAATTCCGTGCTTAAATCTTAGTTTTGCTAAAACCCTAGGTCTAGCTCTAACCCTTGATTTTTACCAAATTTTAATGTTTAATCTACCTAATGTTCATGTAATTTAACTTATAATGGAGGGAGATTACTTACCTTGCAATAATATGTTGAAACCCTCTCTTTGGAACCACCAAAATCGCCCAAGTGAGGAGTAAGGTATGGGGGAAATGACTTTGAACTCGGATTAAATGCATTCACTGCCTTCCAGCGATTTCCGCTTCTGCGGTTAGAGGACCGCATCTGCGGAAGTGGGCGAGGGAGGGTTGGACCGCTTCTGCGGTCTGAGGCCCGCACATGCGGAACCGCTCCTGCGGTTACCTGGCCGCTTCTGCGGCTTGGGCCTTGAATAGCTGGACCGCATTTGCGGTCTGGGGATCGCATAAGCGGGACCGCTTTTGCGGCTTTCCCTGGGCCTCCCCCTTTTCGCATCTGCGATGACATGACCGCATTTGCGGTCCCGCTTCTGCGGCTCAAGAACCGCATATGCGGTTATGACAAAAGCAGCAACCTCCAGCCCTTTCTAAGTTTTCTACTTCGCTCGAACCTCGTTTGTTTGACGCTCGAGGCTCCCGAGCCCCGCCCGAACATACCGACAAGTCTGAAATCACGAGGCGGACCTACTCGAACCCTCGGAACTCCCAAAATAATGCTAAATCTTAGAATCACCCCCTAAAACTAAATGAATCAAACTATTGAATCCTTAAGTTCTTAATTCTCCTCTAACGTGTCAAAACACCCTTAAACTACTCGGATAGACACCAAATTTTACGGGCAAGTCTTAAATGACATTACGGACCTGTAGAAAGCTTCGGAACCAAAATCCGAGCCTGATACCTAGGGAATCAATAATTTCTTAGTTTCTTTAATTCTTTAAAGCTTCAATTAAATAATTTCGGATAAAAATTCATTACTCGAGCTAGGGACCTCGGAATTCGATTCTGGGCATACGCCCAGGTCCCATATTTTCACACGGACCCTCAGAAATTATCAAATCAAAATTCCGAGTCCGTTTTCCCAAAATGTTGACCGAAGTCAAACTTGGTCTTTTAAGAAAATCTTAAAGAAGCAATTGAGCATATTTTGCTCTAAACCTTTCCAATTTCCGAACCACTCGCCCCCGCAAGTCGTGAATTAGTTGAAGCAAGTACGGAAGGCTTAATTTAGGGGAGCGGGGTTCTAGAAGGCAAAACGACCGGTCGGGTCGTTACATTACAGTTAGTCATTTTTGTAGAACTATCTTAACTTTAATTTCATATTAACTGCTCGAACAAGCAATTAGATATTATTATTAATTTTTAGTACTCAAAACTAGTATTAGTACCCGCGCGATGCGCGGACAAAAATCATGTCAAATTGTGATGTAGGTTGTTTGAATCATGTGCGAATAAGCTTAAAATATAAATCTCTGAGATAAAAAATTATATAACATTAGATATTAATTATGAAGCAGGATATGAAATTATTGTTCAAATCTCATAGTGGACAACCTTTATATATAAATATATATATATATATATATATATTAGCATAACCCTTAATTTTAGTACTTGCATTACGTTTCGCTGTCAATATTAAAGAATACTAAACATGTCATGTGTGATCTGTCTTGTTTGAGCACATTAGATAATATTATTTTAACAAAATTATTACTATCACTTTGTTTTTATTTCAAAGTCAAATATGTCTTATTTATCACATCATTTTTATGCAAATTCTTTTTTTTGTTCTTTTCTCATAGTTATTGTATATTTATTATTTGTTATTTATTATACTATCATATAATTTTTTTATTAGCTTAATAATTAAATTAATGTCTTGCTTATTATCCTTTAATAGTCTTTAATAAATATAAATGTTTTATTCTTGAAATTTGGTATATTTTTATGCTTGTACCCTCTTATTCGGAAAGTTTTAGTCATTTAAATTTATAAGTAATATTTTAAAACATAATTTAATTATTTAATTTATTTATTTTTAAATTAATCTAAAGTATAAGTATCCTCACACTATCTCTATTTTTTTTATACATTCTCTTCCCTACTATAATATTTAATTAGTTTTTATATTAATGTTTCACCTATAACCAAAATAATATCATATTTTATTTTAAATTGTAACTTTGAATTAAGTTATTTGATTATGATGTTCCAAAGGTTTGAGTTCTCTTATAATTATTTTTGTATTAGATGCAGCTAATTTTCTTTCGTTTTTAGCTTTAAGATGCAAATTTAATTTTTAATTTTTATTAGTAAAATTACCTATATTAAAATTTTATTTTGTTATTTTAAAATTTTATTTTAATCATAAAAATATTTCTTAATTATTTTAAACACAATATATCTGAATGTTGTAGCAATATTTTCACTCTCATATTNTATCCGAAAACATTTTAGGCGGTTGCTCATCCATATTTTTGAATTGTGAGGGTTATAGCAATCCTAAGCTTTGATATGGAACATAAGCCTCTTTTGTTGCATGAGGAATAGTTCTTTTTTTTTTTAATCAAATTCCATCATCTCGATGGTGGAGTTAGGCCAGACTCCAACTTGTATATTTCAAAAACTTTGATTACACGGAGGATCATGAGGAATAGTTCACTATATGATTTACATGCCATAAGTAGGGAGTTTGTTGCTGATTTTGTTTTCTGTAAGGTCTTGAATGCAAGGTTTTTTGAAGTGGTAAAAAAGGTTAATAAATTCTCTGTTATTTATTTTGTGGAAAGATCAATCTAAGATGTGCACGTCTTCCTTTTCCTTCCGGTAGTAGTTGCGTATTCTAGTATTTCCATATGCTTAAAAATTTATTACTACTTGGTATTGCCTGTGTTTTGGTTGCTCTACTTCTTTGTTGTTTCGTGATTTTTACAGTACTGTATTTTTTCTCTATACTGTTGTGATTTGCATGCTTGCTTGGAGCTGAGGGTCTACCGGGAACAACCTCTCTACCTGCATAAGGTAGGGGTAAGGTTGCGTACATACTATCCTCCCCAGACCCCTATTTGTGCGATTACACTGAATTTGTTGTTGTTGTTGCTGTATCAATCTAAGATGTCTTTCTGTTGGTTGAATAAAAAACTATTAGCTTTTAAAATTCCCGATCAAAAAGCCATTATGTTTAATTGACTGCAGATGGCCAAGGCAAAGAGGACATTAAATAAATTTGGAGTGAGAAGTTTCTTTGCATTTGTCTAGGATTTAACTTCTCCAGCAATGTCAAGTCGTGAACACCCAAATAGATATAAGTATCATGGAAGCTCATGTGCTAGTGCATACACTATTAAACTAACTCCATTTCCAGTTCCTTGCTCTATAGCACTTTAAATTCGGAAGTTAGGTTTAGTATCTTCCCATAGTTTGGTTAAAGAGCAGTGTAAAGAGAAGTCATCTGTCTCCTTCTATGCCTCTTTCAGGAGGCTGCATCTGGCAATATAACCTAATCTTTTGCTATTAATGTGAACGTTTTGTTCCGGATACTGAAACCAACGTGCCATGCCCGAAAACAAAATTTTGTGCTTGGGTTCAAAAGAGGTGTTTTCCATTTTGACTAATTTTGTCAGTGACTCAGGTCATTTGCAGGAGCAATCAACAAATGCAGGGTAGTGCTCTGTTCATCTGGTTTCCTCTCCACATTCTCTCTAAGGGTTACTTCAGAAAGGAGGGGAGGATAATAATGGGAAGGAAATAGAAGAGGAAGTGAAGGAGATCATTTTTATTTCCTGAGTTTGGTTCAAAGGGACTTGGGGAGGGAAGTAAAGTTATATTCTTCCCTCCTTTGGAAGTTAAAGAAGTTACTCGGAAGTAAAACTTGTGTTTTTCCTCCTTATGCTTCTAACTGGTAAAGCAACAATCAAAAAGAAAAGTTCAGAAATTTCGTGGATTTTGTCTCTCGTTCCCTTTAATCCAAAGAAATAAGAGGTTGTCAGAATTAACTTTTAATAGTTAACAGTCGAGTGTTGGCTTGCTGGTACTTCAAGTCGCATGAGTTGAGCTTAAGCATCTGTTGGAAGTTAGCTTCATGTTTTTGTAAGTGTAAAGTGTCGTAAATTCATACACAGAATGTGTTCTTCGTCCTTTACAGTGTCACACTGTGGTTAGGGCAAAAAGAATTGTGATTGCTTGAAGTCTCAACCATCCTTTACTGTTGAGCTAATTATCACCATGTCATTGGTTCAATTGATAGTCTGCAGCTCTAAAGGAAGCCATAGATGACCTTGAGTGGCCAGGATCAAGCATTCATCTAATCCTACAGCCTACACCACCATCGGTTACCTTTAGAGGTGAAGGTCATGGTGACTTACAGGTAGGGCATGACTTGATGTTTTAGTACCATTCTCTTCTCATATTCTCTGCCCTCTTATGTTTTTAGATTCATCTGTTTTGCAGATAGACTTTATGTGTTATGCCAACACTGATCTTCTGGTTGCATTTCATTGTGATCGTCAAGTCTCTCACAGGTTCTTCTCCTAACAGAATGATATGATAAACCAAATGCTTTACATTTGCGCAAGACTGTATGATCTGATCCAGTTCCTGACATGGACAGGTATAAATACAAATTTCTCCGTGCTACAACCTCAAACATACCCAGCAGTGTCATCCGGGATAATCGAGGAAGTAAGTTGACCATTGGGAGAGGGGGAATGCTCAAAGTTCAGCATCTGGTCTCAGTTGCAAAACCAGCAATGCCTCACCCACATATTGATTCTGCTGGCTATCAGCAACCCAGCCGTATTGCATATATTGAATTCTTTGTCAAGCCAGAGTTTGATGATGACGGTGCGAATGATACATAGGAAGTTCTTGCTTAACAAAATTAGTTGCTCAATGTTCTTATTAAAGGGGATATTGGCAGCTTGATTTAAAAACTTCCTCACGTGTGGAGTTACTATCCTAATTCCTCTGACAGCTTAAGTAGTCAGTGTTAGGATATGCATTGGAGTTGTGTTCTCTTAAAATCAGTGTTTAAGGGATTTGTTTTGCGGATCGTGATATATTCAACTTGTGATGGGTAGACGCAAGACATTAGCATCATGATATTAAGGTTTTTTGCTCACATAAAAAGGTCCAAGTTAGCTCTTCCATGTGAAACAGTACATTAACAAGTGTGCTAGACTTTTCCGGGTTTGTCAAAAAAGAAACATCCACGGAGATAGAATTCTGGCAATGGAAAATCAATCCTGGCAGGAAATCTATATATCTATATCAATATCAATATCAATATATATATATATTAAAGGAATAAAGTTTGCATTGTGGTTAAGCCAAGTGGCTAGCTATTAAGAAGCCACTTGGCAAACTTAGAACAAAGAGATGATTAATTGATGAAATCAAAATGGAAAAAAATTAATTCAAATTTTAATTTACCTTTCTTCCCTTTAATTAATGAAAAGAAGGAGGAAAAATAATTAACGCAAGTAATCTTTAATCCAAATCCACGTCTTTTCTTAAGTAGTTGAAATCAAGNTTTCTTAAGTAGTTGAAATCAAGTTGTACACTGTAAAATAAATGTAATAAATATATTAAATTGAAAGATAAGAAATTTTGAATTAAAATTAAATAATTCTAATCTATATATCTTAAAGGAATAACGTTTGCATTGTGGTTAAGCCAAGTGGCAAGCTATTATAAAGCCATTTGACAATTTAGGACAATATGTATAATAACATTTAATTTAAACTGAAAGGTAAGATTTTTTTTTAATTTAAATGGGAAGAAAGTAAATAAAAATTTTCTGAAGATACGAGCCTACTGATATCTATTAAAGAAATAACGTTTGCATTGTGGTTAAGCCAAGTGACAAGCTATTATAAATTTATTTGGCAATTTAGGACAATATGTATAATAACATTTAATTTAAATTGAAAGGTAAGATTTCTTTTTTTAATTTAAACAGGAAGATAGTAAATAAGATTTTTCTAAAGATACGGCCTACTGCCCTATCTTAACTAATAAATTTTTTAATAAAAAATTGAGTTTAAAGATAAAAATAATACCCCTATTTTATCTAATTTTAAAGATAAAGACGTAAGTATTATAAGCTCCCTCCTTAAGCCAAGTGGCATCCTAGAAAAAAACACATGGCATAAAAAGTTAATAATTAGTTATTTAGTTATTGGTTATTATTTTTGAATTTAAATATCTATAAAATAATAAAATAAAATATTTAATAATAAAAAACATAAATTAAAAAAATTTCCATTCAAATCTATATATACACATAAGATATATATATATATATATAACATAAATTAATAATTATTAAAAATAATGGTAGGTTTTTTTATACAAATAATAAAAGGCTTATCTCTTTATAATTTTGATGAATTTAAATTATAACTTACTAAAAAAAATATTACATTATTTAAATTATCAGTAGCTTACAAATTGAGAAAATTAATGAAATATTATAGTAGGAAAAATGACGAAAAGAGGGGGATAAGGATAATTTTATAGATAGTTATATTTTGAAATTAATTAAAAAATAAAGATAAATAAATAACTCTCAAAAATATTATTGATAAATTTGGACAATTAGAGAATTTTGAACAGTATAACATAAGTTTTAAGAAAATAAAATATAGAGTAAGAAAATACATATCCATGTTATATTAAAAGAGAATAGTATCAAAATATTAAGTCAATTGACAAGATTATAAAAATCACATTAGTAAACAGATAATACTAAGTACTTGCTAATTTAATTAAAATAAATAAGGGACAATAATTTATTTGATTACTATATGATGTGTATTCTTTGATTTTGTATAGATTTGTTATATTCTGCTTACAACATTAAATAAAAAATAAAAACTAATATTTATTAAAATAATAAAATATATTAGTTCATAATTTTATAAGATTAATATTCTGTCAAATTATCCGTACATCGCGCGGGTACTGACACTAGTGATATGATAAAGTAACAAAAGATATATTAGCTATGTATATTTACGTGAGAAATTTTTGTTTGAAGATAGATGTGATGCATTTCTGATACATAAGTTTTACGATCCTTTTTTAAAAAAAAATAATAAGTATAAATTTTTCGAGTAATATTTTACCAGTCTTCTACCTACATGCCACGTGTCAATAGCCGAAGGCATTAACTGCAAAATGTGACGTGGCCAAGGAAATGAGGTAGGTCCAGTGCTATTTGGATGGCCCACGGAAATTAGATTCTTAGGAATACTCTTTTACTTTTCTCTTTTTTTTCCTCTTAAGAATTCTAATGATTCGACCCTAGACCTAAGAATCTAAAGATATTGAGAGTGGAAGTGTCACATAACACCTGCAACTTGTGTGAAGTAGTTAGCTGGCAATTAGCCGTCAATTAGACTAGTCAGTTAGGCGGTTAGTGGGCTGAGATTATAGTTAATTATACTATGTAATTGTTAGTTAGAGATTAGCAGTTATCTTCTATATAAACATTGTATTGTGTATAGTCAGATTAGATGAAAATGAGAAAGCAAAATTCTCTCCACCGACTCTCTCTCTAGAACATTCGATCCTCCATTACTGAGCTCTCAATTCATCTCTTCTGCTTAAACTTTGACATGGTATCAGAGCATGGAGCAACCACACATAAACCACATATTTTTAGAGGTTGAAAATCAGGAGCAACCTAAGCAGAATCTAGATGCACCAGTGGATCCAGTTGCAGATATTGACTCAGCACAGGAGGAAATACAACAAACAAATATGAATTCCTTTCCTGCAGACATGCCACATGAGAATCATCTTCCTGCATCACCAACTCAATCACATAACACTCTTGCAGTTGCTCCACACAGTACTGACACAACTGTTTCATCACAGATGAATCTACCACCTCCACAAGAGCTCAGAAGGTCTACCAGAGATAAGAGAGTGCCAATATAGATGACAGATTATGTCATTCCCTCACAACAGCAGCAACCTTATTCTATTAGCAATTTAGTATGCTACTCCAACTTGAAGCCAACTTATCAAGCCTGCTTGCAAGCTTTCTCTGCAGTAACTGAACCAAGATCTTTTAATGAAGCCTCACAAGACAACTTACGGATTGAAGCTGTGAGAGCTGAAATTCAAGCACTTGAAGATAATAAGACCTGGGAGTTGGTACAATTGCCAATAGGGAAGAAGCCAATAGGCTGCAAATGGGTGTACAAAGTGAAGTATAAGGCAGATGGCACTGTAGAAAGGTACAAATCTAGGCTCGTGGCCAAGGGTTACAATCAAAGGGAAGGGCTTGACTTTCATGAAACCTTCTCTCCGGTGGTGAAGATAGTAATTGTTAGAGCTGTATTCTCTATTGATGCAGCTGAAGGTTGGCACATCCATCAAATGATGTCTATAACGCCTTTCTCCAGGCGACCTGCATGATGAAGTATACATGGACCTACTTGAGGGCTTTACCAGCCAGGGGGAGTCTAAAGGGATGGTTTGAAGGCTGGTTAAATCCCTATATGGCCTAAAGCAAGCGAGTAGACAATGGAATGTGAAGCTAACTGAAGCATTGATCTAACAAGGGTTCACTTAAAGCTGTTTGGACTACTCATTGTTTACGAAGAAGCAGGGAAGTAACATTGTGGTCATTCTGGTGTATGTATGATATTTTAGTTACAGGCAACAACTTGCAAATGATTGAAGATACTAACAAGCAGTTTCATCAGTCATTCAAAATTAAAGACCTAGGGGAATTGAGGTACTTTCTGGGGATTGAATTCTCTAGATCACACAAGGGGATATTGATGAACCAAAGAAAATATGCCCTGGAACTCATATCATACTTGGGCTTGAGTGCTGGAAAACCAAGCTGGACTCCCCTTGATAGTAATCAGAAATTCACTACTAGACAGTTGGATGCATTAATAGGGTTACAAGCTAATGAGCCTTTGGTAGATAGAGAAAAATCTCAAAGACTCATAGGAAAGCTATTACACTTGACTCTAATCAGGTTGGACATTTTATTCTCAGTTCAAACACTTAGCTAGTTCCTACAAGAGCCAAAGCAGTCACACTGGGAAGCAACACTAAGGATAGTAAGATATGTGAAGGGGGATCCAGGAATAGGAGTGTTATGAGTAGCAAAAGAGAAAATAAGCTGACTGCCTTTTGTGATGCTGATTGGGTTTCATGCCCAAATACAAGAAGGTCAGTGACAGGTACAGAAGCAGAATACAGGAGTATGACATCAGTTGTATCAGAATTGGTTTGGCTAATAAATTTGTACAAGGAGCTGGGAGCAGAAGTGGAACTACCAGTAAACATACATAGTGATAGCAAGACAACTTTGCAGATAGCAACCAACCTTGTGTTTCATGAGAGAACTAAGCATATCAATATCGATTGTCACTTCGTCAGAGAAAAAAATACAATTAAGGACAATTAAGATTGTACATGTATGCTCAGGGGATCAACTGGCAGATGTTTTGACCAAGGCATTACCAAGGCAACAACATGAATATCTCATTTCCAAGCTGGAGATGCTAAATGTATTCGTACCCTCCAGCTTGAGGGGGAGTATTGAGAGTGGAAGTGTCACATAACACGTGCAACTTGTGTGAAGTAGTTAGCTGACAATTAGACTGGTCAGTTAAGCGGTTAGTGGGCTGAGATTATAGTTAATTATACTGTGTAATTGTTAGTTAGAGAGTAGCAGTTATCTTCTATATAAACATTGTATTGTGTACGGTCAGATTAAATGAAAATGAGAAAGCAAAATTCTCTCCACTGACTCTCTCTATAGAACATTTAATCCTCCATTACTGAGCTCTCAATTCATCTCTTCTGCTTAAACTTTGACAAAAGAAAATAATACAAAAATGCTCAAGTTATTAACCTCGAAGAATTGGATTGTTAATTAACAAACATTAAATTGTAGGCTAGATACAACTTACAAGTGTCGATATATAGCCGAGTAACGTAATATTTGAATTTTCACATCGAATTGATAAATTATTATTTTTGGTATGAAAATATTAATTTAAAAATACCTTAGCAACTAATTGTATATAAAAAAATGTGCTAGATATTGGACACTTTCTTTGATTCCCAATATTAGCACTTGTGTTATTTGCATACATTAATATTCCCTCAATTCGCTTTTACTTGTTCATTATACTAAAAATATATTTTTACTTTTTATTTGCTTATTTTAGCCAATTATGAGAAAAGATAATTTTCTTTTCTTGTTGTATCGTTATCATTAATTACCTATTTTTCAAGACATTTTGAAATGTCTTGAAAATATGTATTTCCTTTATTATTTCTTAAGGGATTAAAAAGTACATTATGAACAAATATAAGGGAATGTAGCGAGTAATAAAAAATTTAACGTTGTAAAATAACTTCTCTTTCTTCTGGTCTATGACAATCTTTTCATAACTTGATGTAACGACACGGCCAATTGTTTTGAGAATTTATGCCCTGAGCCTCTATTAACTGCTTCCCACGTGTCTATTTTTGCTATTGTGATTTGTCGGGATGGCTCATCTTAAGTTTCAAAGTGTTTTGGGATACTTAGTCCCTAAATGAGAGTTTAAGTTTTAGAATTTGGACCGTAGTCGGAGCAGTGTGACGACGGCTCCGGAATGGAATTCTGTCAATTTTGTTAGCTCCATTGGGTGATTTCGGGCATAGAGGCGTGTCCGGATTATGTTTTGGAGGTCCGTAGCTTAGTTAGGCTTGAAATGCCGAAAGTTAAATTTTTGGAGTTTTCGAATCGATAGAATGTTTATATCGGGGTCGGAATCCAATTTCGGAAGTTGGAATAGGTCCATAGTGTTGAATATGACTTGTGTGCAAAATTTGGGGTCAATTGGACATGGTTTGGCTGGTTTTGGCATCCGTTGTAGAATTTTGGAAATTCAAGTTCTTTAGGTTTGGATTGGAGGGTTGTCATGCCCCAACCTCGGGAGCGCGACCGGTGCTCAATCGAGTAAACCCAACTGAGCAAGCCTTAACATACACTTTCTAACCCAACTTAATACGATTAAGGAAACCATGCTTCCGTTTATTTAGACAATAGGAAAGATAGTACACTCAACATTGTTGGTTCATTTTATAACACAACCTTGAACCGTAGTTAAGTTTCCAAGATTCCATACGATTACACTTTAGAGAAGCAAGAGTTATAATGACAACATAGTTCATAGACCCATCCAACACCCGTACATAATCCACACATACGTCTACGGAGCCTCTAAGGATAAAAAAGACAAGTGTGATAATGCCGGCAACAAGGCTCCGGCTATACCTCAAAGTGGAAGTCCACAACAAAAGATGTGCAATATAACCCCTTGAAGGAGAAAGGGGTTCACCATGACTTTGAGAAGAAGGTACTCCGCTACGCGCAATCGGCGATATCCGCAATGGAGCCACCTACATTCATTTAAAATAATGTAGCATCCCCGGCAAAAGGGACGTTAGTACCATGGAATAGTACTAGTATGTATAACTAAACACCATCTAGTTAGAAAGAACTTTAATACAAAAAAATAAGGGAATCACAAGTATAACTCAAAAGCTTTAAATGATTACAACATTATCAAGGTAAAAGAATCATACAATTTCCACATCATGTTTCCATAGCCTTTAGTTTGGGACATTTCATAATGTTCAACATTGTTCACAATACCCCCGCTATCTTGAGCGGAGTCCGATCACGACCCGATCGGCTAAGTTGCCTCATTTGAGACATATACTTCAATCACCATTTCAATATCAGCACATTACCACCATGTCTGCGGCATGGTGTTCGATCACGGCCCGATCGGCTAGGCCGCCTTACCTAGGCGTTGTTCCTTTCTCATTAATCATCTCATTTGAATCTTTATTTCACATCTATCATATCAACTCATTGGCATTTAGGGCCACAATTATCACATCATTTCCACTTTCAATGTTAGGCTTGTAATTTAGGATAATATGTGCACACTAGAGCAATTAAAATTGTAAGCATAGATGAGACTTCACATAAATGGACTAATATATGCAGCTTCAATCTCAAATTAAGGTCTAAACATTTCAATACATGATTCATATTCCTTGCATCTTTTCAAGTTATCAAGAATAGCATATTAATCATATTGAGATACATCTTTCACGCATATAAGGTCGCAACCCCAAATTCATGTGAAACAACAATCAATACAACAATTCAACTTTAATCTTACCGTATTTACACAAACACCGACGGAGCTCAATTTCTAAAAGACGTGGTTTTAGCCATACATACCTCAAATTCGCCCCTTAATGATACTACAATGATCCAATACACTTAAGCAACTTCAATCTACAATACAACATTCAATGGGACCAATATTAGTAACAAATTCCATAACTTAAGCCATTTAGGCATATTATCAAACACCTTGTAGGTATAGATCTTTACGTCTCATAACCATAGTATTAGTTCATCCAACTATCACCATTAACCAACAATTTATTCCACCATCATTCCTGACCAATTTATGACTTCCAACAACATATGTATGACCATCCATTCTCACCCAACCAACAAATCCTATCAAATAATCACCTTTTAATCTCTACAATAAATATGTATTTATATAGGGAACTTATGGCTTCCAATCACCACACCAAGAGTTCCAATACTTAATTCATACACATATTCCCATAATATATCCATATATGTAAGTCTAAGGGTGTAGGATTTACCTTTTTGGAAGAAATCTTGCAAACGCTCCTTTGAGTTCTTGAGGGAATTTCTTGAAGATCTATGTGTTTTAAGAGTAGATTTCATCAATACTAGTGTAGGAATGATGGAATTTCACACCAAGTTAATGGAGGTTTCTTACCTTGAAGATGGGGGAGTTGAAGGTCTTGAGAGGGTGAAAGAAGACCCCAAAGTTCGGCCAAGATAAATGGGTAAAAATGAACCCCGAAATGAGTATATAATGTTTTGAGTGCCACAGGTGGCACTGGGCGCTGCCTGTGGTGCTGATTCCAGTATCTCAAAAACTTCCGGCGCCACGGCTAGCGCCCGGCGCTACCCAGGACGCTGGCGACTGAAGAGACACAAAAACGGGCATAACTTTCTGTATACACCTCCAAATGATGAACGGTTTGATGCGTTGGAAACTAGACTCAAAGAGCTTTAACTTGATAGGTTGTTCATCACACAACTACTTATATACCTGTAGATATGCTCGTCCAAAGTGAGGTCTTGTGCGTATTCATTTGGAATTTTTAGTCTATCATGTAATTTCCAACTTGGCTTAGACTTAGGACTCTCCTTAGACCCCAAATCACTTATAATATGACTTATACACTTATTACCATATCCAATTGATATCCACTATATCATTAATCCTTGTTTCACACAATAAAATAATTAGCCTACCTTGGCACCACGAAATCTTAAATTACTTAGCAAAATTTTCCGGGGCTTTACAAGGGTGATTCGTGGTTTTAGCGTTGTCTGATGTGATTTGAGGGTTCGACTCAGTCCATATGATGTTTTAGGACTGGTTGGCATGTTTGGTTGAGGTTCCAGGGGCCTCGGGTGAGTTTTGGATGCTTAACGGAATTGAATTTGGATTTAGGCAATTTCTGATGTGCTGAACCCGTTGGTTTCGCACCTCCGGATTTTGGACCGAAGGTGCGGCGCTGCAGGAGCGGTTTGGAAATCGTAGGTGCGGTCTGAGGCATGAAGATCACTGGTCGCAGATGCGGCCCATAGACCATAGAAGCGGAATTGCATCTGTGAGGAATGGAGCGCATGTGCGGCGCCTGGAGGTTTAATGAATTTTCACAGGTGCGGTTCCCTAGTCGCAGAAGAGGCCCCATGACCACGGATGCGGTAATCGCTGGGCAGAAATAGGAAATTTTGAGGGTTTGAAGTTCATAACATCAAATTCGATTTTGAGCTCGGGAGAAGGCGATTTTGTGAGGTTTTTGAAGAGGAAATCAGTGGGTAACGATTCCTAACCCTATTTCGTTCATATTTCATTAATCTATTGTTGTTTTACACATCTAATCAAAGAATTTGAGTGGAAGAATGGGGATTTGGGGGAAAAGTTCCCCGACTGAGTTTTTGGGTTTTGATCGGGTTTTAGTTGTCGGAATTGAGTAATTTTTGGAAGTGATCTCGTGAGTGAATGGGTGTTCTAAATTGATAACTTTACCCGATTTCGAGATGTGGGCCCGGGGAGGATTTTTGGTCTTATTTCTAATTTCTCACCGTAGTTTTAATTCATTAGTTAAATTAGTTGCTTGTAATTTTATTCACATTATGTAATTGATTTGATTAAATTTGGGCCACTCGGAGTTGGATACTCGTGGCAAGAGCATGATATCAGATTGATTTTGAGCTGGTTCGAGGTAAGTGGCTTGCCTAACCTTGTGTGGGGGAACTCCCCTTAGGATTTTGGTACTGTTGTTATATGAATGCCGTGTACGTGAGATGACGAGTGCATAGATGTGCTAATTGTTGAAAAACCTCATTTTCATTAAGTAAATATCTGTGTTTTTCTTTTAATTGAGCAAATGCTAGTATATGAAGCCTCCAGATTAGCTTAGGAAAGCATTCTTACGTGACTTAACTGTCCTATCTGCTTTAGCTGCTTACTTGAATTCTGTGTAGCATGTCTAGGGTAGAAGTTACCTGTTTTCCTTGATACGAACCTGAATAGAACTGTAGACTTCCTTTTTGAGACTACTGTGTGTATTGGTTTGGTTGTGTATTTACTTTGGGACTACGGATCGGTATTCCGGGAGATCCCCCCTGCACATTTATATTTGGGACTACGGGATGGTGTCCCGGGAGATCCCCCTGCACATTTACGAATTGGACTATGGGACGGCATCTCGGGAGATCCTCTGCACATTTACGTTTGGGACTACAGGACATTATCCTAGGAGATCCCATGTTGATATCTCTGTGTACTGAGTTATTTCTTTTTGTGATTTCATCTTTATTGACTCTTAGTATTTTAGTTAGACTGTCACATTTCATACTGTTTACCTTGTTATATATATAACCAGTAGGGCCCTAACCTCTCCTCGTCACTACTCGACCGAGGTTAGGCTTGGCACTTACTGGGTACCGCCGTAGTGTACTGATGCCCTTTCCTGCACATGTTTTTCGTGTGTAGATCCAGGTTCTTCTGCTCAGCCATACTATCCGTGAGGAGAGGTGATCCAGAGACTTCGAGGTATATCTACCGCGTCCGCAGACCTAAAAGTCCCTCTCTATTCTCCCTGCAGTTATAGACTTCTTGTATTTTCTTTCGTATAGACTTTTGGAGTTAGAGCACTATGTATTTCTTTAGCTTGTGATTCATGAGATTCCGGGTTTTGGGAGTGTTATTATTGGTCTAGAGTGTTATTATTGTATATGCCGAGCGGCATTTTAAACACTTTAATTATATTTACCTGTTAGTTGGCTAGTTCGTACTTTTAATTCTTTTCCCGCTAATTGTTAGGCTTACCTAGTCGTAGAGACTTAGGTGCCGTCACGACAGTTCATGGAGGGAGAACTTGGGTCGTGACACTTGAAGAAAAAAATCATAGTTTATCATTAAATCAGCTCATTTATTCATAATTTGGTGTGCAAAACTCATTTAAATCAATCATGTAAACAATTTAATATCTAGTAATTTAAAATAAAATAATGGATAAGTATCGAATGTATTGACTTTATCCCAAGACATAATAATGTGTAAGTAAAACTAATAAGAACATAAATTTATGTATATAGACTCTAGACAAAATAACTATTGGGTGACTAATTGTTAGGCTTACCTAGTCGTAGAGACTAGGTGCCGTCATGACAGTTCATGGAGGGAGAACTTGGGTTGTGACAAGTTGGTATTAGAGCTCTAGGTTCATAGGAGTCATGAATCACAAGCCGGTTTATTAGAGTCTCGCGGATCGGTACGGAGACGTCTGTACTTATCTTCGAGAGGCTATGTGACTATTAGGAAAATTCCACTTCATTTGATTCCTTGTCGTGCGAGATTATTGATTTCAAAATTCTAAACCTCTGTCTTCTATTCTCTCACGGATGGTAAGGACACGTGCTACCGGAGATGACCAAGCACCTGCGCCCCCTACTAGAGCCGTCAGAGGTCGGAGCCGGGGTAGAGCCGAGGACGCGCACGTGGTGCAGCCAGAGCACCCGCGCGAGCTGCCATAGAGGAACCACCAGCAGCTCCCTCCAGAGCCCAGGCACCTGGTACGCCTACTGCTACTACTACTCCAGCTCTCTAGGAGACCCTTGCACAGTTTATGAGCATGTACACCACTTTAGCTCTGGCAGAGTTGATTCCCCTTGCTGCAGCCACATCTTAGGCCGGGGGAGGAGCACAGACTCTCACCGCCCGCACCCCAGAGCAATGGGTTCAGGTTGATCAGATCCCAGAGGTTATACCAGTACCGCCTGTAGCTCCAGTTCAGCCCGAGGATAGGGAAGTAGCTTCAGAGGAGGAGCAACGGAGGCTTGAGAGATTCAAGAAGCACCAGCCTCCTACATTTAGTGTTCTAGCATCAGAGGATGCTCAGGGATTTCTGGAGGAGTGCTACCGTATCCTCCACACTATGGGTATATCAGAATCGAGTGGGGTTTCTTTCACTGCCTTCCAGCTTCGAGGAGCATCCTATCAGTGGTGGTGTACTTTTGAGTTGGACAGCCCACCTGAGGCAGCTTCCCTTTCATGGACCCAGTTTTCAGATATGTTTTTGTGGGAGTACGTTCCCTAGAGCCTCGGGAACGCGTGGCGCGCGGAGTTTGAGCATTTACGCCAGGTCTCTATGACTGTTTCGGAGTATGCTGTCATTTTAGTGACTTGGCTAGGCATGCACCGGCCTTGGTTTCTACGGTTCGTGAGAGTGTTCGACGGTTTATTGAGGGACTCATTCCCAATATCAGGTCTAGCATGGCCCAGGAGTTGGAGATGGATATTGCTTATCAGCAGGTGGTGAGCATTGCTAGGAGAGTAGAGGGCATGCTTGCTCGGGATAGAGAGGCGAGAGAGGCCAAGAGGTCTCGTGAGTCAGGCCATTATTCTGGTGCCCGTGCTCCAGCTACAGTTCATCATGGTAGGGGTTATATGAGTCGCCTCGTTCATTCAGCTCTTCCAACAGCCAGTGGTATTCCAGCTCCTCCTAGACCTTAGGAGCCTTATTATGCACCTCCAGTATCTAGTGCGACTCCTGCGCGGGGTGCTTTCAGTGGTCAGTCCAGCAGACCTAGCCCGAGCCAGTCACAGCCGCCACGCCCTCCTAGAGCTTTTTTTGAATATGGTGACACACGACATATGGTTAGGGATTTCCCTAGACTTAGGAGGGGTGCACCTCCACAGACTTCTCAGCCACAACGTGCTCCGTAGAGTTCCCAGGCTATGATCACAGCACCAGTTGCTACCCCACCTGCTTAGCCAGCTAGAGGTGGAGGTCGGGGAGGTAGAAGTCGCCCTATAGGGGGAGGCCAGGCCAGATACTATGCCCTTCCTGCCCGTACTGAGGATGTCGCCTCCGATTCTGTCATCACAGGTATTGTCCCGGTCTGTCATAGAGATGCATCGGTTCTATTCGATCCAGGCTCCACTTATTCTTATGTGTCATCTTATTTTGCCCCGTATTTGGGAGTTCTCGGGATTCTTTGAGTTCCCCTGTATATGTTTCTACTGCAGTGGGATATTCTCTTGTTATGGACTGCGTTTATCGATCGTTTTTGATTGCTCTTAGTGGTTTTGAGACCAGAGCCGATTTATTATTGCTCAGCATAGTGGATTTTGATGTTATCTTGGGCATGGATTGGTTGCCACCCCATTATGCTATTCTTGATTGTCACGCCAAGACCGTGACGCTGGCTATGGCAGGTGTACCACGAGTAGAGTGGAGGGGTACCTTAGATCACACTCCCAGTAGAGTTATTTCATTTCTTAAAGCTCAGCTGGTTGAGAAGGGGTGTGTCCCGTATCTAGCTTATGTAAGAGATGTCAGTATTGATACCCCTATAGTTGATTTAGTCCCAGTAGTGCGGGATTTCGCTTATGTGTTTCTAGCTGACCTTCTAGGCATGTCGCCCGACAGAGATATATCTTGGTGGGTTCCAGGTTTATGCAATGGTAGCTTCCAGCTAAGTGGGAGAGCCCCACCGCCTACGAATTGGATTGCATGGTTGTCTACTCATGAGGTTTCTGGTTATCGGCATATTGGTGGGATATCACAACTAAGGAAAGGAAATATCCATGGTAATTTGAGCAAAGGATTGGGGAAATGTATACTATATTTGGCCTTAATCGATTCATGTTCAGACTTTGGGAAGACTCAGGGTTGATGCATCGTGTAGATGTGATGTACAATGAAAGGAATTCAGCGGGTTGCTTCTTTGAGAGGGTGTTCATGTGCTAGCAGAACCTTGGAATTGATTATATTCGGGACCAAGTCAGAGTGGGTGACTTTCAACAACGGTTCTAGTGGACTCAAAGGTTAAAGTGTGGTGCCTAAGGATTGCAAGTCCGTAGGGTGGTAGAGTATCGGGCCTTTGCATCAGATTATTAAAAAAAGGGGCTTAGAATGTTCTATGTATCTTCGATCTGTGGCGTAGCATTGGATGAATGGAGAAAATGACTTCGGAATCATAAGGAAATTATCAGAAATAGGTGTGCCAGTTGAAGATGCGAATATGCACACAAGGAGAATATGAGATGGTCCATGGGTATTGAGGCGATGTGGTCTCATGGATTGGGTCACTCGGAATGAGTGTTGTTGGGTTTTATTACGTTAATGAATGGAGCTATTATTATTTCTACGGCAAGTTAAGAATAATTAGAAAAAGTTGGATCAGTTAGCAATGGTTGAATCGGCATAATGATGGCAATGATCATCTCCTTCGGCATATGAGTTATACATGTGATTTGTGACGGTACGTGCGAGGCTTGACGGTCGCCATAATTGATTTTATTTGGGGGCTTTCGAGTATTATGCCATGTTATGTGTAAATGGATCCCAGAATAATTATGGTGGTTTAGACCACTACTTGAGGTTGGTATTTTTCGCGGGTATGAAAAAAATTCAGTCACGTGTGTTGATACCCAATTTTTCCTTCATATATATTTAAATATACATACATACTTTCAAAATATTGCACACACATTTACAAACATGAACAAGTATTTTTATAATTTTTTCTATAATTTTTAAAGGGGTTAAAACAATTTATTTCTATATTTTTATTTATACAAATATTCGATAACTATTCCTCATATTATTTTTAGGAAGATTTAATTATCTAAATTCATCATTTTATGCCCATATAATGCTTAAGTATTTTAATTGCATTTTCTACAATCACATTTGCATTGTTAGGCTAGAAATGCATATGTTTTACAACAATAGCCTATATATATGCACAATTATATTATCCATATAGAAAATGACTTTTCATATTTTTACAATACTAAGTAAGTATGTTAAAACATTTTCATGCACAAATCACATTTTTATTATTTATAAATTATTTTATAAAATTATTTTACTAAATTAATTGGGTATTTAAAATCTAGCCCTATAAAATACCAGTTTCAAACCTAGCCTAGTCTAATTAGGTTCAACCCAAACCCAGACCGAAATACCCGTTTAATTTAAACCCGCCCACCTAACATTTAACCCTAGCCGTTGATCTCAGAAGATCAACGGCCCTAAATCAACCGACCCTTTTTAATATAACAAAATCCCTAACCCTACCCATTCCTTCTAGATCCGCCGCCCTCATATGCTCTCATCTCTCACCCCTCTCTAACCCTAGCGTCGTCACCTGTTATCTCCTCCGATTCCGACCTAAAATGGAATCAGCTATGGATTCCCTAACATTATGGTCTCTCTTCACCATTGGTTACTCGTCTACGACCCTATTTAGTTGCTTCCTAACATGGCAAAGCAAATCTGGCCAAGATCGAGCCAGACCTAGTTGAAGGTCTTTCATGTCTTGACTATTTCGTCTATATTCATTCCAATACTTGTGAGTACGAATACCTTCGTATTTTAGCGTTTCAAATCTCCGGTTTAAACCAGATTTGGTTCAACTTCTATTTATTTTATGAATCTGGCTAATTTTTGGTTGAATCTGTTTAGATCCTCTCAGATTTGAAACGGCTTCATGTTTATTTTGGTATTTCTTCTTTAAATTTTTTCCAGTACTTCCACCTCGATGTCTTCTGATCTTTCCCTATTACTATTCCTAGCTAATTTTGGTTTACCCTAAGATTAGGGTCTTGATTTCAACGGGTTTTTCTACAAATATTTAACTTTTAAATGTTTTCGTTTTTGAGTATCTATTAGGGTTTCCTTATTTACTTTTGTTTACTATATGCTTCTGTATTTCTGCCTAATCTCTTATAGTTCTGATTATTTAACCGATTATTTTGCTACTTCTGCCCGTTTGCCTTAAACTCTGTCGACTAATTGTTATTTAATTTAACTTACCTAAATTAGGGCTTGAAATTGGACTTCCTTAATACTGTTGTTTCCTTATTAGATTTTACCTTTCTTACCTTATGTGTAATTATTAATTGGTGCTGCTAGCCTGATTTTATGCTTTGATTTTCATAACCAACTTCTAATCGATTTTGGAGTTAGTTCTTGCCTTATTTAACCTAGCACTTAATTATTGATTGATTCCATATACAATTTCCCTTAAATTAAGTAATACTAGTCCGATTTTATGCCTAATTTGTTCATGACTGACTTCACTTGATCGATTGTTTGATTATTACTTACCTTATTAACCCTGCTCTGATTTACTTAGGGATTCCGTGTGAGACTTCCTTAAATTAAGTATTATTTATGTGATTTTGGCCCCTTAATCGAGTCATGACTGATTGTTAATTGATTTCCATACCTTTTGTGCATATGATTAGCTCATTACCTTATGTGCCCTACTCTATTGCATACTATAAAAACCCCATGTTCTGGTTCTCAAGAGGATATCAGTTCACAATACACACACACACTCAAACTATTCTCCTTCTTTGCTACTTGTGTTACTTGTGATATTGTGGGTCTAGCCAAGGCTAGACAGTGATGCTACTTGCTCTATATTCTGCACTCTTTTCCCTCAACTGGTATGTCTCTAGTTACATTTGATACCCAAACTCTATGTGTTCATCCCTGCATTAGTTCATTGGTTATGAATTTGACCTACTCTCCTATTTACTTTCTTTGTTCAAGCATGCCTAAAATTTTGCCCTGCTTTATGTGCAACTAATATGTTTACACTTCACATGTTTATCTGACGTTTGAACAGCCTGTTTGACTTATGCTTAGTTGTGTGATCATGTTGGTTACTTATGCCTATGGTTAATCCTGCTTGTGTGCCTGATTCCATCCTCTACATCTTTGCTCCATGTTTAGTTGCCTGCTATCCTGGTTAATTTGTTAAGGCTATAAGTGTTCTATGTATATTACAGCCTACATGTCTCCGTGCACCCCATTCATGCACCCTCAATAAGATCTCCATGTGTTCTCAATCCCTTTTCACCCATGTGTGCAAATATGTTTGCTAAAGTGTCTGTGGAACTTAACCTTCCATGATCTATTGACGGTCTACTGAATTTGCTCTCCTCTGAACTATTTTCAAAATGTGTTCTTCTAAAACTAGTTTCATTCCTAGCATTTTTCTTAAAACTGGTCTACTCCAGAAGATCTTTTACCCCTAAGAAGTTATCTCCACATTGTTTTCACTAAGTCTTTTCAAGCACTCTCACCACCCTGTAACTGATCAAAAAGGTCATCAATACGAGGCAAAGGATACTGGTTCTTCACTGTAACTTTGTTCAACTGGCGATAATCAATGCACGTACGCATAGAACCATTCTTTTTCTTCACAAACAAGACAGGAGCACCCCCAATGTGACACAATGGGCCGAATAAAGCCCTTATCAAGCAATTCTTGTAACTGTTCCTTCAACTCCTTCAACTCAGGAGGAGCCATACGATAAGGAGGAATAGAAATGGCCTGAGTTCCCGGCAACAAATCAATGCCAAAATTATTCCTTCTTCATCGTTGAAATGATCTTGCACAATCAACCCGCCAATTTTCTCGAAATCTTTCTGTTAGCATTTTATGAACACTCTGAATCCCTAGCCACATTTACATATTTGACCTCTTGCCGGATAACCAATAGAATCCTTTGTAGAAGCTTCGTCAACACCATACGACCGCTAACCTGCTCACAGGGGATAACCCACCTGTGGAAATTACACGACATCTTCCAACAACGCTGCACTGAGTATAATTACTACAAAATCAGTACCCATCCTGAGCCCGTGCTCATTCACCAGCTGTACAAGTCCATTCACTCCTCATGGACATCAACTAAAAGTATGACAATACATTCCCATCCAAAGTCATGTTGTATCCGTCTTCGTATCAAGCAACTCCTTTCTGTCGTATCCAATCTCATGCCGGATAATAGCCAATATTCCAAATTTAAGTTCGTATACCTAGTCGTTGTCCATCATGAATCCCAAATCACTCCAAATTCCCCTCAAGACATGTAGTCATCCTACCAAAGAACCCATATGCTACTCTGCCACTCTCCGACTTTGGTCAGGCTTATTCCTTCAAGCAACTATTCGACTCATATTTCTGACTCTTAGCCTCCTAGAAGTTTATCCACCGCAAGACACCTTCCACGTGTCCTTCCTCATCCTTCGCGGCCCAGTTATTGCCTTAAGTCAAAATCCATCTCTGTAGCACTAGAACTAATTGATCGCTACCAATTTTAAACATCCCCGAAGATCATCATCCTTGAGCCCTCAACACCAGGAACACTGATTCAATCCTGAACCACCACACACCGCTATCTCTGACAGTCGCTTCCCCGGTACTATTTCACAATACTCTACCCCAAAGGCAAATTGAAGAAGACCATAACACCGACGAACTTAACGCATTCAACAAGGACGACAACACCACATCACAGATGAAAAATTCTGCCACGCTCGAAAATATTAAGTCTCGTTACCCCATCGACCTTATGCTGAACATTCATAGTCCGATTTCCTTTCGTCCGCCGAAAACGAAATACTGAATTACCTGAATCAGGCACTGAGTAAAACCTCCTTTCAAGTCATTCATTGTTTCGACGCATAGACAAGCACCCTACAATTACACCAATATTATGCAATAGCAATGCACGAATTGTCATAACAATCAATGCCAAACCTCAAAACCTTAGGTAGTACTGATACTGAGATGAAACGATAGGACGACCTTCCGCAAGGCGACGATAATAGGCCAAGCAATTACGCAGGGAGAAACATCCTGCACCACATCTGTAGTACCATTATAATTCCTCAATTCCTGATTTATAATAAGTGCTTCACGTCGCAAAAGATTGAATAGGAACAAAACAAAGGCATAAGCCTCAAAGGAATCAAATCGCATGATGAGAAATCAAGAAGGGAAGTGCTCCTAACAGCCCTATAGCCTCTCGAAGATAAGTACATACGTCTCTGTACCGATCCGCAGGACTCTATTAGAATTGCTCATGACTCGTGAGACCTAAGTGAACCTAGTGCTCTTATACCATGTTTTCATGACCGAAAATCCGTTAAAGGCCGTGATGGCGCCGGACATCACTGTCAGGCAAGCCAACACTAAATAGTTAATTAAATTCTCATTTTAACATTTTTAAAATCATAAATTTGCTTCAATTTAACTAGTAAAAGGTGAACTTTACAGAATAAATAATAATATTTTCCAATTTCAATACTAAATATCTCATAATCATTCCATAACCCAGTGTCACAACTGCATGATCAATTACTAGGAAATAAAATAAAATGCAGCAACTGTCCGAAATACAAATTTGGACAGGAAAGAAAATACAAATACTCTGAAGGAGACTTTGTTGTCTGCGGATCGTAACCCAAGCTGCAGCTCACCTAAGTCCTCGTATCAACTGAGCCGCTGCGCCTACTAGGCCACTAGTCATACATGTGCCTGTACAACAAAATGTACAGCAAGTGTAGTATGAGTACGAAAACAATGCGTGCCCAGTAAGTATCCAGTCTAATCTCGAAGAAGTTGTGACGAGAGGTCGACTCTGACACTTACTATGGCCAACAATAATATACCGATAATATGATTAATCATGAATTTTATATGACGACTGTAAACTCAATAACATGAAGCAGGTAAATAATTCTTTTGTTAATAGGAGATATCCAAATTTATTTTCATCTTTTAAAAATTTATATCTCCGGCCAAGGAGTCCATATCAATTATCAATAATTTCAAAACAATCAACTAAGTCATGCACAAATCATTCTGAGGTCGTACGTCCCGATCCAACATAATATTTAAACTGTGCACTGCCGGAGGGTCGAACGGTGCGAACTATAGATGTATCAATTTAATCTGCCGAGGCGTTCGGCCCGTTCCACAAAAGGAAAACACAATTAAACAATCAATCAAGAATTCATCAAGGAGCAATTATCCAAGGAAATGTAAATCCCCTTTTTACTGGTCAAGAAAACGAAGTTTAACCTTATAGAAATTTATTTACCAAGTTCGGTATGATTTAAGCAATTTAAATTGACAATAAGGCTACAAATATCGCAAGTATAGCATACTTTTGGGTCCTAGACCACCCGGGCTTAAGCATAATAATAGCTACGCACGGACTCTCGTTAACTCGTGCGTATGTAGCCCCCACAAATAGAAGCACATATTAAATTATTTCACCTATGGGGTTATTTTACAAGTTTAGAAAGGAGACTTACCTTGCTCCGAAGTTCCATAACCGGCTCCCAAGTCATTCAAAGAACTAAAATCGATTCCCAACGCTCCAAAACTAGTCAATAATGTGCAAACCCATAAAAAATACTCTAATACAAGCAACAATTAGATTTAAACAATTTTCCAACTCTGCTCGAAAAGCTGATAAAATCACCTTTGGGGCCAAGTGCCCGGATTTTGAAAATTTTCGAAAATAAACTTTATCCATAACCCCACGAACTCAAATATATAATTTATTCCAAATTCCATGTCCAATTTCGTGGTCAAAATCCAAAAATACCAATTTCTAGGTTTCTACCAAAACCCCACAATTTCTACAATTTTCCATGTTTAAATCCTTATACAAGCCATGTATTTAACTTATAATAAGTGGAAATCACTTATCTTGACATAAATGATGAAAATCTCCCTTCCAAGAGCTCCAAAAATCGCCCAACCAAATGAAAAATGGAGGAAAATTGCCAGGCCCCTTCTTCGTGTTCGCGATCAGAGCCTCGCGTTCGCAAACGCTGCAGACACCACTGCTTCGCGTTCACGGCCGTAGCTCCGCGTTCACGAAGGCCAAACTACTCTAGGCTCCCACTCTGCTTTCTTCTTCGCGTTCGTGACCCAAATGCCGCGTTCCGTAAGCTTCCCTAGGCAACCCTCCGCGTTTGCGACCTCCGCTTTGCGTTTGCGAAGGCCAACAATCCAGCTGCCTCAAATTCCTCTTCGCGAACGCGGGGCACCCTTCGCGTTCGTGATGGAGGAAACCAGATACCAGCAACAACAGTCCAAAACAGTCCGAAATGATCTGGAACCAATCTGAAACACACCCGAGCCCCCCCGGGACCCCGTCCAATCACACAAACCAGTCCCACAACATAACAAGGATCTGCTCGAGGCCTTAAATCACATCAAACAACATCAAAATCATGAATCACACCCCAATTCGAGCTTAATGAACTTTAGAACTTCAAACTTCTACATTCGATGCTGAAACCTATCAAATCACGTCCGATTGACCTCAAATTTTGCACATAAGGCATAATCAACATTACGGACCTAGTCCGACTTTCGGAATCAGAATCCGACCCCGATATCAAAGAGTCCACTTTCGGTCAAACTTCTCAAAACCTTCAAATTTTTAACTTTCGCCAAATGACCCCCAAATGACCTACAGACCTCCAAATCTATAACCGGGCGCGCTCCCAGTGCTAGAATCACCATATGGAGCTATTCCCTGACTTGAAATTCCAAACGGAGATCGATAACATTGAAATGCACTTCAACCCAAATTTATGAAATTCTTTCAAAATAGTAACTTCCACAATAGGCGCTGAAGTGCTCCCGGGTCATCCAAAACTCGATCCGAACATACGCCCAAGTCTGAAATCATCATACGAACATGTTGGAACCTTCAAATCCCGATTCCGAGGTCGTTTACTCAAGAATCCAACCTTAGTCAATTCTTCTAACTTAAAGCTTCTGAAATGAGAATTCTCTTTCCAAATCCATGTCACACCTCCTTTTTTCACACACCCACCCCCGGAAGGATAATGTATAAGGGAGTTTCCACTTTAAGTGACATTATTCGAAATAGGATTATTTATCTATCAGAGTCGCCACTTGGGATAGGTTTGGCTTTTGGTGTCCCAAGTCACCGGTTTTATCTTGAATCCCAAATCGAGGAAATTTTTGACTTTCCAAGTGAAGTCTGCGAACCAGAAATTCTGACTAAGGAATTATATTAACCCGAGGGAAGGTGTTAGGCACCCCCGGGTTCCGTGGTTCTAGCACGGTCGCTTAAACTATCATAATTGGCCTAATATCTGATTTTAAAACATGTTCATCCTAAGTGCCATTTAAAATTATTTACCGCTTTTAATTAATTTTAAGGAAAATTGAACGTCGTTTAAAACGTGTCTTTGGATCGCGTCACATGAAATGCACCCGCAATCCGAAACACATTTTATTCAACGTTTTAGGATTTGGATTTGGGTCACATGAAATGCACACCCGAGTTTAGGAAGGTAAAATTATTAAAGAACGCACCTAAAGCAACTAACGCGTTGTTAACTTTGCGGGAGGCCATGAAAATTCACTAAATGGCACGTCCCGTGTTCTAAGGATTTTAAAAGGTATAATTAAAGAGGGCCACGCAATTTGTGAATTTTGTTTGGCGCGGCGCACCTTAGTTTATTTTAAAAGGATGTCCTAAAGATGCACTATTGTTATCTATTAAAGTTTGTCTCTAAGAAAAAAAAAACTTAATTAATTGACATTACGAATTAACTAACATCAAAGTATTCAAGAAAATTTGGGCCCCAAGATCAAGTTCAAACTCAAACAAGGACGATCTCCATTATTGAAGAAGCCCTTAGTTCGAGTCTGCCACTTAACTTGAAAGGCCCAAGGCCTACGATTAAATTTTAAAACCATTAAATCCAAAAATGATCCAGGACTACCAATACATTGGGCTTGGAACCAGCCCAGCCAAAATGAAGGGAAATTGGCGAGAAAACTGGCCCAGGGGAAGGGAAAACGTTTCCAGCTCTGTTCATAAAGTTGTCCAAAGTTTGGGCCCAGGATGAGCCCAATTCAGAAGCAACATTGAAGCTCAGACTCGAGATCAAGTCCGCTCAGACTCGAGATCAAGTCCTTACAGGCCCAAAACTTAGCAAAATAAATCGATTCAATGGGCTGATAGTATTCGGGCCTGTTATTATGCAAATGGGCCAACATTAAGCTTAGTCCTTATGGCCCAAACAGCCCAGGCAGTAATGCAAACATAATGGACATGAAACTAAAGACTTGGTTCTTTAATTCAAGACCTTCGCCCGTTGATTCAAATCATAGGCCAACTCTTTTAGACTTCACTTTTCAATATGCAAATAATGGGCAAAACAACAGTGATATGCACGTTAAAAAAAAATTAAGAAAATGCATGGATGATTGGATTTTATCTTTTTACAGACCTTAAAACTCTAGTCAAATGTCTTCAAGACTAAGTTATAGGAATTAAGCACCCAAAACATGGAATTATTTCAAACATCTATTAAACCACAGAAATAAGGCTAATACAAACACACCCAGTAATCCTGCAATTATCTTCAAATTCACGTAAAAAAAAACTCAAACTAACATTTGAAACATGATAATAAACCTTTGAGGTACTTGAAAATTCATACACAATGACAGTAGTAGACTTGATAAATTCCAAACTCATTACTACATTTAAACTAACGTGACTTGCAAGACTAATCTATACTACTATAACTAAAATAAACAGATAAGACATGATATAGTTCAAATAGTCCATAAGTAATTACAGTGTGAAGATTTAACTAAATCAGTAAAACTACTTGAAATACAATGAACCAAATGAACACATATCAGGAGAAATCATGCATAGCTTTTATTCCATTTCCAATTTGAGAGCTACATCAAAGCAGACTCAGAACGTGTACCTGGAGTTCACAAGAAAAGCAAAACAGGGAATGAGTGAGAAGCAAGAAGCAGCAGCAGGGACAGGGTTCAGCAAGAGAAATCAACCCAGAAATAATTGAGGAAGATCGAATTAAACCCAAACTTGAACCAGCAATATCTCAATGAGAACCAGTCATCAAAATCCAAACAAAGCTGACCCCCAAATACTCGAATATCAAACCTAGTTTAGCTCATTTTTGACTCCTGAATATTCAGGGCTCGTTTTAAACAAGAATACCTCAAAGATCTCAAGGAAATTTTAATGGAACAGTATTTAGAAATCTCAGTCGCCTGGAACTTTTCAGGATTTTTTAGTCCTTCTATTCTTGCCTTCAAAGGCAAGAATGATATGCTTTTATAGGCCAAGCCATAGGGCAACCCTCAAATTTTATTTTGCCCCTTAGGTCCCTGATTTTATGACTTGTTGGCCAAGTTATACTACTTAGTTTCTGAATTTCAAATTAGAACCCCAATCTAGAAGGTTCTAGGGGGTTCTATTTTCAGTTACTGCAAGGTTCTATGATTAGAATACCTATATTACCCCTGAAACTACTAACCTAGGTTAAACTAACCCCCAACCCTTTTAACTTGGTCAAAGATTGACCATGGTTAATTACCAAGGCTTGAATTATTCAGCAATAAACCAAACAAAATCCAATTATAACCAGACCCCCAAATTGAACTGCAAATCCATCTAAACCTATTTTAAGCTTGAATTAATTACTAAAAATCAGAATTAAAGACTACTATTAGCAATTATCAGTCAAACAGAAAATTAAGAAACAAACAAATATTAATCAAAACACAGAATCATGTTATCAACACGAACAGAGAAGAGGAAATTAAAAACTTAACAAAAGAATCTAAGAAAACTGGCAAGCAAAAATCAAGGCACCATTATTAATCATGACGAAGAAATAATATGAAGGGGAAGCCGACTTCAATCAAAAGAAAATTCAACTATGCGGAGAAAAAGAACAGGAGATGAAAAGAGAAAAACAAATAAGGAAATAAGACGAAACTTACTGATTCAGGCCTCTTACTTGACTGACTTTCTCATTTGATTCCCAAATAATGTTATCTGCTTATTCTTTGCCAAGAACAAGCAAATAACATCATTTGAGAACCAACGGAACACTGGGAAACCCTTGCACGGCCTGAACTTCAACTTGGACTTTGAACATGAACCCTAGATCTAGGATTCGAGAGGTTTCAGCTGGATTTGAGAGAGTCTGGTTTGAAATTTGGGGAGAGGGGGTCAAGGTGGGTCTAGGGTTTGATTTTGGTTGAGATTGGATGAGGCGCCGCCGGCCACGGCGGAGGAAATCAAGGGCGGCGCCCTAGGGTTTTGACATTTGGGGCTTTCCAGTCAGAATTGAGGGAGATTAGTGGTGGTATGAGTATGAGGAGGGTGAGAGGAGTCTTTTGTGTGAATTTGGGAGTGATTGGCCGATCGCCACCGGCGGAGGCGATTTTCGGCCGGCGATTTGCGGCGGTAGGCGGCGGACTTAGGGTTTGGGGGTCTGAGAGACGGTGGAGGGGGGGGGGGAGGGTGTGTTTGGACAGTTATATATTAACCCAAAGCCACTTCCCATCCGTTGGATTAACAACCTAGATGGCTAGGATTGATTTAGGCCAAATGACGTCGTTTTATGGGGAAGGGGTCTGGACCGGACCAGGGGTGATTTTGGTCTGGGTTGAGAGTTTTGGATGGGTTCAAGGGTGATTTTAAACTGGGCTGGTGCATAAAACTCTACAATGGCCCAACTCAAGTCTTTCACAAACAAGACTCCTTTTCTTTTAATTTCCTTTTTTTTTCCAACTTAAAGCAAAACTAAAATTAAACCTGAAAAATTAATTCAAGCTACCTATAAGCTATGATTAAAACTAATACCAATTTAAAGGAAACTAATAAACCTAAAAACTAAAATTAAAACCAAACAAAACAAATCAAAGTTTTCTTTGTGATTTTTTGTTTTTTTGTACATGCCTAATTACTAATTAGTCTAAAAATATGTAAAATTAAATCCTAAATGCCCATGCAATATTTTTATGAATTTTTATGAAGTATTTAAAACTAGAAGTGCACACACAAATAAAAATCCACACAAAATTACGCAATTAAATCCTAAAACTTGAATAATAAAAGAAAAATCCTAATTTAAGAATTCTATAGGAGTAATTCAAGCGAGGCAAAAATCACGTGCTCACAGCTGCCCCTCTTTGCTCGGAGACACGAAGGGTTTTCGGGCAAAGATAAATGAGCAATTATGAGGGATTTTTGCCTGCTTGGCACTCCATGAGAAGCATTTTTGAAAAACGTCTGACCGAACCTTGCTTCAGAGGTTGCCTACATATCCTTGGCTGTAAAGGAATCGGGTTAGTGTAGTTCTGGAAGTTTTGGTAGCTGGGACTACCAGGAGCTGTGATTTCACTGTTGTTGCTGCTGCTACTGCTTGCTGACCTCCTTATTACACCAAAAGGAAAATCAAAGCTAAGCTAGCTATGCCTATCAACTATGAGTTACAAGATTCCTATCTATAAATCTCTTGAAGCTTGATCTTGAGTCTTAGCTGATTTTGCTGTGGACTTCGATCTGAATCTTGATGCTCGCAAGCTGTAGGTGCTGGTTTTTTTCTTCAGCACTTGGATCAAAGCGGGACATGCGAGGCTTGTGACTTCAATCAAATTTTTGAGCAGTCCGCATCTTTCTCCATTTCAGCACTTTGATTTCAACTTTTTTTTGTTCTTTACTTCTTTTCTTTATTCTGGATTGAGACTCATTCTTTTGGTCATCTCGAACCCTGTGTCTCGAGGTAAAACCTGCTCAGACACCAAAATAAACAAACGAATGAAATTTTTCTGCCCCAGTTTTCACTAGGAAAATTTCGTGAGTTATTTGCGACAAAATCTAAACTTTTTTTTTCGAAAGCAAATAAAATAAGGATTGCATCTATCTAGAAGGGAAAAGATCAGGGGATGGAGCCCTATATCTAAAACGTCAACTCAGGGATTGGAGCCCTAATGTTGGCGAAAAAGCGACTAGGGAATGGAGGCCCTATGTCTAAAAGGCGCAACTCAGGGATTGGAGCCCTAATGTTGGCAAAAGGTAAAAAGCTCAACTCAGGGATTGGAGCCCTAAAGTTGGCAAAAGGTAAAAAGCTCAACTCAGGCATTGGAGCCCTAATGTTGGCAAAAGGTAAAAAGCTCAACTCAGGGATTGGAGCCCTAATGTTGGCAAAAGGCGACTAGGGAATGGAGGCCCTATGTCTAAAAGGCGCAACTCAGGGATTGAAGCCCTAATGTTGGCAAAAGGGTAAAAGATCAACTCAGGGATTGGAGCCCTAATGCTGGCTAAAGACGACTAGGGAATGGAGGCCCTAAGTCTAAAAAGGCTCAACTCAGGGATTGGAGCCCTAATGTTGGCAAAAAGGGTAAAAATCTCAACTCAGGGATCAGAGCCCTAATGTTGGCAAAAGGCGACTAGGGAATGGAGGCCCTATGTCTAAAAGGCGCAACTCAGGGATTGGAGCCCTAATGTTGGCTAAAGGGTAAAAAGCTCAACTCATGGATTGGAGCTCAAATGTTGGCAAAAGGTGACTAGGGAATGGAGGCCCTATGTCTAAAAAGCGCAACTCAGGTATTGGAGCCCTAATGTTGGTAAAAATGCGACTAAGGAATGGAGGCCCTATATCCAAAAAACTCAACTCAGGGATTGGAGCCCTAATGTTGGTAAAAAGGCGACTAGGGAATGGAGGCCCTATGTCTAAAAACTCAACTCAGGGATTGGAGCCCTAATGTTGGTAAAAGGCGACTAGGGAATGGAGGCCCTATGTCTAAAAGGTGCAACTCAGGGATTGGAGCCCTAATGTTGGCTAAAGGGTAAAAAGCTCAACTCAGGGATTGGAGCCCTAATGTTGGCTAAAGGCGACTAGGGAATGGAGGCCCTATGTCTAAAAGGCGCAACTCTGGGATTGGAGCCCTAATGTTGGCTAAAAGGTAAAAAACTCAACTCAGAGATTGGAGCCCTAATGTTGGCTAAAGGGTAAAAAGCTCAACTCAGGGATTGGAGCCCTAATGTTGGCAAAAGGCGACTAGGGAATGGAGGCCCTATGTCTAAAAACTCAACTCAGGGATTGGAGCCCTAATGTTGGTGAAAGGCGACTAGGGAATGGAGGCCCTATGTCTAAAAACTCAACTCAGGGATTGGAGCCCTAATGTTAGTAAAAGGCGACTAGGGAATGGAGGCCCTATGTCTAAAAACTCAACTCAGGGATTGGAGTCCTAATGTTGGCAAAAGGCGACTAGGGAATGGAGGCCCTATGTCTAAAAAACTCAACTTAGGGATTGGAGCNACAATACCCATAGTCCTAAGGATCTCATGGCAGCTGAATAAGAAATCCTGTGGATCCTCTGAAGAAGCACCACTGAATGTGGTGGTGAAGAGCTTGGAGAACCTATCAAGTCTCCACAAAGCATCCGAAGACATAGCCGCCCCACCGTCGGTCTGAGTCACAATACCCGGCTGAACTGCCACAGCTGGCTGAACCACCGGAACCTGAGCCTGGGGAGCTACCTGCTCCGGAGTACGTGTAGCAGGAGTTTGAACCCCTCCTCCAGCCTCAGAAGTGGCCGGTGCTACTGGAAGCAAACCCGCTCTAGTGACGCTCTCCACAAAGCCTACCAATCTGACCAGAGCGTCCTGAAGAACTAGGGTGGCTATGAACCCCTCTGGGACCTGAGCTGGGCCCACCGGAGCTGCTGGGGCTGGAGCCTCCTCATCATAATCAACATGAGGCTCCACCTCTAGGACTGCTGCTCGGGGCTGAGCTCTGCCCCGGCCTCGGCCTCTGGCACGGCCTCTGCCTCTTCCCCTCGCAGGAGCTGCTGCTGGGAGCTCGGGCTGCTGCGTGGTAGAAGAGGAAGCACGTGTTCTCGCTATCTGCGAAAGAACAGAGTAGAAAGACAATCATATTTGAGAAACAGAATCGCACGACAGGAAAGAACGAAAGTGAAATTTTTCCTAACTCCGTAGCCTCTAGGGGATAAATACAGACGTCTCCGTACCGATCCCTCAGACTCTACCAAGTTTGTCCGTGAGTAGTGAGACCTATGTAACCTAGAGCTCTGATACCAACTTTGTCACGACCTGGATTTCCCACCATCGGGAGTCGTGATGGCGCCTACTATTGGAGCTAGGCAAGCCAAACATTTAAACATTTTCGGATAACAACATAACAAGAATAAAATAACGAGTCTTTAAATAAGTGCGGAAGTCTTTCAAAACATAGATAACTGAAAACCCAAAATGCGGAAGTCTAATATTTCACTACCCAAGACTGGAGTCGCTATCTCACGAACTACTAAAGAGTGCTACAAACAAGTCTGAATAGAAATACATAAATTTCTGTCTCGGTACAATGGAAACAAACTGAAACATAGAAAGGGACTCCGGCCTGCGAACGCCAGCTAGGCTACTTCGTAAGTCCTTGGACTGAAGTCAGCTCCCGATCGATATCCTACTGCTGTGGTCCAAAAGCTGCTCCGATACCGCGATCTATGCAAAAGAGCACAGAAGTGTAGCATCAGCACAACCGACCCCATGTGCTGGTAAGTGCCTGGCCTAACCCCGGCGAAGTAGTGACGAGGCTAGACAGGACTACCAAATCAACTTGTGCAGTTCAATGTGTATATATATGCAGTACAAGGAAAGAATACAGAAGTTTAACAGTTAAGAAGGAGGGAAACATACTATGGGGAGGTACAGTCCGGAGATAAAGTCAACAATTTAAATAAGAAACAAGGCAATAACAATAATTAATGAGAGCAGGACGATCAACAGTTGCACGGCATCAACCTTCGTGCTTTTACTCTCATTCTCACCAAAGCAATCAAATAAAGTGCACGGCATCACCCTTCGTGCTTTCCCTCACGTAACTCTCATATCATGGCACGGAATGATCCTTCGTGCAAATATAACCAAAACATGGCACGGAATGACCCTTCGTGCAAATATAATCAAAACATGGCACGGAATAACCCTTCGTGCAAATATAATCAAAACATGGCACGGAATGACCCTTCGTGCATTATCACTCTTCCTCACCCAAACAGTAATCGCAACCAAACGGGGCAAGGGGATAAACAAATAATAAGAACTGTCCCGGCAAGGGAATTACACAATTAACAGCTAACTCCCGGCAAGGGAGCAACAACAATACTTTCACATCCCGGCAAGGGAAATAGTCAATATACTCAAACCATCCCGGCAAGGGATTAATCATACCCCTTTCTATTGCTTTCATTTCTTACTCAATAGTCTTTTTGTCGTTCGATCCAAGCGCTCCAAAGGATTTGCAATTCATAATTAGTTCTCATACTCTTCACATTGCATAAAATTCATCAATTAACATGGAGGAGTCATAACAATATAAGGATAAGTGCATACAAGGACCCACGGTCATGCTAGACACCGGTGTATAGACACTCGACACCATGCCTATACACCGTACAAGATCATTTATCAATTAGCAATTAATAACACTCTACTCCTATTCCTTCAAGCCAAAGTTAGATCAAACACTTACCTCGCTTTGCAACCAAATTCAAGATTCCAATAAACCTTCACCTTGAAAATTCGTGTTCGAAGGCTTCAAATCTAGTCACAAATAATTTAATATACTCAATACAAATAGTAGAAATTAATTCCATATGAATTTACTAATTTTTCGGATTTAACTCCAAAATTTAACTCAAAAATTGCCCGTGGGGCCCACTCCTCGGAATCATATGAAACTGACAAAATATGATAACCCATTCCGATACGAGTTCAACCATACAAAAATTATCGAATTCCGACATCGGATTGGCTTTCAAATCTTAAATTTTCGTTTTTGGAAGATCTGGTAAAAATCTGATTTTTCTTCCATAAATTCATGGATTCATGATGTAAATTGAGTATGGAATCATGATCTATAAAGGATTTATGATAAATAACACTTACCTCATTCAAATTTGTGAAAACCCCTCTGAAAATCGCCCAAACCGAGCTCCCCCAACTCTATTTTTGTCAAAAATGGCCAAAACCCCCGTTTTATAGCATTTTACGATTCGGGCGCCACAGGTGGCGCCTNGAGCCCTAATGTTGGTAAAAGACGACTATGGAATGGAGGCCCTATGTCAAAAAATCTCAACTCAAGGATTGGATCCCTAATGTAGGTAAAAAGGCGACTAGGGAATGGAGGCCCTATGTCTAAAAACTCAACTCAGGGATTGGAGCCCTAATGTTGGTAAAAGGCGACTAGGGAATGGAGGCCCTATGTCTAAAAAACTCAACTCAGGGATTGGAGCCCTAATGTTGGTAAAAAGGTGACTAGGGAATGGAGGCCCTATGTCTAAAAACTCAACTCAGGGATTGGAGCCCTAATTTTGGTGAAAAGGCGACTAGGGAATGGAGGCCCTATGTCTATAAACTCAACTCAGGGATTGGAGCCCTAATGTTGGTAAAAAGCTCAACTCAGGGATTGGAGCCCTAAGGTTGGTAAAAGGCGACTAGGGAATGGAGGCCCTATGTCAAAAACTCAACTCAGGGATTTGAGCCCTAATATTGGTAAAAAGGTGACTAGGGAATGGAGGCCCTATGTCTAAAAAGATCGACTCAGGGATTGGAGCCCTAATATTGGTAAAAAAGCGACTAGGGAATGGAGGCCCTATGTCTGAAATTCTCAACTGAGGGATTGGAGCCCTAATGTTGGTAAAAAGGCGACTAGGTGTCATGACCCGGATTTTCCACCATCGGGAGTCGTGATGGCACCTACTGTTGGAGCTAGGCAAGCCAAACATTTAAACATTTTCGGATAACAACATAACAACAATAAAATAACGAGTCTTTAAATAAGTGCGGAAGTCTTTCAAAACATAGATAACTGAAAACCCAAAATGCGGAAGTCTAATATTTCACTACCCAAGACTGGAGTCGCTATCTCACGAACTACTAAACAGTGCTACAAACAAGTCTGAATAGAAATACATAAATGTGTGTCTCGGTACAATGGAAACAAACTGAAACATAGAAAGGGACTCCGGCCTGCGAACGCCAGCTAGGCTATCTCGTAAGTCCCTGGACTGAAGTCAGCTCCCGATCGATATCCTACTACTGTGGTCCAAAAGCTGCTTCGGTACCGTGATCTGTGCAAAAGAGCACAGAAGTGTAGCATCAGCACAACCGACCATGTGCTGGTTGTAGACATGTGATTTTTGACCCTCCCCAAGATTTTTTTTGTATTTTAGCACGTGAATATTTAATTTAGGCTTAATATAGCTATTTCAACTCATTTTGACTCTTTTACTTTATTTTATTACAAGAAAAAATGAAAATTACAAAAATATTTTAGTTTATGTATTTTTCATAAATTTTTTTTTTAAATAAAAATACAAAAATAGTACCTTATTTTTATCTTTATATAATTTCGAAAACACAAAAATAGTTTCATGTTTAGTTTAATTAATTAGGATTAGTTTTTGCATTGTGTAGTATTTTTATCTTATTTTAAAAGGAGTCAATTAAGGTGTTGGATCACAATTTTAAGAGTTTTAGAGCCCAATTCTTGGCCGAATTCGGATTAGTCCACTAAGCCTAGGGACCCTTCTAGACTCTTCTTGGGAACAAAAATAAATAAAAAGAACCTAAGGACTTAACACAAAAAGACCTAGGGACTAATTGGCATAATACACAAAAATACACCTAAAACCTAGAACTATATTATAGGTAATACCTACACTCTAAAAGAGGAAGGAAAACAAAAAGACTGAAAAGCTGCGATTGAAAAAGCTGAGCGCCGCAGCTCACCATATCAGACCCCTTCCCCGTCGATCATCTTCTTCGTGCCCGACTGGTTTTCAGCTCCGAAAATTCCAGCCGCTACACCCGTCAAGACCCCTTCATCTTTCTCAAGTTAACAAAAACCTAGAAACTTAGTTTCAGCTTCAGCTCCCTTCACCCATTGCTGTTTCTGCTTTTCTCGCCCATAACAGCTCGCCGGAAACGAGCTACATCAACCAACGCCCACCATCCTCCATAGCTGCCTAGCTCCATCACCATCACAAACAAGAAGCTAACACCACACACTGATAGATAGAGGAGAACAAACGAAAATATGGAGAGGGAGGGAATAAGAAAATCTGGAAAAAGCAGAGAGCTGAAACAAACACAGCAAAAATAGCTGCAAAAACTAGTCCCAAAAACAGCCTCAAAATCGTCCAAAACGGCACCACAGGTGCGAGTCAAGTCGACGAGCTGTTCGTGTGCAATTCCGAGAGGTTCTCGTTCATTTGAATCCGGTTCCATTGAGGTCGTAGCTGTAGTTCGCGGCCAAGTTTGAGGTCGTTGGTCGAGCTCCGGTCCGACGGCTGATTCAAAACCCGTTTGGGGATTTAAGGCTCGAATGAAGCTCAAGAACAGTGTGTTGTCTTAGGAGGTCAATTTTCTATCTCTCTTTTACTATTTTAGTTTAGTGCTACATTATGCTTGCTTCTGTTGAAGTCATTTAATGGATTCACTTTGGTTAAAGATTTTGAATTTACATTGAGTGATTAGTAAGCTCTATTTCTATTCATTCTATGCTATTTACATTTCTTTTAGTTTGACATGTGATTTTAAGATGATTTAATCTATTTAATAAATCTCATGCTCATGTTTTGAACCTTTGTTAAACTTAATTACTGAAGATGACTACATCAGGTTGTCAAAGTCTTGTGATCTCAATTAATGTAATCAGTCATCTGCTAGCTAGAACTTAGGCCATTTGGTTCAAAGTGTAAAATGCAGTAAGTTTTGTTTATTCAATATGTGTGGGCCGTGGAGTGTGACGTGATTTGTTTTTTTTTTTTCGGAAAATTGGCATTCTGTAAGGAGGTGATAATAATAATATCAATAGGATTAGTTGTTATGTTATTAGTGGATTGTTAAAGTATTCTTACTTAAAACTATGCAAAGGTCAGTGCAATCTGTTGTAGGATAATAAATTAGAAATGCTTATTTGAGATTAATGAAATACAAACTACTGCTACAAGCATAGAAGGACAAGTCGAGAGTATTCAAAATAATTTGAGGTGTGCCATGCCAAATAAAATCTCAAAATGCATGGCCCTCACTTAATTAATTTTAATCCTTAGAATTCGAGGCGTGCCAGTTTAGTTGAATTTTTCATGGCCCTNAAATTATTTAAAACTTTATTTAAAGATAAGTGCAACAATTAACAATTAAAAGTGCAAAGAAACTATTTTTTTGCAATTTTCTTTAAATTTTGTTCTAAAACTAATTAATACCTAATTAATACTAAAATTGTGAAATTAAATCCTAAATGCAAAAATGCATATTTTTCTATTTTCATATGAATTAAAATGCACGAATAAAAATGCAACAATTACCAAAAAATGCCACCAAATTCACGAAAAATTACAAAATACTAAAGAAATTATTTTGTTTGAAATTTTGCGAATTATTGCTTAGAGCAAAAATCACGTGCTCACAATTAGTAAGCTCCATTTCTATTCATTCTATGCTATTTACATTTCTTTTAGTTTGACATGTGATTTTAAGATGATTTAATCTATTTAATAAATCTCATGCTCATGTTTTGAACCTTTGTTAAACTTAATTACTGAAGATGACTACATCAGGTTGTCAAAGTCTTGTGATCTCAATTAATGTAATCAGTCATCTGCTAGCTAGAACTTAGGCCATTTGGTTCAAAGTGTAAAATGCAGTAAGTTTTGTTTATTCAATATGTGTGGGCCGTGGAGTGTGACGTGATTTGTTTTTTTTTTTTCGGAAAATTGGCATTCTGTAAGGAGGTGATAATAATAATATCAATAGGATTAGTTGTTATGTTATTAGTGGATTGTTAAAGTATTCTTACTTAAAACTATGCAAAGGTCAGTGCAATCTGTTGTAGGATAATAAATTAGAAATGCTTATTTGAGATTAATGAAATACAAACTACTGCTACAAGCATAGAAGGGCAAGTCGAGAGTATTCAAAATAATTTGAGGTGTGCCATGTCAAATAAAATCTCAAAATGCATGGCCCTCACTTAATTAATTTTAATCCTTAGAATTCGAGGTGTGCCATTTAGTTGAATTTTCCATGGCCCTCGCAAAGTTAACAACGCGTAGTTGCTTTAGGCGCGTTATTTTAATAATATTACCTTCCTAAATTCGGGTGTGCATTTCATGTGACCCAAATCCAAATCTTAATAACGTTGAATAAAATGTGTTTCGGATTGCGGGTGCATTTCAAGTGGCGCGGTCCAAAGACATGTTTTAGACGACGTTAAATCTTCTTTAAAATGAATAAAAGCGGTTATAAAGTTAAAATTGTACCATAGGCTAAAACATGTATTAAAATCAGATAATGGGCAAATTATAATAGCTTAAGCGACCGTGCTAGAACCACGGAATCCGGGGGTGCCTAACACCTTCCCTCGGGTTAACAGAATTCCTTATTCAGAATTTCTGGTTTGCAGACTGTATACAGAGTCAAACCTTTTCCTCGATTCGGGATCTAAACCGGTGACTTGGGACACCAAATAAACTATCCCAAGTGGCGACTCTGAATTGAATAAATAATCCCATTTCGAATAATGTCACTTAAATTGGAAAAACTCCCTTATATACTATCCTTCAGGGTGGTGTGTAAAAAAGGAGGTGTGACAGCTCTGGCGACTCTGCTGGGGACAAGAACCCAGAATCTCTGGTTCAGGGTTCAGAATTCGAGCTTAGTATAATTGTTATATTTGGCTTTATCTGATTTTCCTACATGTTCCATGCTAATGTGCTAAATGTTTTACCGCTTTGATATTTGTTGAATTGTATATAAACTGTTACGAATCCCTTCCTCTCTCTGAGTCTTCTACATCATGGAGAAGGGTGCACTTCGTGTAGCTTCTCTTCTGTTTAGAGTCTTTTCCCATTTAGAACGAGGTTTGGATAAGTTGCTAAGCCGGTGGAGCTCCTGTATCCCCGGTACGCTGCCTCCCCCTCGGCCTGAGTTGTCCGCTCGAGTAAGCCATGTCTAGACCAAAACCCCAGGATTTAAACTTAGAAAAACACAGCTCCATGCCGGATCCATAGTAGGAGCGCTTGTTTGCATCACGTGCATTTTGACTTAGGGGACTCAACATAGGGGTTGGGTCCGTCTAGGAATGGTGTACCCAAAATAACAGACCATCTTGATGCATCCTATGTGCTACATGTTGCATTTATTCAAGGGTAAAAGGGTCATTTGGCAGACCAAGGATAGCTGAGGGCAAATGAAAAAAACAGTGAAAAACGAAAAAAAAGAAAAAAATAGAGAGTGAAGTGTGAAGATAAAGCGAGTGGGGCCCAATTATATTTTCTGTCACATTTTGTTGAGGAAAAAAAAAAGAATTTGAAAAATTCAAAAAGATTTTGCACTTTTATCATTTTTCAAAAATCAAAAAAAATTAAAAGGAAAAAAGAAAATCCAAAAAAGATTTTGCATGTTTCATCATTTTTCAAGGAAAAGCAAAAAATATGTTTTCTCTAAATTAGTTATTTTTTTAATTCTCAACCGTATCCAATCGGCCCGAACTACGCATACCTGATTCTCGTCTTTCGGGGCGTGATACATAGGCAACCCATATAGGGTCCGGTCTTCCTAGTAAATCTTAGGTTCTTGGCTTTGCGGGGTCTTCGCCAAATTTTGCACTTCTAGCCACCTTTTAGCTAAATAAGTCATTTTGCAAAAATAATCGCAACCATGTCTTGCATGTGTCTAATAGGGAATGTTATTGCCTCACATAGTGCTGGTCTAAGTTTTCTCATACAGGTGTGAATTTACTAACCGGAGTTTGAGCAGGACAGATACCCCAGGACCGCTGCATTCAGGAGTTGCTTAGGAGATTTACTCTTATTTTTATTTTTAGTTATTTTTGGGTATTTTTTTTTAATATATCGTCTTTTACTTTCTAAGTTTTGTACAGAGATGTCAAGTTTTTGTCATTGTACTTTTTATTTTATATTTGACAAGGTGTGGTGTAATTCAAAAATCCAAAAAAAAGGGGGAGATGTTGCATTTTATATTTCCGTTATGAGTTTTCTTTAGAATACTAGTTCTAGAAATGAAAAATTTGAGGTTGTTCTTTCTTTAGGCAATTAATATCCAGGACTTAAAATAAATTATTTTTATGTTTCCTTTAGTATATTAGGACCAAAATTCAAAAAAAAATGAAAGAGAATTTTCTTTTAGTACTTCTTTAAAAGCTTTCTTTAAGTCGTTAATTCCAAAATCCAAAAAGATTTTCTTTTGGGGTGTTTCTTTGGGAAATTAGTGAAAAATGGAAAAACAATTCTTTTTATTTTCATTAGAACTTTAGGATATTGTACATAAAAAAATACTTTATCTTTTGTTTGTCATTAGAATTTCTTCTTGGGGGCAATCAAAGTTGAAATCCAAAATATTTTGTTGCTTGTTTCGAAATATTGCGTCAGGATATCAAATGAAAATTCAAAATATGTTTCTGTGGTTTATTCTTTAGATTTCCTTCTTTTCTTAAAAAAAAATGTCAGTTTGTTTACTCTATTCCCGATCTTCCAGAACTACGCAAAGATCTGATTCATGCGGGGTCATGATACGTAGGCAACCTACATAGGGTTCGATCGGATCATTTTTTTTATTATTAAAAGAAAAAGGAAAAAAGGAAAAAATCAAAAAAAAAAAAGAGAAAAGAAAAAGAGGTGAAATACATGGGATATGAGAAATGAGAGGGAAGAAAAGAGTGATAATCCGAAAGGAAAAAGGGGGAAGGAAAAATGAGCGAGCTAAAGAAGGGCGAGGAAAGAAAAGAAAGGAGAGAGGATGAAATGAACAAATTGGGATGATGCCAACTGACCTTTGTACCCTCGAAGTCATTTTTAGAACCGATAACTGTGGCTAGGTGCATTGCACGTAAAGTGAAATTATCTTATGTTAAATGCCCTAACGCTAACGTGATGGTTTCATTTTGTCATATCATTTAAGAAAGGTGGTTGGTTTTGTGGTTTTTAAAGTAACTCTTCCATACAACACAAAGGCAAAAGGCAATGGTAGAGAACAACAGAACTGAGTGGGTTGATACGGGTGCCCAAAAGCAATTTTTCAGACCCATATGCGAAAAGCTTTGATCCTGCTGTTCGATGCATGTACCACTCTAAAGTCCGGGGGGCATAGCATTGAAGATTGTCGCTCTTTGAAAAGGGAAATAAAAACAATGATTCAAGAAGGGGTAGTTGTGGTCAATGACAGTGACAGGGAGCATGCGAATACTCTTGGGAACTTGTTGATTAAAGTTGATAATGGTCTTGACAGTATTGATGTGAAACTCAGTGGCTAAGATGCCGTGCTTGGTAATTGGGAAGACGCTCCATTTCTTGTTCAGCCGGAGTGGAATTTTGGTGGTTTATTTTGTTGTCATTTCTGTTATCCGGGTTATTTCAGGGTTGTAATCCGGATATTGTCTTGTGACTCAAACCCTTCTATCCTTTAATTTTGCTTGGTTTGTTTAGTCGTAGTAGCTCGTTTACTGCTGTCTAGGTTTGTTCCAGGGTTGTATCCCCTGTCTAGTTTGCCTGTCTTGTTGTTCGAACCGTTTCACCGTCTGTCTAATATGATTTCCTGTTTTCTGTTATTTCTAGTCATTTTCTTTTGCTTACTTCTCTTTTCTTTCGAGTTCTTTTCCTGTTGGCTCTAGTGACATGACATACATGCATAATTCTCGGCCTGGGCTCAAAAAGTCAGTCATGAAGCACTGAAACAATTTCGAAGACGACAGGGGCACTTGAGGGAAATAAGAACAGATTTGGACACTTTGAGATCATTTCGAGCCCGAATTGTGTGAAACCGGGGCAGATAGAACATAAAGAAACCCTATTGAAATGGATCCCGCCGCATCAGGTTGAAGCTAAAGGAAAGTTTACCCCTAATTGGCAGGGGCCGCTCGTGGTAATGAGAGTGTTGTCCAATGGTGCTTTTGTAGTTAACAAATGTAGAAGGCGAATGTGTGGATGTGGTTATCAAGTCTGGCACAATCAGAAGATGTTACAAATGTTTTCCTTGGTTTGTTTAATTGTGTTGTTTGTACTTGGCATGTTTTGAAGATTGGAATGACGGAGGCATTTTGTTCTGCTATCTAAACACTTTATCCTTTGTTACCCCTTTGAGCCTTATTTATTTTCTTTCATACCCCTCTTTCGGAATCAGTAGCAAAGTTCAGAAACGCAAGCGCAAAAGATAAGTAAAGGAAAAAGAGAAAAAGAGAAGGAAAAAGAGAAAAAGAGAAAGAAAAGAGAAAAGAGAAAGAAAAGAATGAAAAGAGAAAGAAAAATGAAAAGAGAAAGAAAAAAAAAGAAAAAGAGAAGAAAAACAACAAAAAGAGGAAAAAAGAAAAAAAAGGGAAAAGAAAGATCACAAACAAACAAAGTAATTCCTATGACCTGAACTACGTTTGACTTGATCCCGAAAGGGTACGTAGGCAGCCTCTCTCTGAGGTTCAGTCACACCAAAATAAAAATCCAAAAGTCCCCAAGAAAGAAACTGGGGCAGAAGTTGTGGTTCTTGTGAGAAATCTGATTCCGAAAGTTGTAATTCTGAACCCATGTTGAATTGTTTTGAGCCTTTGATACCCTTTCTTTCTAACCCTATCAAAAAGCCCACATTACGGTCCAAAGGAAGACCTTCTGATCAGTCTTCGAGAGATGCCAAGTCAAGCGAGTAGAGGTGAATTATATCAGGGGAAACACTCCGGTCCAAACGAAGGAAATGAAGAATGAGAGAGTCCTGATGATAAATGCCCTTACGGATACAACAAGGCGATGAAGGCTGAGAGAAATAAAAAATGAGAGAGTCTTATTGGTGAAAACCTTCACGGGCACCATAAGACGACGGTGAGATGAGAGAAAGACCCAAAATGAGAGAGGCTTGATGGTGAAAACCCTTCGGGCACTACAAGTCGAAAAAGGATTGTGATTCAAATTGGATAGGCGGAGCATCGAAGCCCAATTTCACGGCAAAAAGGTACGACAATAGCCGAGCATCAGATTTGCTTAACAGAATAGGCCACAGGTGCATGTCAAGGTCATTAGAGTCGGTACCCACATCCGATAGGTTTCCACATTGTAGTTTTCTTGTTAGGAATCATCTCTTTATGTTGTCATCAACTCTGTCCCTTTTGTCTTGTTTATTTCC
>NC_031989.1:38683487-38684004 GCF_001879085.1 Nicotiana attenuata
AGATTATTAGACATAGGGCCTCCATTCCCTAGTTGTCTTTTTGCCAACATTAGGGCTCCAATCCCTGAGTTGAGATTATTAGACATAGGGCCTCTGTTCCCTAGTCGCCTTCTTGCCAACATTAGGGCTCCAATCCCTGAGTTGAGATTTTTAGACATAGGGCCTCCGTTCTCTAGTCGCGTTTTTGCCAACATTAGGGCTCTTATCCCTTAGTTGAGATTTTCGATATTGGGCCTCCATTCCCTAGTCGCCTTTTTGCCAACTTTAGGGCTCCAATCCCTGACTTGAGATTATTATACATAGGGCCTCCATTCCCTAGTCGCCTTTCTGCCAACATTAGGGCTCCAATCCCTGAGTTGAGATTTTTAGCATAGGGCCTCCATTCCCTAGTAGCCTTTTTGCCAACATTAGGGCTACAATCCCTGAGTTGAGATATTTAGACATAGGGCCTCCGTTCCCTAGTCGCCTTTTTGCCAACATTAGGGCTCCAATCCCTGAGTTGAGATTTTTAGACATA
>NC_031989.1:38688907-38692270 GCF_001879085.1 Nicotiana attenuata
AAGTTTAGATTTTAGACATAGGGCCTCCATTCACAAGTCGCCTTTTTTCCAACATTAGGGCTCCAATCCCTGAGTTGAGATTTTTAGACATAGGACCTCCGTTCCCTAGTCGCATTTTTGCCAACATTAGGGCTCCAATCCCTGAGTTGAGATTGTCGCCTTTTTGCCAACATTAGGGCTCCAATCCCTGAGTTAAGATTATTAGACATAGGGCCTCTGTTCCCTAGTCGCCTTCTTGCCAACATTAGGGCTCCAATCCCTGAGTTGAGATTTTTAGACATAGGGCCTCCATTCCCTAGTCGCCTTTTTGCCAACATTAGGGCTCCAATCCCTGAGTTGAGATTTTTAGACATAGGGCCTCCATTCCCTAGTCGCCTTTTTGCCAACATTAGGGCTCCAATCCCTGAGTTGAGATTTTTAGACATAGGGCCTCCATTCCCTAGTCGCCTTTTTGCCAACATTAGGGCTCCAATCCCTGAGTTGAGATTTTTAGACATAGGGCCTCCATTCCCTAGTCGCCTTTTTGCCAACATTAGGGCTCCAATCCCTGAGTTGAGATTTTTAGACATAGGGCCTCCATTCCCTAGTCGCCTTTTTGCCAACATTAGGGCTCCAATCCCTGAGTTGAGATTTTTAGACATAGGGCCTCCATTCCCTAGTCGCCTTTTTGCCAACATTAGGGCTCCAATCCCTGAGTTGAGATTTTTAGACATAGGGCCTCCATTCCCTAGTCGCCTTTTTGCCAACATTAGGGCTCCAATCCCTGAGTTGAGATTTTTAGACATAGGGCCTCCATTCCCTAGTCGCCTTTTTGCCAACATTAGGGCTCCAATCCCTGAGTTGAGATTTTTAGACATAGGGCCTCCATTCCCTAGTCGCCTTTTTGCCAACATTAGGGCTCCAATCCCTGAGTTGAGATTTTTAGACATAGGGCCTCCATTCCCTAGTCGCCTTTTTGCCAACATTAGGGCTCCAATCCCTGAGTTGAGATTTTTAGACATAGGGCCTCCATTCCCTAGTCGCCTTTTTGCCAACATTAGGGCTCCAATCCCTGAGTTGAGATTTTTAGACATAGGGCCTCCATTCCCTAGTCGCCTTTTTGCCAACATTAGGGCTCCAATCCCTGAGTTGAGATTTTTAGACATAGGGCCTCCATTCCCTAGTCGCCTTTTTGCCAACATTAGGGCTCCAATCCCTGAGTTGAGATTTTTAGACATAGGGCCTCCATTCCCTAGTCGCCTTTTTGCCAACATTAGGGCTCCAATCCCTGAGTTGAGATTTTTAGACATAGGGCCTCCATTCCCTAGTCGCCTTTTTGCCAACATTAGGGCTCCAATCCCTGAGTTGAGATTTTTAGACATAGGGCCTCCATTCCCTAGTCGCCTTTTTGCCAACATTAGGGCTCCAATCCCTGAGTTGAGATTTTTAGACATAGGGCCTCCATTCCCTAGTCGCCTTTTTGCCAACATTAGGGCTCCAATCCCTGAGTTGAGATTTTTAGACATAGGGCCTCCATTCCCTAGTCGCCTTTTTGCCAACATTAGGGCTCCAATCCCTGAGTTGAGATTTTTAGACATAGGGCCTCCATTCCCTAGTCGCCTTTTTGCCAACATTAGGGCTCCAATCCCTGAGTTGAGATTTTTAGACATAGGGCCTCCATTCCCTAGTCGCCTTTTTGCCAACATTAGGGCTCCAATCCCTGAGTTGAGATTTTTAGACATAGGGCCTCCATTCCCTAGTCGCCTTTTTGCCAACATTAGGGCTCCAATCCCTGAGTTGAGATTTTTAGACATAGGGCCTCCATTCCCTAGTCGCCTTTTTGCCAACATTAGGGCTCCAATCCCTGAGTTGAGATTTTTAGACATAGGGCCTCCATTCCCTAGTCGCCTTTTTGCCAACATTAGGGCTCCAATCCCTGAGTTGAGATTTTTAGACATAGGGCCTCCATTCCCTAGTCGCCTTTTTGCCAACATTAGGGCTCCAATCCCTGAGTTGAGATTTTTAGACATAGGGCCTCCATTCCCTAGTCGCCTTTTTGCCAACATTAGGGCTCCAATCCCTGAGTTGAGATTTTTAGACATAGGGCCTCCATTCCCTAGTCGCCTTTTTGCCAACATTAGGGCTCCAATCCCTGAGTTGAGATTTTTAGACATAGGGCCTCCATTCCCTAGTCGCCTTTTTGCCAACATTAGGGCTCCAATCCCTGAGTTGAGATTTTTAGACATAGGGCCTCCATTCCCTAGTCGCCTTTTTGCCAACATTAGGGCTCCAATCCCTGAGTTGAGATTTTTAGACATAGGGCCTCCATTCCCTAGTCGCCTTTTTGCCAACATTAGGGCTCCAATCCCTGAGTTGAGATTTTTAGACATAGGGCCTCCATTCCCTAGTCGCCTTTTTGCCAACATTAGGGCTCCAATCCCTGAGTTGAGATTTTTAGACATAGGGCCTCCATTCCCTAGTCGCCTTTTTGCCAACATTAGGGCTCCAATCCCTGAGTTGAGATTTTTAGACATAGGGCCTCCATTCCCTAGTCGCCTTTTTGCCAACATTAGGGCTCCAATCCCTGAGTTGAGATTTTTAGACATAGGGCCTCCATTCCCTAGTCGCCTTTTTGCCAACATTAGGGCTCCAATCCCTGAGTTGAGATTTTTAGACATAGGGCCTCCATTCCCTAGTCGCCTTTTTGCCAACATTAGGGCTCCAATCCCTGAGTTGAGATTTTTAGACATAGGGCCTCCATTCCCTAGTCGCCTTTTTGCCAACATTAGGGCTCCAATCCCTGAGTTGAGATTTTTAGACATAGGGCCTCCATTCCCTAGTAGCCTTTTTGCCAACATTAGGGCTACAATCCCTGAGTTGAGATATTTAGACATAGGGCCTCCGTTCCCTAGTCGCCTTTTTGCCAACATTAGGGCTCCAATCCCTGAGTTGAGATTATTAGACATAGGATCTCCATTCCCTAGTCGCCTTTTTGCCAACATTAGGGCTCCAATCCCTGAGTTGAGATTATTAGACATAGAGCCTCCGTTCCCTAGTCCCCTTCTTGCCAACATTAGGGCTCCAATCCCTAAGTTGAGATTCTTAGACATAGGGCCTCCGTTCCCTAGTCGCCTTTTTGCCAACATTACGGCTCAAATCTCTGAGTTGTGATTTTTAAACATAGGGCCTCTGTTCCCTAGTAGCCTCTTTGCCAACATTAGGGCTCCAATCCCGGAGTTGAGATTATTCGACATAGGACCTCCGTTCCCTAGTCGCATTTTTGCCAACATTAGGGCTCCTATCCCTGAGTTGAGATTATTAGACATAGGACCTCCGTTCCCTAGTCGCCTTTTTGCCAACATTAGGGCTCCAATCCCTGAGTTG
>NC_031989.1:38694579-38695588 GCF_001879085.1 Nicotiana attenuata
TTTTGCCAACATTAGGGCTCCAATCCCTAAGTTGAGATTTTTAGACATAGGGCCTCCATTCCCTAGTCGCCTTTTTGCCAACATTAGGGCTCCAATCTCTGTATTAGACCTAGGACCTTCATTCCCTAGTCGCCTTTTGCCAACACTAGGGCCCTAAGTTGAGATTTTTAGACATAGGGCCTCCATTCCCTAGTCGCCTTTTTGCCACATTAAGGCTCCAATCCCTTAGTTGAGATTAGTAGACCTAGGGCCTCCATTCCCTAGTCGCCTTTCGCCAACATTAGGGCTCCAATCCCTGAGTTCAGATTTTTAGACACAGGGCCTCCATTCCCTAGTCGCCTTTTTGCCAACATTAGGGCCCCAATCCCTGAGTTGAGATTTTTGGACATAGGGCCTCCATTCCCGAGTCGCCTTTTTGCCAATATTAGGGCTCCAATCCCTAAGTTGAGATTTTTGGACATAGGGCCTCCATTCCGTAGTCGCCTTTTTGCAAACATTAGGGCTCCAATCCCTGAGTTGAGATTTTAGACATAGGGCCTCCATTCCCTAGTCGCCTTTTGCCAACGTTAGGGCTCCATTCCCTAAGTTGAGATTTTTAGACATAGGGCATCCATTCCTTGGTCGCCTTTTTGCCAACATTAGGGCTCCAATCCCTGAGTTGAGATTAGTAGACCTAGGGCCTCCATTCCCTAGTCGCGTTTCGCCAACATTAGGGCTCCAATCCCTGAGTTGAGATTTTTAGACATACGGCCTCCGTTCCCTAGTCGCATTTTCGCCACCATTAGGGCTCCAATCCCTGAGTTCAGATTTTTAGACATAGGGCCTCCATTCCCTAGTCGTCTTTTTGCCAACATTAGGGCCCCAATCCCTGAGTTGAGATTTTTTGACATAGGGCTTCCATTCCCAAGTCGCCTTTTTGCCAACATTAGGGCTCCAATCCCTAAGTTGAGATTTTAGACATCGGGCCTCCATTCCCTAGTCGCCTTTTTGCCAACATTAGGGCTCTAAT
>NC_031989.1:38696268-38715452 GCF_001879085.1 Nicotiana attenuata
AGATCCTCGATTTTTGGCCGGAATTTAGAAAGAAAAAGCTCCACGATTTTTTGGCCGGGAGATCCTCGGTTTTTTGGCCGGGATTTGGAAAGAAAAGGCTCCTCGGTTTTTTGGCCGGGAGATTTAAGGAATGGGATCCTATGCTACCATGATTTATTTTTCTTTTGGGATTTTCATTTTTATTTCTTTTCTTCTTTCTTTTTCTTTTGTTTTCCTCTTTTTATGTTTTTCCTTTTTATTTAGCGAAACACACGAAAGAACTTGGGGGGGGAAACTTCCTTTTTGGTCGTTTTCCTGCTGCAAAGCTGTTTCAGTGCTTGCGCATTTCATTTCTTTTGGGTTGCACCTGCTTCTTGCACGGTTGCTCTGAATAAGACCTGTTTCCAACAAAGAACAATTTATTAGTTTGAAACGGTGGTTGGTTTTGTGGCCTTGATCATCCCAATTGCTTGATCCCGGCCCCATTTCCGTTGAGAAGTTTGCTGCTTGTTGGCCTTGAGGGTGAATCTCTTTTCGAACCGGCCGGGTTTAACTCTCAGGGTTTCATTATGACTCGCTCATGTGGGCTCTGGCCTTTTCCCTTTATTCTGTCCTTGCCTTTGATTTTCTTTCTTTTCCAATGTCTTTGCTTCGAAAGCATCAACCACTATGGTCAGTTGGGATCGGCCTGACGCACTCGCTGAGGCTGGGCATTTTCTCCGGCTTTTGCCAGGCGGAGCCCGATGGAACCAATCCTGCCACCTTTCTTTGTAGTAATTCGGAATCATTGTTAGACCGAAAGGGATTCAAAGAGAAGTATGCAAAAAGGCAAGCATATGAGTTTGAAGAGAAGCGTCCCTTTTGGGGGAAAAGAAGGACTTATCTGGGGTGCATGCTGGCTTCGAATGAACATGACATGCTTCTTGGACTGGACGCCCGACCCACACAAACTTTCCTGCTTCTCGTGAACCCATTGATCCGCATTTCAAAGCCATGGTTTCTTGCCATGACTCTTTTAGTGATGAGATATCTTCTTTTCGGCCGACAGCGCCCTTTGCGGGTTTTCGCCAATCGACCTCTCTCATTTCTCTTCTACCGTCGCCCGATAGTGCTCTTTGCGAGTTTTCACTAAGCGGACTCTCTCATTTCCAGTTTCTCTACTCACTATCGCCTTATGGTGCCCGAAGATTTTCACCGATAAGAATCTCTCATTTTATTTCTCTCGATTTGAATTGTATCAAATTCCAACAATGACGTTTGCCACTTCCATGCCTTTGTCAATTGATCGGAAGGACTTGGGCAAGGTCTTGGGGTAAAAAGAATTTTGGGTGGAACTACAACATTGGAACCATTTCGGCGGATTCATGGCCGAACCATTATATCATCTGCCCTAGTTTCATCTTTTGGGGAAATTGGAATTTTTATTTTGGTGTGACTGAACCTCAGCGAGAGGCTGCCTACGTATCCTTTCGGAATCAACTCAAACGTAGTTCAGGAAGGTTTGGTTTTGTTGTTTTTGTTTTTGTTTTGTTTTTGTTTTTTCTTTTCTTTTTATTTTTCTTTTCATCATATCATATTTTCTTTTTTCTTTTCTTTTTTTTTCTTTTTCTCTTTTTCCATCATATTTTCTTTTCCTTTTCTTCTTTTTTTTTCTTTTTTTCTTTTTCTTTTTCTTTTCTTTTCTTCTCTTCTTCTTTTCCGCTGGTACTTCCGGGTTCCAAAGAGGGTGACCAAAGAAGCGTAACCGGCTCAAAGGGTTTACGAAGAGTTGATAGTGTTTGGGTAGCGAGAAGGAAAGCCTTCGTCATCTCAATTGCACAAAAGTCATCATCGCAGGAGGCCTTGACATAGTACCTTTTTATTGCATCTGTATTGGCTGCTGCTTCGGGATCATCTCCTTCAATGTCTCCCAGATACACTGCTCCTCTTGGCAGTATTTTCGGATAATGTGTGTTCCCTTCCAATTAAGAGCAAGTTTTCCTTTTTCTTCCTGGTGATGAGGAAGAATGCGTCTCAACACTAGTTGTCCTATTTCAAGATTCCCGGGCCGCACTTTCTTGTTGTAAGCATGGGCCATTCTTTGTTGGTACAACTGCCCGGATGTTCGTTGAGTACAACACACTATTTTGTTGTAATGTATGGACCTTTCCAACCTGCGAACCAATTTTACTTCAATTGTTCCAATTCTTTGTTTTATTTCCTCAAGGTTACCTTCTTTGGATTTCGACTCTTGATTCATTATTTCGAAAATCTGACAGCGTTTTGGGATCTAGGCATAAAGTCCGCAAGCATGTCATGTTATTTAAAGCTGCATTATTAAAACTGAAGAGAAGAAATGAAGGAGAGAATTAGCAAAATCAGAAAGAATAAAGAAAAATGAACGATGAAATATTGATTTCATTTTCTTGGAATTTTGAAGATAACAGGGTTCACATTCGGGAATTTAAAGACAAGAAACTACAGGAAACACCGAGTTACACCCTGGAATAACTCAGGATGCAGAAAAAGGAGCAGGACGGGTCTACCGGGACTCCTGCCTGATCGGGAATGGCATAGCCTTCCAGTTTTGAAGTTTGGCGTCTGGTCCCATGTATAACACCTCAGCAGTGCTAGTGCCCTCTCTCGGCTGGACCATGTGGGTTTCGTAGAGCATTTTCCTCATTGCCCCACTTAGTTTCTCAATTTCTTCAGCCGTGAAAACCTTATTATCTTCCTCTTTACTGTACTTAGGCTTGACAAAAGTTTCATACGAATGTAACACCTCATAATCGGCCAGTTTCATTTTTTGAAAGAATACTTCTGCTTCCTCAGCACTCACAGGCCTCTTAGGCGGGAAACGCCTTCTGGTGGCATTGTTTACCTCCTCTTCATTTGAATATTTCTCAACAAGGGGTTTTTTAGCAGCTCACCCAAGATCTCTTTACCCTTGTACGTAACCATCGTCTGATGATAATTCCCTGGTACCGCGGCAGGGTTCGTCATAGGCTTCTGTGGTACGCGTCCAATAACCACTGGCTCACTCAGCCGAGGTGGTTTGATGGTCCCCCGCACCACATAGGCTTGCTTGGGTACGTACATTTGTGTCCCTTTTTTCAAATCAGCTTTCTTTTCTGGTTCTGTCTTGGTGATTTTGCTCTTCTTTTCCCCTTTCTCTTGCTTCGGGGCCACCTCGGGCTTTCTATCTGCATCGGCAATAGCAATTATAGCTTTTAAGGCTGGATCGAATTTTCTATACTCACAGATCATCCCGATTACTGGCCCGTTGTTGTGAGCGGGCAGCGGATTATTGGTCACATTTGGGACATCCTCATCCTTCAACACAATTTTCCCTTGCTCTATTAAGTTCTCCACTGCTTGTTTCAGAGTCCAACAGTCATTTGTATGATGGCCCTCTGCCCCTGAATGGTATGCACACCTGACACCAGCTCTGTAGGCAGGCGATGCCGGATTTTGTCTGTTCTGAGGAACCGGCTGCAGTAGACCCATTTGGACAAGTTTCGGGAATAGACTGGAGTAAGATTCACCAATTGGGGTAAAGTTTGGTCTCCTGGGTGGTTCACGAGGACTGAAGTTATTTTGTGGAGGACGGGGGTTATAGTGGTTTTGGTGAGGAGGCTGGTTTCTTTGAAATGGAGCTTGGTTTCTATTGGCATGTGGCTGTGGCCGAGCAAAAGGTTGAGCATTCATGACCGCATACGGTTGAGAAGCATAAGCCATGTCATGATGAGGGGCGTAATGTTGAGGGGTTCTTTCGGAAAACACAGGTCTAGGAGCACGATATCTTCTTGCCCCTGATGCTGCCATAACTGTTTCTTCTTTCTTATTACCTTTGGCCATCCCTCCAGACTCGCCTTGGATGGCTTGGGAGGATGCCTTAATGGCCGATTGACTCAAGATTCTTCCTGTCTTCAGACCATTCTCCACCATACCAATCTTAATCGCCTCTGCAAAAGGTTTGCCCATGGCCGACATCATGTTCTGAAAATAGTCCGCTTCCTGGGCCTAGAGAAATACAGTGACCATTTCTACTTCATCCATGGGAGGTTTCACCCTCGATGCCTGTTCGCGCCACTTAATAGCATATTCTCTGAAACTTTCCGAGGGCTTCTTCTTCAAATTTGCCAAGGAGTTCCTGTCTGGCGCAATGTCGATGTTGTATTGAAAATGCCTCACAAAATCTCTGGCAAGATCATCCCAAATGTACCATCGTGAGACATCTTGGTCCATATACCATTCCGAGGCGATGCCTACCAAGCTTTCTCCGAAGTAAGCCATCAACAACTCTTCCTTTCCGCCAGCCCCACGCAACTGATTGCAGTACTTTTTAAGGTGAGCAATGGTATCGCCGTGCCCGTGATACTTCTCGAACTTTGGCGTTTTAAAACCCATGGGCAGGTGCACGNTTTTATATTGGTTCTGGTAGGAGGTTGGTTTCTTGGAATGGAGGTGGATTTCGGTTAGCTTGTGGTTGCGGTCGGCCGAAAGGTTGAGCATTCATGACCGCATAAGGTGGGGAGGGTAAGCCATATCAGTGTGGGGATAGTAGTGTTGAGGGGTTCTTTCAGAGAACACCGGTCTAGGAGCCCGGTATCTTCTTCCTCCCGATGTTGCCATCACTGTTTCTTCTTTCTTTTTGCCTTTGGCCATTCCTCCAGACCCTCCTTGGATGGCTTGGGAGGTTGCTCTTATGGCTGACTGGCTCAAGATTCTACCCGTTTTTAGCCCATTCTCTACCATCTCTCCAATTTTTATTGCCTCTACGAAAGGCTTGCCCATGGCCGACATCATATTCTGAAAGTAGTCTGCTTCCTGGGCTTGAAGGAAAACAGTGACCATCTCTACCTCATCCATCGGAGGCTTCACTCTTGACGCCTATTCACGCCACTTAATAGCGTATTCTCTGAAGCTCTCTGTTGGCTTTTTCTTCAGATTTGCCAAAGAATTCCGGTCTGGTGCGATGTCGATGTTATATTGAAATTGCCTTACAAAGTCTCTGGCAAGATCGTCCCAAATGTGCCATCGTGAGACATCTTGGTCCATATACCATTCTGAGGCAATGCCTACTAAGCTTTCTCCGAAGTATGCCATCAACAACTCCTCTTTTCCGCTAGCCCCACGCAACTGATTGCAATACTTTTTAAGGTGAGCAATGGGATCGTCGTGCCCGTTATACTTCTCAAACTTTGGCGTTTTAAAACCCATGGGCAGGTGCACGTGAGGGAACATGCACAGATCTGTATAAGAAACACTCTTTTGTCCACTCAAACCTTGCATATTCTTCAAACTCTGTTCAAGGCTTCTCATTCTTTTCGCCATCTCATCTTGTTCAGGAGCTTTGGGAGTTTGATCTTGTCCTGGCGTAAGCTCAAATGGTGGTGGCTGAGAGTAATTATATGTGGGATATTGAGGAGGATCCATTGGAAAGACAGGGTTTTGGAAAGTGAAAGCTGAGGGATTAAAGGCGGGCCTTGGCAGTGAGGGTTGTGTTGTAGCAGAGCATGGTGGAGCAGTGAAGATGTTAGGAGCTGCTCCTGCTGGGAACACTTGGGGGCGGACCTCAGAAGGCGTTCCGACAAAGTGAGCTGTCATGGTAGGCTGTCCCAAAGGAGTATGAGGGTGGCTGATGGGGGTATTGGAGGTACCCCCGGATCTAGGGAATAGTTCAGGAAATCCAGGGATGGCGCTTGGAGGCTCTCTTCCATTGGTCCAGGCGTCCCACATCTCCATGAGTCGGAGACGTAGTATCCGGTTCTCTTCCGCTGTGACAGACTCAGATGCCGGGATCCCCGAGATGGGGCTGTCCTCAGAGATGGGGACTGCGGGCAAAGTCATTTCTATAGACATTTCCACGCTTCCTTTCGATCTGGTAAAGTATTGATGCGATGCCAGCTTACCACAACCAACCACCGTTTCTAAAAGCTAGGCTGGAATTGACAGCAACACACGGTTAGTTTGAGACAAGTAACATATAGGTAATCGCACATTGGGGTGTGATGCACCTATACAGTTAAACGGACGTCTACATCTTTGCACTGGTTGCATGCGTCATCCCGGTTTTTCTTTTCTATTTTCTCTTCTTTTGATTTCTACCCTCTATTTTTCTTGCTTTTCTTTCTCTTTCTATTTTTTTCTCTCGTTTTTCTTTTCCTTCTGTTTTTCATTTTCTGCTTTTTCCTTTTCTTTTGCCGTGGTTTTTCTCTCGATTCCTTATTTTCTCTTTTGCGTTTCTTTTCCTCTCTTGTTTTTCCTTTATTTCCTCCCCTCGTATTTTCTTCTTTTTTTTTCTTAGGGGTACGGTCGAATCTTATGGAGATTGCCTACGTATCATGACCCCGCATGAATCAGACCAAGCGTAGTTCTTGCAAATAGGGTAAATAAACTAACTCTTTTTTGGAATTTCGAAAGAAATGCTTTAAAAGAAAAAAGGGAAACATTTATTTTTGATTTTTCTTTTGATATTTTGAAAGAAAGAAATACTTTTGTTTGAAGTTTGGAGCAAAAATATTTTTCGGACTCAATTTTCGAAATTATTTATTTTATTTATTTATTTATCAAAGAAAGACATCTAAGGAGTATTTTCATGATTTATTTTGACCCGTAAAGAAAAGTGGCTATTTTTATTTAAGCAAACAAAGACTCGGTTTTGCAGATACGGCCTTTCAGCACTTCTGGGAGGAAGATTTTAAGGTTGTGCCCGCTAACCATTGAAAATGACCCAAGGTGACTGTTCTTGCAAAAACGGCCTTCCGGCGCCCCTTTGGGGACATTCGGCTTATTTTAAGCAAGAATGGCATCACCTGACTTATTTGTGACAGAAATTAAAATTTTGGTATTTTTGGCTATTTTTTGCAAAAGGGTGGTTGGACCCGATGAGGGTTGCCTACGTATCTCATATCCGGTGAGAATCAAACCAGCGTAGTTCAGTCAGATTGGGAATTAATTTGAACTTTGGGAATTTTAAAAGTAAAAAGAAAATACTTTTTGTTTGAGTTTTTCATTTGTTTTCTCTTTTTCTAAGAAAAAAAAAAGAAAATATTTTTGGATTTTGGATGTAACCTCTTAATTTTCGAAAGAGGGACTTCTTTAAGAAAAATGTTTTGAATTTCTGAGCTTTTATTTATTTACAAAAGTACTTCTAGAGAATAACAAAAATATTTTTGGACTTCAATTTTCAAAATTTTTATTGACATTTACAAAAAAAAGACTTCTAAAGAAGAAAAGAGTATTTTTGGATTTTTGTTTCTGATTGCTTTTTTTGGATTTTTCTTGAATTTTTGTTTTTACAGAAAGAGCTGAAGGAAAATATTTTTTTTGGATTTTTTGAAAATTGTGGTCGGAACCGATGAGGTTTGCCTACGTATCTCACATCCGGCGAGAATCAGACCCGCGTAGCTCGGTTAGATTTGCCAAAATCAAAACAACAATTGTCTTTTTATTTTTCAACTATTTTTCTCTCTTTTTCTTGTTTTTTCATTTTCAAAAATCCGGCAGCATTTCGGTACTATTTGGGCATTGGGTTTTTTCAAAGCAAATGGTCACCCTCACTTAGTCCTAACACTGCTTATTTTCTCAATTTTCACTCATTTAGACAAACCGGTCAACATGCAAAGCCGAGCAAATAAATGCGCAAGTAGCACGTAAGATGCATCAGGATGGTCAATTCGTTTCAGGTCACCTGTCCTAGACGGACCCAACCCCTGTGTTGAGTCCCCTAAGTCAAATGCACATGATGCAAACAAGCGTCCTACTAGGGATCGGCATGAGTTTTTGTTCTTATAGGTTTAAACCCAAGGTTTATTGGTCTAGACCTGGCTTACCCAAGCGGACAACTCGAGCCGAGGGGGAGGCAGCGTACCGGGGATACAGAAGCTCCGCCGGCCTTGTAACTTATCCAAACCTCGTTCTAAATGGGAAAAGACTCTAAACAGAAGAGAAGCTACACGAAGTGCACCCTTCTCCATGATGTAGAAGACTCAAAAAGAGGAAGGGATTCGCGACAGTTTATATATACAATGTCAACAAATATCAAAGTAGTAAAACATTTAGCACATATAGCATGGAACATATAGAAAAATCAGATAAAGCCAAATATAACAATTGTACTAAGCTCGAATTCTTGAACCCTGAATCGAAATTCTGGGTTCGTATCCCCAGCAGAGTCGCCAGAGCTGTCACACCTCCTTTTTTACACACCTACCCCGAAGGATAATGTATAAGGGAGTTTTTCCATTTAAAGTGACATTATTCGAAATGGGATTACTTATTTATTTTTTAGAGTCGCCACTTGGGAAAGGATTGGCTTTTGGTGTCCCAAGTCACCGGTTTAACTTAAATCCCAAATCGAGGAAAATTCGACTTCCCAATTGGAGTCTGCGAACCAGAAATTCTGAATAAGGAATTCTGTTGACCCGAGGGAAGGTGTTAGGAACCCCCGGATCCCGTGGTTCTAGCACGGTCGCTTAAATTATTATAAATGGCTAAAATCCAATTTTTTTATATGCTCCAACCTATAGTGCAACTTTAAGATTATTTACCGCTTTTAGTTAAATTTTAAGAAAGTGAACGTCGTTTAAAACCGTGTTTTTGGATCACGTCACATGAAATGCACCCGGATCCTCGACACACTCTTATTCAACGTTTTGGGATTTGGATTTGAGTTGCATGAAATGCACACCCGTATTTAGGAAAGTAAAATTATTAAAAGCGCGCCTAAAGCGACTAACGTGTTATTACTTTGCGGGGGGCCATGAAATTTGCTAAACGGCCCGTCCCGAGGTCTAAGTAATTTTAATAGGAACATTTAAAGAGGGCCCCGCAAGTTATACATTTTGTTTGGCGAGGCTCATCTCCCTTTTTTATTATTTAAAGGCCAACCTAAAGCAAACTAAAATTTTCTATTTCTTTGTCTCTAAAAGGGCCTAATTAATTAGCATTTGGGCCTCAAGTTCAAGTCCACACTTAAACAAGAGGGAGGCCTCTTAATTCAAGTGTGCTACTTAACTTGGAAGGCTCAAATTGTTTTGTAGAATTTAACCAATAATTTAAGAACAAAGTTTCAAATTCTCCAGTAGATTGGGCCTAAAAATTGGCCCAGACATGAGGCAGTTCGGTCACATAACTGGGCAGATCATTTCCATGAAATAGTCAAGCTTTGGTCTCAAAATGAGCCCAATCCAAAAGGAGGCAAGAAGTTCAGGTGAATCTTCAGCTAAGTATACGTTGGGCCTATTTTATAGTCCAAATAATAAACGAGCCAAAGCTAAACCAATGCTAACATAGAAATGAAATTTGAGGGCCTGACGAACTTATTCACCTTTTAACATATAAACAGTGATTCTCATATTCACATATCAATTAATGCTCAATTTATGCATTAGCACCTGATCTAAAATTCTGATGGCCCTTTAGATTTAATTCATGTACTCTTAAAACAACTCAATTATAGACTAAAAAAGATGAAAGTCGACACCGGAATTCTTATCCTGTTCCTGAATCAATTTTAAACAAACATAGCCTAAACTGACGATCATATATTACTTTGGATTCTACTCTCAAGCAATTAACCTAATAGCCTAAACTGAAATTAACTACAGCTAGTACTCTACTCATAATGCTTATATGAGTCTGAAGAATAATGTTTCATACAGTCCAATTAATACAAGAATAGATAAAAGTCTAAACAACACTATCAAACTAAATGTCTAAATACACAGATCAGAACAGATTCATGCGAGGCACAAGGATGTATTCCCAAATTTCCCTTCAAACGCATTGGTACATATAGATCTAATCTTCATACAGCATTTGAAGTTAGAAAAGTACCTGAAAATGAAGAAATGTAAGAGGAAGAAGGAGTCAGCAGTGGCAAGCAAACAATCGACAGTTGAAACCAATAACACAGGAGTGATTTTGGACTCCAAACATCATCACAATAGCCCAGGAAGGAATGACAGAGGAGTAAGACCAACGAAATAACCAAAACAAACTTGATTGAACCCAAATTGACTCGAAATTAAATCCAGGAACACGTCTGAAACTTCAGCAGCCAGAAATATATCCTTGTCTAAGCTAGAAGTTTGAACTAACAACTGAAACTCGAAATTAGTCTAAGGAAAACTTCAATGGACTAGTATTTTTGGAGTTTTTGTGTTATTTTTTTTTGGTTTTTTTGTGTGGAGGTTTTTAGATCTAAAAGGAACTCTCACTCTCAGATTTCGAACTCTTTGTTTTTTTTTTGAATTTGAATTCTAAATTTTCAGCTTTTCAAAACTTGTAAGAAACTGATTTGATTTTTTTTTGAATTTTGAATTTTGGGGATCTCTCCAGCTTAATCTGCAAGGCAGGGGAGACTGCCTTTTATAGGCAAGAATTAGGGGCTCTTTCAGATTTTTACTTTGCCTTTAGGTCCCTCATTTTGTGACTTCTTTACCAAGCTAACATCTGAAAAATTAAACAAAGGCCCTTGCTAGAAACTTCTAGGGATTTCTATTTTAGTTACTGCAGGTTTCTTTCTCTGAGAAATGCCTATACTACCCTTAATTCGTTCATGAATTACAAACCTAAGCTAAAGCAAACCTAATTCCAACCACACCAAACCCTTTAACTTGGTCAAATGCTGACTATGACTAATTTTAAAGGATCTGAATTATTCAGTAACAATCAAAACTTTCAATTACAACTCGACCCCAAAGATTTACCACAAATCCAAACAATCCTAAATTACGGCTTGAATCAACTACTGAAAAGCGGAAACAACAATTACTATTGGCCATTTTAACAGTCGACAGGAAATTATGACAACAAACAAAAATTAATCAACAAACAAATTATGAATTAAAACTGACTTAATACAAACAAACCTAAATCACCGGAAGACTTAAACAAAAGAAATCTAGAATGATGCAAAAATTAAAGTCTACAGAAACGTATGTGAATGGATTAACAGAAAAACAAAGTTTAAGCTAATTTTAAGAGCAAGGGATTCAAATAATAAAAGAAAAAGAAATAGAAAAACTTACTTATGTAAGATTGAACAAAGGCCGGACTTCGATTCGAGTCTCGAAATGATGTTAAACGTTTGTTCTTTGTCAAGAACAAACGAACACCATTATTTCGTGACTTGAATCCAACATTGGATCCACGAAATTGGAGAAGGAATCCATAATTTGAACTTCTAGGGTTCTGCTTATTTTAGATTTAAAATTCGAGCACTTCCAGTGAGATTTGGAGGGAACCAGTCATGGGTTTAGGAAGAGGGGGGTGAGGAGAGTATATGGTGTGAATTTGGTAGGGTTTGGGTGACGGCGCCGCCGTGCACGGTGGCGGCGGCGCCTAGGGTTTTATATATTTGGGAATTTTGGTTGGGATTTGGAAGAAAATAATGAAGGATATGGGATGGGGAGATGAAGGAGATGTCATGGTGAAATTTTGGGCGTGATTGGAGCCGGTGGCGGACGGCGGAGTGAGGCGGAGACACGGTGGTGGCAGTCGAAGACGGGAGGGGGTACGAGGAGGATGACATTTGGTCGCTAGGGTTTGAGATTTCTTAAGACACTTTTATCTAACAATTAAATCAACTGGGGCCGTTGGATTAGAGAAGATCAATGGCCAGGATTTACGGACGAGAAACGACGTCGTTTTGTTCTTTTAGAGGGTTGGACTGGATCAGGGGTATGGTTGGGCCATTCTGGACGGGGTTTTTTTGTTGTTGTTGATTTTTGGTTTGGGCTACACGAAATTGGCCCAAACATTTTTGCCAACCCTTGCTTTTATTTCATTTTCTTTTATTTGTTTTTTTTTCTTTTTTTGTACTTTATTTATTTATTTTTTCTGAATTTTCTGATTTTATTAAAATCAAAAATTAAAGACCCAATATTAAATCTAAGATTACACTAATCAATTTCCAACATTAACTAATTCTTAAACCAAACAAATGTAAAAGATGTTATTTTTTCTCTTATTTTAGCAATATTAATTAACTAGTAAGAAAAAATATAAAAATCGAATTCTAAATGCAAACGCAATATTTTTGTACCCTTTTTTATGAATTATAGCAACTAAAAATGCACACAAAAATGCAAACAAGACACAAAATCATGCAATTAATTCCTAAAATTTCAAATAATAAAAGAAAAATTCTAATTCTAATGAATTTATAGGAGTAAATTAAGCGTGGCGAAAATCACGTGCTCACAGCACTTCTTCCTATGCACCTCTTGTTGTGCCATTTTTTTTAATCTTTTCTGTTCTTATTTCTCTCTTTTTGGCTTAATAGTTATGTGGGTTATGGAGGCCCTGGATAGGAGTATATAAGGGGAAGGAAGAGCGAGCATAGAATCTTGCACATTGATGGTACAATGTAGCAAATTCTAGTGCTGCTGGACTAGCACTCAGTTTTCCTTACGCCAATTAACAACTACTCCCCGTCCACAATAAGTGACCAATTTTCTTTGGGTATACCTATTAAGAAAATATTAAATTCTAGACGAAAATAGGTAGTGTGACTAAACTACCCTTCATTAAATGTTGCACCATAGTTATAGCAGCACTTCTCCTCTCAAATGTGAGGAGTAAATGACTTTTTAGGGATACGTACATAAGGGTAATTTTAAAAAAACAAATTGAATTTTTCTTGATTATATAAATGGACACTTATTTTGGACCAAAATAAAAAAACAAATTGATCACTTATTGTGGACAGGAGGAAGTACTACTATGCCACAATTTCATTTAAGTTTTAGTCAGCTATACGAATTCTTATTGTCAAAGTCACTCCATTTAATATTATCTTAGTTTAATAATCTATTAAATAAAAATAAAAATAAAAACGGTCGAAATTCTCTACATTTTCAGTTGCCATATAAATCTTTTGCCAATTCGATGATAAAAGATATTGAAAATCAAGAAGTGTTTTTCCTTTTTCTTTTCCAGTTAGCTAGTAGCTGCCTGATGTTTGAAATTCAGATTTCGTACTAGAAACTTGAAAGAAAAACAACAAGATGTAGATTTCGAATCATAAATCGTCGAGCCCCTCCCTGGGTGACCCTCCTTTTCCCTCCAAAAAATTTGTAAAAATAAAAAGAAGAAAACGAAAGAAGCTACTACATGGAGTAATCTTAGAGCATGCAACAATTCTGAAAACAAGATTTTCAAATAGCTAAACACACGAAGGGTTTTGGATATTTCACAAGGATCGGAATATATAGTTCCAGACAAGGAATACATAGTCCTAGCCAAATATTGCATGTTTTAAGGAGTTTAATCTATATTATGATGATCTTCCTCATGCAATTTCTACTTCTGCGAATGATCGGTAGGAACCATTTGTCCTAGACAAATCAAGCTATATATGTACTAAATTCTATTAGTAATAATAGTAGTTATCTTTTCGACCAAAAAGAAAAAATAGTTCCAGTCATGGCGGATTGGCGACGCTCCATCTTTCTGATTCAAGTCCTCCAGATCACTTCAAGGTTCATCATATCATGTCACCAAAAAAACATGATATGATGAATCATCTAAATTAGTAAATTAACATAAATTTTAGTCAATTTATCAGTTAATTATAGACTTGACACATTTACAAACAGCTTTCGTATCATCACTTTTGTTTTTAGCCATGGTACGGTTGATTAATTAAGGCTCGAGACATTTCAATGCATCTGGAGGCACCCCAGTTTTCTTGTAGCCAGTCGTCAACCAGTCTGTGCAATGTTTCATAGGTTCAGCTATATATCTTTGCACTTAATATCAGAATCTGATAACGACGATGGCAAAAGCAAGAAGAAAAATAGCACAACAACTGCATGCACAAAGAAGAGAAAATGGTCTCATGGTGAAGAACTGAAGATTATTGAGGTTCAGTTAATTAATAAGTCTGCTTTATTTTCACATGAATTTATATGGTGAAGACAAAATGATGATGTTGAGTGTGTAGAATGAAGAAATATTTGTTTCGGTTACTTTTATTATGTGCTTTATGTCGTATATGATGGAAAAGGGAAGAGAAAAATCAGGAATTAATAAGCTGGCTAATCACGCCCAACTCTAGTCCTAAAAAGGATAAGCGGTCGCCGCAAATATAATCCGGTCTAAAAGTCCGGAGTCGAATCCCACAAAGAACTAAGGCTTAGCTATATCTGTTTAATATCACTAAGAAGACAAGATTGAACAATTTTCTAAATTATAAAGATTGAGATTTATATTTCTAACTAATTAACTAGCAAATACTACAAAACGGTAAAATTATCAACTAACGAGACAAAGGGTTGGAGACTAAATTAAGGAGATCTAGAGTTATGATTTCCCCAATTGTCGGAATCCTTACAGCTATGTTCCCTACAATTTCGCCGATGTATTCTCTACTGATCGTGAGCTCTTTAGGTGCCGTAATTCTCTCTTGAGCAACTATAATAATTTACTAGACATATTCTCTTGAACTACGCTAGTTGGCTTCATCTAACCGCTCACTATGACCACGTCAAGGTTTTGTTATTTCTAAACATAACTTTAAACCCAATGTATTGATTTCTCACATACTTAGGAGTGACGTTGTTCAACAACTACCTAAATATGTACTCTCTCTCGAGCAGTACACACTAAATAGGCACAGTCAATTGATGGCCATTCAATCAACAACAACAAATACGTAGTTGGACAAGTAGAGAAATTCAACGGCTCAATTATATAAAATCATAACAAGAATTTATCCTACAAAAGGTTCCATCAAAACCCTAGAAAACGAATTAGCTATTCATAACAGTATGTAAAACTACAATACTAAAAGTCATAACCAACAATAAAAGATAGGAAGAGGAAGGAAAAACTCGTAGAAGAATTCACCGCCTTGCTCCTATTGTGTTCTTGCCTCCTTAGGTCGAATCTCCGGTCTCCTTAGCCTCATTAGGTCTAAATTATGTCAAAAGTGTGTCCTACCTCTCAAAATACCGTTTTTCCATGTATATATACCAAGTAGGGTCGGGCCCAAACTATTATACCTTCTTCTACGCGAAAAAGGATAAATTTTTCACGTCTGGACAGCCGCGGCCGCGGTCAACCGCGGTACGAACGCGGTATTTGGCAAGTATACCGCCTCAGCCCGCCTCAGGTCCGCGGTCGCGGTTTCGACCGCATTTTTCATCCTGTTACGTTTGGAATTTGGAAAAACGTAAAACATGAAAGTTGTATCTTTTTGAGTTAGCTTTCCAACTATATATTGTGGAGCCCAAATGGAGTTCTGAGAAAAAAGTTATGTGCATTTTACTAGACAATGTGCAATATGCCTATTCGATTCTTCGTTTTGTTGCTCTATCATCTGTTGATCTCCGAATACGATCCCGACTTAATTCCTTGGGCTTTTACTCAGACTTCAAAGCTACAAATCACTTGAATTCATTCCATAACATCTATATAGCTCGGAATCACTCCTACAAGGCATAAAACACACCGTTAGTGCAAAACACTAGCGATTAAAGCTCAAACTCAATTAAAGTGCAGCAAATTTGAGTGTAATAAGCGACTAAAATATGTAATTATAGCCTATCATCAACACCCCACACTTAAATCATTGCTCGTCCTCGAGCAATCAAACTACACTCTTTTTATAGACACGACCTTTTTAAACAATTCTCCTAACTCATCACACCAAGAGTATTTAAAATAGACTAAGCACAAAAGCGTAACATCTTTACCTCAAGATTTGACTCACAAGTACCACACATTATTCACAACTCACCCACTTACTCTAACATAGAGGTCGCTGACATTACCTTTCCTTCATGAATCAAGTGCCCTTACACAACAAAAGAGAGTAGTTCCACACAATAAAATTTAAGAACACTTAGGAACTCAAGATAGAAAGAATTCACTCACTCTCAGAAATAACATTCATATGCCACAAAAGATGCACCACAGGCTTGCCCGTAGTGTACTACTCCACTAATCGAACTCATTCAATCTAGGATCAATTAGGACTTTATTTGGTTGTAATGTAGGCTACGGGACGGGTATGATACATTTAGATATAAGAGTGACTACACCTCCCTATGCACTTTAATACATATACTTTAACATTCAAACCCCATACTTATGTCAAACCAAACTCCACCTTCACATCAATGTATATTACCCATTCTTCTTTAAGCACACTTACATCAAAAGCCACCACTTATCAAGGAATATTTTTTTTCACAACAATCGAACTATTTTTTTTCTTTTTTTTTCAATTCAAGTGGCTCTTATTTTTTTCAAAACAGTGCACCTTTCTCCTTATTTCATTAGTTCCACTCAAAAGCCAAACCAACCACCCCACACTTCAACTTTTACAAAGTTCATAAATAATTCAAGTGCTCATGAGAGGTTACAACGATTCAACTAGATAGTTAATTCAAACAAATGGGTAAGGCTTGTAATGTGGTTGCCAAAGAAACAAGATTACAGGCTCAAAGGGGTTAACTACGATACTTAACAATTAGGTGGGTAAAATATACATATCTGGCTCAACAAAGAAACGCCTATATCACTTCCAAGACTGAACAAAATTACTATTTCGCTTTGCAAACACACAGGGCAAGTTCTAGGCATCAAATGCAATGCACAGAATATAACAAATGCTTACACACGCATGGCACATAACTCACTCAAGATTGGTTTCATCAAGACACTCTAGTCAAAGCAGTTAAGCAAGTTTAAGATCATAAAATTTAAGATACTTATACAAGAGTCAAAAACTGAGCCTAAGCGTCACAACCAAAGTACTCACTATTCTCAAGGCATAACAAAGTCAAGAGATATCGCTTCATTTCAAAACACAACACAATGGCTCCTATTCCAAAAAAAAAACTAACTACACCCGGTTCAAACAAAACCCTTGGAAAAGAACCGCGGCACAAAAAAAATCAAGGGGGAATTGCTACAGTACCTAACAAAAGAAAATCTTTTTGTCCTTTTTCTTTAGACTTAAATCCCTCAAGAAAATTGTCCAATAGATCCATCGTCGGGAAAAGTCCAATCTTTTCTATTTAAAAAAAAAGTATTCAATTAAACTAACACAACTAAAATAGCATAGAAAGTCACCCAGACAATCTCCTCACCCCACACTTAAAATTGTGCATTGTCCCCAATGCACACCATAGCTAATAAAAGGGTAAAAGAGACTCCCTGGTAGGTCAAAGGCCGAAGCACTAACAGCTCATGGGGTACTCGGACTTCTCCTAAGCTTGGTCCTTCGTGCGGGTACCTCACACTTAGTTCTAACCATTTGGTTTGCTGTTGCATCCTTCCAATACCTTTGCTTTCCATGATCCTAGAAAATAAAAAATTGACACTACAAAAATAATTCAATTAAAAAATAAATAAATAAATAAATAAAAGAAAGCAATAAAGCTGGGTTGCCTCCCAACAAGCGCTTGATTTAACGTTGCGGCACGACGCGAATCACTTTTTGCCTCCACCTCGAGCTTATGAAGTTTTGATTCAAGCTTATGATTATGCTCTTGGGGCGGTACAAATTCTTGCGAGCCAAAAATTAGTTAAAATCTTATGCACTTTTGGCTCTCGACCGAGGAGTGTCACCTTGCCTAGACGGCCTTGAGAATTTCAAAATATAAGGCTCATCTACCTCTTCCTTGGACTCCTTTTTATGCTCGTAAGGATCCATTCCCTTTTTACCATCCGAACATAATGTTGAGAAGTGTTTGGAATGAGGTCCAACGCGCTCAAATACATGAACTTCATGATTTATTGACCTCCTTAACACCAATCACACTAGAGTCAACTAAATTTGTATCTTCAATGTCCTTGGCTGACTCTAGTGTTACTTCTTGAACATCGGCATCCTCAAATTCTAGTTGGATAGATTGTTGGTGTTCTACTCTAACCTCCTCTCTTAGCACCTCAATTTCAGTGTCTAATTCATGCTCTTCTTGACTACTATCCCGAATATAGGCTTGTTGAGCATTAAGTGCTTCAACTAGTTGACTCATTTCGTGCCTCCAGGTTGCGANTTGGTTATATAAATGGACACTTATTTTGGACCAAAATAAAAAAACAAATTGATCACTTATTGTGGACAGGAGGAAGTACTACTATGCCACAATTTCATTTAAGTTTTAGTCAGCTATACGAATTCTTATTGTCAAAGTCACTCCATTTAATATTATCTTAGTTTAATAATCTATTAAATAAAAATAAAAATAAAAACGGTCGAAATTCTCTACATTTTCAGTTGCCATATAAATCTTTTGCCAATTCGATGATAAAAGATATTGAAAATCAAGAAGTGTTTTTCCTTTTTCTTTTCCAGTTAGCTAGTAGCTGCCTGATGTTTGAAATTCAGATTTCGTACTAGAAACTTGAAAGAAAAACAACAAGATGTAGATTTCGAATCATAAATCGTCGAGCCCCTCCCTGGGTGACCCTCCTTTTCCCTCCAAAAAATTTGTAAAAATAAAAAGAAGAAAACGAAAGAAGCTACTACATGGAGTAATCTTAGAGCATGCAACAATTCTGAAAACAAGATTTTCAAATAGCTAAACACACGAAGGGTTTTGGATATTTCACAAGGATCGGAATATATAGTTCCAGACAAGGAATACATAGTCCTAGCCAAATATTGCATGTTTTAAGGAGTTTAATCTATATTATGATGATCTTCCTCATGCAATTTCTACTTCTGCGAATGATCGGTAGGAACCATTTGTCCTAGACAAATCAAGCTATATATGTACTAAATTCTATTAGTAATAATAGTAGTTATCTTTTCGACCAAAAAGAAAAAATAGTTCCAGTCATGGCGGATTGGCGACGCTCCATCTTTCTGATTCAAGTCCTCCAGATCACTTCAAGGTTCATCATATCATGTCACCAAAAAAACATGATATGATGAATCATCTAAATTAGTAAATTAACATAAATTTTAGTCAATTTATCAGTTAATTATAGACTTGACACATTTACAAACAGCTTTCGTATCATCACTTTTGTTTTTAGCCATGGTACGGTTGATTAATTAAGGCTCGAGACATTTCAATGCATCTGGAGGCACCCCAGTTTTCTTGTAGCCAGTCGTCAACCAGTCTGTGCAATGTTTCATAGGTTCAGCTATATATCTTTGCACTTAATATCAGAATCTGATAACGACGATGGCAAAAGCAAGAAGAAAAATAGCACAACAAACTGCATGGACACAAAAGAAGAGAAAAACTGGG
>NC_031989.1:38718385-38722341 GCF_001879085.1 Nicotiana attenuata
GGCTCCTACTCCCAAAAAAAAGTAACTATATCCAGTTCAAACAAAACCCTTGAAAAAGAACCGCGGCACAAAGAAAAACCAAGGGGGAATTGCTACACTACCTAACAAAAGAAAATCTTTTTGTCCTTTTTCTTTAGACTTAAATCCCTCAAGAAAATTATCTAATAGATCCATCGTCGGGAAAAGTCCAATCTTTTCTATTTAAAAAAAAATATTCAATTAAACTAACACAACTAAAATAGCATAGAAAGTCACCCAGACAATCTCCTCACCCCACACTTAAAATTGTGCATTGTCCCCAATGCACACCCATACATACAAGAGGGTAAAAGAAACTCCCTGGTAGGCCAAAGGCCGAAGCACTTGCATCTCATGGGGTACTCAGACTTCTCCCAGGCCCGATCCTTCGTGCGGGTACCTCACACTTAGTTCCAACCATCTTCTTCGCTGTTGCATCCTTCCAATAGCTTTGCTTTCCATGCTCCTAGAAAATTAAAAATCGACACTACATAAATAAATAAATAAAAGAAAGCAATAAAGCTGGGTTGCCTCCCAACAAGCGCTTGATTTAACGTTGCGGCACGACGCGAATCACTTTTTGACTCCACCTCGAGCTTATGAATTGAACCCCAAGTTTTGATTCAAGCTTATGATTATGCTCTGCGGTACAAATTCTTGCGAGCCAAAAATTAGATAAAATCTTATGCACTTTTTGGCTCTCGACCGAGGAGTGTCACCTTGCCTAGACGGCCTTGAGAATTTCAAAATATAAGGCTCATCTACCTCTTCCTTGGACTCCTTTTTATGCTCGTAAGGATCCATTCCCTTTTTACCATCCGAACATAATGTTGAGAAGTGTTTGGAATGAGGTCCAACGCGCTCAAATACATGAACTTCATGATTTATTGACCTCCTTAACACCAATCACACTAGAGTCAACTAAATTTGTATCTTCAATGTCCTTGGCTGACTCTAGTGTTACTTCTTGAACATCGGCATCCTCAAATTCTAGTTGGATAGATTGTTGGTGTTCTACTCTAACCTCCTCTCTTAGCACCTCAATTTCAGTGTCTAATTCATGCTCTTCTTGACTACTATCCCGAATATAGGCTTGTTGAGCATTAAGTGCTTCAACTAGTTGACTCATTTGTGCCTCCAGGTTGCGAATAGTAGCATCTTGCCTTTCTATCTGCATTTGTCTTTCATCATTTTATTCCACAAGGTACTTTAGCATATCCTTGATCTCTTTCAGGTTATCATCCCCGGTTTCTTTGTTCCTATTAACTTCACAAGAAAAAGTAGAACCATCAAAGTAAGGGGTTGGGGAAAGATAAGAAATATAAGCACAACCATGAAAGTGACCCTCTTGACCACCACACATATCACATACATTCCACACATAAGATTGAGTTGGTGCACATAACTCGCTCTCGGGAATATTTTGACTATTTTGACCCAGGTGGTTCCGCCACAATTCACACAAGGAAGATCAACAATAAAACTACCAACATCACAATTCCTATAATTCCAGGATGCCATGTTTCTCAAATTAACAAGTAAAACAAAAATAAAATAAAAAATCAAATACAAGAAAACAAAAATAAAAGTTCAAACTTGTAACCTAACAATATGTACACCTACAGCTACACCGTTAGTTCCCCGGCAACGGCGCCAAAATTTGTTCACGCCAACTCTAGTCCTAAAAAGGATAAGCGGTCGCTGAAAATATAATCCAATCTAAAAGTACGGAGTCGAATCCCACAGAGAACTAAGGCTTAGCTATATCTGTTTAATATCACTAAGAAGATAAGATTGAACAATTTTCTAAATTATAAAGATTGAGATTTATATTTCTAACTAATTAACTAGCAAATACTACAAAACGGTAAAATTATCAACTAACGAGACAAAGGGTTGGAGACTAAATTAAGGAGATCTAGAGTTATGATTTCCCCAATTGTCGGAATCCTTACAGCTATGTTCCCTACAATTTCGCCGATGTATTCTCTACTGATCGTGAGCTCTTTAGGTGCCGTAATTCTCTCTCGAGCAACTACAATAATTTACTAGACATATTCTCTCGAACTACGCTAGTTGGCTTCATCTAACCGCTCACATACGACCACGTCAAGGCTTTGTTATTTTTAAACCTACCTTTAAACCCAATGTATTGATTTCTCACATACTTAGGAGCGACGTTGTTCAACAACTACCTAAATATGTACTCTCTCTCGAGCAGTACATACTAAATAGGCACAGTCAATTGATGGCCATTCAATCAACAACAACAAACACGTAGTTGAACAAGTAGAGAAATCCAACGGCTCAATTATATAAAATCATAACAAGAATTTATCCTACAAAAGGTTCCATCAAAACCCTAGAAAACGAATTAGCTATTCATAATAGTATGTAAAACTACAATACTAAAAGTCATAACCAACAATAAAAGATAGGAAGAGGAAGGAAAAACTCGTAGAAGAATTTCCCGCCTTGATCCTATTGTGTTCTTGCCTCCTTAGGTCGAATCTCCGGTCTCCTTAGCCTCCTTAGGTCTAAATTATGTCAAAAGTGTGTTCTACCTCTCAAAATACCGTTTTTCCATGTATATATACCAAGTAGGGTCGGGCCCAAACTCTTATACCTTCACCTACGCGAAAAAGGACAAATTTTTCACGTCTGGACAGCCGCGCTCGCGGTCAACCGCGGTACAAACGCGGTATTTGGCAAGTATACTGCCTAGCTCAGCCCGCCTCGGGTCCGCGGTCGTGGTTTCGAACGCGTTTTTCACCATGTTCTGTTTGGAATTTTGAAAAACGTAAAACATTAAATTTGTCGCCCTTTGAGTTAGCTTTCCAACCATATATTGTGGAGCCCAAATGGAGTTCTGAGCAAAAAGTTATGTGCATTTTACTAGACAGTGCGCAATATGCCTACTCGATTCTTCGTTTTGTTGCTCTATCATCTGTTGATCCCCGAATACGATCCCGACTTAATTCCTTGGGCTTTTACTCAGACTTCAAAGCTACAAATCACTTGAATTCATTCCATAACATCTATATAGCTCGGAATCACTCCTACAAGGCATAAAACACACCGTTAGTGCAAAACACTAGTGATTAAAGCTCAAACTCAATTAAAGTGCAGTAAATTTGAGTGTAATAAGTGACTAAAATACGTAATTATAGCCTATCATCACTGACATTGTTTTCTTGTATGCTAGGTCAGTCAGTTTCAACTTGGATAAATTATCCTACATTTCCAAGAAGGTTATATCTTGGAATGATACGTCAATTTGGAAATTTGTTTTCATAAAAATATTGAGCGAGTTATTTTAGATATTTAATTTGGTTTGTCAAAAATGCTCCAACAAAAACATTTTTTACCAAAAGAAGAAAAATGACTTCTCATTCTTATGGATGGAACTCATTTTTTTCCTTTTTTTTACAACCATCTTAATTTTTAACTTTATATTAATGCTCCAACGAACACTTGGACATTCACTAACACTCAAAAATTTCATCAAACACTCTCCCATTATTAATATTACTTCATATTTTTTTCAAAAGATAATTTTCAAATTCTAGAATTTTTAGAAGAATATATTCTCTTATGGAAAATGATTTCGATTATATCAAACACAGTTGATATCCATCTTTAACGTTTTTCCTCCTCCTGACGAAACATAATTAACTACACTACTTAAGTCTCAAGATCTCTAGCTACGCATTCGCCAGCAATTTGCATAAACTGAGAAATTTTGCATGAAACATCTTCATGCAAATGATGAGGAAGAAGAAGAAGAAAGGAAAATATGTGTGTGTCTATATATATATATATATAGATATTTTTTTTTTTGTTAACAATACATATTTTGTCGGCTATTATTTTTAGAAATTGTAAAAAATATATATATATATATATATATATATATATATATATATATATTTTTTTTT
>NC_031989.1:38722361-38724665 GCF_001879085.1 Nicotiana attenuata
TTTTTTTTTCTATTTTAATTGTGTTATTATTTATTAGACTAAAATTAAATAATTAAAAAGATATGGAATAAGAAAATACTATTGGAGAGTTGTGTTTCCCGGTCATTATGACTTTTATATGAGTTAGTGAAAGTTTTATGATTTTTGTGTAAGAAAACATAAATATATGACTTTAGTGGGAGAAAAACATAGTTATATGACTATTTCTGAAATTTACCCTAAACTGAGAAATTTTGCATGAAAGATTTTCATGGAAATGACGAGGAAGAAGAAGAAGAAAGGAGGCCATTTCAGATTGCTACAACTACAAAAAAAACTCACACAAGACTAGAGACAGAAAATTCAGAAATAACATGAAGAAACAGGAGAAGTAAAACAAAATACGTACACAAGCAAAATGAAAAGAAAAAAGCACAAAATATATGGAATATTTATAGTCAGTCCATCGCTTCATCTTTGTGATTTACATCCTCCAGACTAGTCCAAATTAAGCTCATTTTATCCTGTCAAAAGAACAAACATAACACGATATTTTAGCAAACAGTTTAGTAATAAGTAAAAATCAATTCAATTAAAACTCATTAAAAGTTAAATGCTTTAATTTCTTGTCTAGTTGTTATATTTTTTCCAAGTTGACGGAAGAAAAAAGAAAAAGATGATCCAACTTTGTCTAGTTACGTGGTCAAGCTAGTTATTCGAAGACACACACACATATATATATATGATCACATCCTACAAGGTAATTAAAGGAATTAAATTTTATACTTTTATAATGTAATTTCTCTTTCCAGTACAGGTTAATATAGGATTTAAATTTGATCGGTTCAATATTTTGATTCCTACCTTATGCAGTACATTTTTTAGATCATGGTTTCACAATATTTCTTGAAATTTTAATGATCTTCTAATATGGGGTGTTGAAAATAATAGGTTCATTTGAACACGTTGACTACATGTGTTAGCAGCTGTTCTGCTTTATTTGTCAGGATACTAATCCACTCTTTATAAAAGATTATCTGTAATCATGCAAAAAAGTTAATTTTTAAGTGACTTGATAGCTAGTGTAAAACTTATTTACGCCGTCAGCTCATAGAAGTTAAACTCGTAAAAGTAGAGCCAAACCAGGTGATATCCGTGCGTACCGGGACACTTGACGTTTGGAGAGAAAGTGAAGGGCAAAGTGACTCCACATCTGCGAGGAAGTGCTTTAACTGTAGCATCTGTAGCTCTGAGATTTTTGATTGCTGACTGAACACATCTGCAAACAGCTTGCCTACTAGCAATGTTCTTAGCGGCCATCTTTGAAAGAGTTGAAATTCCAGCACAACAAGCAGCTGGAGGCATCCCAGTTACCCCACTCCCTCCCCTAAAGAACACCACGCAAGGTCTAACTGCACCTACTACGTTGCTGCACTGAATTCTTGTTTCACCATTTGAAGTAATTGGGAAAAGCAAGAACATCATCAGAATTGTTACCAAAAGAAAAGTATATGTAGGCTTCATGGTGAAGTATATGTAATAATTTTAAGGATTGATATTTTGCTTTTTCTTTCTTTCTAAATGGTTTATGTTTTTATATATAGAAGTTTTGAGGGACATGAAGACAAATAAAAGAAGTTGATTGATAACGATCAAATAGATAGGCTAAGACAAATGGAGAAGATGAGAATGAAATGCACCCTAGCTATGGTATGGGTCATCAATTAATGAATCGATCAGGTGAAAATTATTACCGGATAAAGTTCAAATTCTATTAGAGATAAGAAAGGAAAAAACTAGGTGATGGAAGGCAAAGCAACACAATCATATATGATGGTAGGAGCGAGGTGGCAAAGATTCTGGGAAAGAGTAGAGTTACGCGCAAGTCGACTTGAATACTACTGTTATTACAAATATCATGAAAAGCATTGCTAGCAACTTACGTATGATTTTCCCGTGCAGGTGCGAAAGGTGCTATGTTGAGTTTGTTGGCGATCGAGTTTGCCAAAAAATTTATGCGGCTCATAGTTATCTCTGTCTCAAATGCACACAATATTGGATGAGCCAAGGAAATGAAACGGAATGTTTTTGCTTTAGTTTGGATCATGTCATACATTTGGCATATTCCTCTTTAATTGACTACTTTTGACCTAGAAACGGTTGATTGCCATGAACCCTGAACTACATTGAATAGTCTTAATTACAGTAGGAAAACATAAAATTTGAAACTTTTTTACAAATAATATATATATATATACATATATATATATATATATATATATATATATATATATATATATATATATATATATATATATAAATATA
>NC_031989.1:38724680-38738448 GCF_001879085.1 Nicotiana attenuata
TATATATATATAAAGTAAATCTTGTGGCCTAAAGCAATTACTTTTCTAAGAGTCCATCAAACTATACAGAGAACCAGTTTCTCTCCTACAGAACACACACATAGCAGTAAGTACATAACACAACCATATTTTACGTGGAAAACTCCCAGTTCACGGGATTAAAAATCATGACCTACACTAATAAGATTTCAACTTCACTAACCGAGCAACTTTAGATTACAACCTAATGTAACCTAGGAATTAACTCTTAATCCCTCACCTACTTGCAGTAACTATATTGCAAGCCTCTTTGTAATAACTCCATTACAAAGCTAAGCACTTTGACTAACTCTAGTCAAACATAAACACAAGGTTTATGGTTTATATTCTACGAGTAGCAATTACAAGTGAATAACATTAACGAAGATACAACAATACTAAAGACACACGATTTACTCAATGCTAGGATCTAGTCCTTCGTTCTGTAGCTGCTTTGTTCTTCAATGCCTTGGAGTGAATGAAGGCGGCTGCACACTTGAGAGTGAATTATGTCACTACTAGAAAAAAGCTTTTTTCCGACTACCAATTCCGACTACTGTAGTCGGAAAATTTATATTTGTATTTATATTATCTTTTTAGAATTTTGCCAACTAAGTTTTCGACTACTAGTGTCGTAAAGTTCGGCGGAATTTTCCGCGCGTATATTTTTCCGACTACTATAGTCAGAACACACCATAGAAATAGTAATCGAAATGTTTTAAACAAAATTAATTAAATATTATGTTTTTTCCGACTAAAGTAGTCGGAACATAGTCGAAATTTTTTAAAATAAAATTAATTAAATATTATGTTATTTCCGACTACAGTAGTCGGAACATAGTCACATATTATTTACCGACTACCATAGTCGGATAACTTAGTTATTTTGGGCCCAAACCCTTATTTTTTTTAATTATGTTTTCCTTTCCCACACACTTCTCTCTTCTCTCTCACTGCTCACGTTCCTCCTCTCTTCCTGTGATGACCCAAAAGGTCATCACTTGTATTAGAAATAAATTCTGTGTCCAGAGGCCTTAAAATCTCCTTTTTATCTCACCTCGGTTTGCGTGCGCAGTCCGGGCGCATATCCGGAAAGCCATAATGTGAAAATCTGTGAAAAATGATGAGTTTTGCTTAAAAAAAGGAATTAGAGTTGACTTCGGTCAATATTTTTGGTAAACGGATCCGGACCCGTGATTCGACTGTCCCGGAGGGTCTAAGGAAAATATGGGACTTGGGCGTATGCCCGGAAGTGAAATCCGAGGTCCCAAGCCCGAGAAATGAATTTTTTGAAGAAAATTGTTTTCCGGAAAATATATGAGTTTTTGAGAGATGAAAGATGATGAAATAAATGGTATCGGGCCCGTATTTTGGTTCTGGATCCCGGTATAAGTTTGAAATAATTGATTAGTGAAATCTGTGAAGTTTGGTAAGAATCGTAGTCCGTTTAGTATAAATCAGACCTTATTTGAGAAAATTGGAAATTTTGACGTTCTTAAGTGATTTCATGAATTTGAGGCTTAATTCATAGTGATTGATGTTATTTTGATAATTTGATCGCACGAGCAAGTCCGTATGATATTTTTGGACTTGTGTGCATGCTTGGTTTGGAGCCCCGAGGGCTCGAGTGAGTTTTGGATAGGCCACAGAGTGAATTTAGAGTTAGAACATAGTTGTTGCAGGTTCAGAGAAGTTGCAGATCTCTAAACTAGGCTCCGTGGTCCGCAATGGTTTCTCGCGACCGCGGTGGGAATTATGCGGTCCGCGGTGAGCAAGGCCAAGCCTTTCGTGGTCGCGCTCGATATTTCGCGGTCCGGGGTGGAGCTCCTCGGCCGCAATCCATTTTATGCGGTCCGCGGTGAGGGTCTGAGAGGAGTATATAAACGGGACTTTTCAGTTATTTTACCATTTTCAGAAACCTAAAACATAAAGGGCGATTTTTCAAGCACTCTTTCTTTCCACAAAACACAAGTACGTGATTTTAAACTCATTTCTTTCACTTCTTAACTTCTTTTTACAAGATTTCATCCTAGAATCTAGGGTTCTCATGGTGGAATTGAGAATTTTGGGTAAAACCTAAGAATATTGAAATTTGGGGATTTAGACCTCAAATTGAGGTCGGATTCCAAAACCAATAATATATCCGGGCTCGAGGGTGAATGGGTAATCGAGTTTTGGTACGAATTTCGGGTTTGGACCAAGCGGGCCCGGGGTCAAATTTTGATTTTTTTGGGAAAAACTCTAGAAAATCTATTTTCATGCTTTAGAACCGATTCATTTAGCATTTATTGATATAGTTAAGTAATTGTGGCTAGATACGAGCGAATTGGTTGTGGAATCAAGAGGTAAAGCGGTAGTTGAGGCTTGAATTGTGTTCGAGGCATCGAGGTAAATGTTTGGTCTAACCTTAGCTTGAGGGATTAGGAGTCTTGTCCTACTTGCTATGTGTTAATTGTTGAGTACGACGTATAGGCATGGTGACGAGTATCTATATGTTGGTGTCAAGCATGCCCGTGAGTCTTATACTATGATTAATGTGACTCCGTTTTGTATTGTACATGCCTTATGTGATATTCCTATTGTTGAACACGGCTTGTGGACGTAAATTTGGTAATTGAACATTTAAGAGCGTTGGCTCAAGTTGTGAATTGATTTGTTGAAGTATTATTGGTACTTGAACATTGTAGAGCGTTGGCTCAAGTTGTGAATTGAATTGTGAAAGTATCATTGGTAATTGAGCATTGTAGAGTGTTGGCTCAAGTTGTAAATTGAATTGTGAAGTAGATGTGAAAAAGAGAAGAGGATTATGATATCGTCTCCCTTGCCGGGATGTTGTTGCTTTTAATGTCGTCTCCCTTGCCGGGATGTTGTTGCTTTTGATATTGTTCCCTTGCCGGGATTTCATTGTGATTCTATTTATTTCCTTGCCCTTATTGTTTGTGATCGTTGTTTGGGTGAGGAAGAGTGTTAAAGCACGAAGGGTGATGCCGTGCATTATTTTGGTGAGAGAGTGTTAAGGCACGAAGGCTGATGTCGTGCATGATATTTTGTAAGAGAGTGTTAATGCAGGAAGGGTGATGCCGTGCCGCACGATGTACCATTCCATTCCTTTATATGAGTGATAATGCACGAAGGATCATTTTGTGCCATGATTTTGTGAGGTAAAAGCACGAAGGGTGTTGCCGTGCCGATTATATTGATATTTGGTGAGGACGAGAGTAAAAGCACGAAGGGTGATGCCGTGTACTTGTCTTGATTTCCTGATTATTGTTGGAATTTGAGTTATGGTGTTCTTGACGGTTATTTATTTGCTTCCTGTTGTTACTTGATATCCCCGCAGCATGTCTCTTTCCCTATTTTTCTTTTAAATTGTAAATTTCTACCTTTATTTTTCCACTGTATATGATTTAATTGCATAGGTTTATTTGGTAGTCTGGTCCTAGCCTCGTCACTACTTCGCCGAGGTTAGGCTAGGCACTTACCAGAACATGGGGTCGGTTGTGCTGATACTACAATCTACATTCTTTTGTGCAGATCCCGGTGCTGTAGCTTTCAGACCGCAGTGAGGTTACTCCTTCTAGTTCACCAGGCGACCCGAGGTAGTCCTGCAGGCGTCTGCAGGCCTCAGCGTCTCCTTCTGTCTTTTCATTCTATTTCTTTCATGTATTCCAGAGACAGTGTCGTTTTAATCTTTCAGACCTTTATTTGTAGTATTCCTAGACAGTCTGTGAAATTGTGACACCAGATCTGGGTAGCTTTTAGTTATGGAATTGTGTTGAAAATATTTAAACCATTACATTTCTTTTCTTCCGCTTATTTAATTCCGCTGTTTATATGATGTTGTTCACCGTTGTCGAAGGATTGAAACATAAAAAAAGGTTAAGTAATTGGAACAATTGGCTTGCCTAGCTTCCATTAGTAGGCGCCATCACGACCCCCGAGGGTGGAAAATCCGGGTCGTGACACTTCCAGCGGCGTCACATTCCTCCTCTCTTCCAGCGGCGTCATGTTCCTCCTCTCTTCCAGCGGCGTCTGCAGTGGCTTTGACCGGATGACGACGACGCAGGTGTGTGTCTCTTTCTCTCTCTCTCTCTCTCTCTCTCTCTCTCTCTCTCTCTCTCTCTCTCTCTCTCTCTCTCTCTCTCTCTCCGTCACATTTTAAATATTCCTATAAAAAAAAGGCAAAACAGAACAAAGAGGTTTCAATCACAGAATACAAACGGAGTCAAAGAGGTTTAATTAATGTTTATGTATCTCGTGGATTTCTTAACGAACTAAATCTGCAATTGATCTAATTTTGAGTTTGGCCTTTCTTTGTTTTTATCTTCCATAATTTTGGTTTTGGCTTTTCTTCATTAAGTCGCAAGTTAATTTCTAAACTATGATTAAACCAAACTCAAGGATTTTAGCGGTGGGAGGGTGGGGGAAAATGTGGGGGTGGCTAATAAGCAAAACATAGGATGAACTTATTTTGGTTTGAGGTTTTTCGCTTTTCCTCAGTGAAAACTTTTGCACTTTTCATGGCTCTAATGGGTTTTCAACCCTTTTTACTGTTATTCAATTCTAGTTAGTACACTCTTAATGGATTTATTTACTCGTCATACAATTAATCATAAGTCCATTTCAACGCAAATTGCGTTTGACTAATCGTAAAACCAAAAGAGGGTAAACGATTAGATTAATTGAACCATTGAAAAGGTTGTGGGACTCGATAAGTCGTTTTGACGAGGAGTTATTAATACAATATCGGTATGCCATATTTTTGTAGAATTATTTTATTACCTTCTCTGGAGAATGCAACAGTCTTGAATTAAAATTTGAAATAAAAATATTTGTTACTTGTCTGTTTCAATTTGCGTCAAAATATAATTTAAAGCAAGATTAATGCTTATCTTGTAACTTGATTAAGTATTCAAGATTTAGTGGAATGTATTTTTTTTAATCTTCTATAAGATATTATCCATTATAAAATGGAAGCAGAAGTGTGTTGTTTATGTTTCTCGGTGATTTGTGTTTTTAAAATTTTTTGTCGCCTTTTATGTAGATTTGTATTTTTTTTAAATAAAATGGGGGACATATCTGCCATTTGGTTTATTTTAATGACTACTTTTTGACATGGATAAAATTTTTCTCCAATTCCACCAAATTTCTTAGGGTTACCTTTTTTCCCTGTATGATTAAGATTTTCTTGTAAGATGCCAACATTTTCTAGAACTTAAAAGCATGCACATACCCCTAAGATTCTGATTTTGATTAGCTTCTTAGAATGACTAATATAAATACTTAATAAATATGAAAATATTGGGATATATTAAATATGGTGTTAAACAAAACAGATAATAATAAGTCAGAAAAACATTATGAGAAAATAATGACTAATGTTGGAATGTTGAGAGATTGTCTCTTGTTATGTAATAAAATATAACGAGAGATCAACACAAGTTAGATGTGTGGGTGATGAAAGGTAATTGTGTTTATTAACATTGATTCCATTGCTAAGGGGATTGAAAGTTGGAACAAAAGGGCAAGTTTCGAATAGTTAAGTGCCTAAGCCACACCCCAAAAATTTAGGACTGATAACTGCAGAATACAGTAGTAAATTAAAGTTGGAAAGTATTTGGATAACCTGTTTTCCTCCTCTAGCCCTTGTCTACCAAGTTGGAAAGTAGTTGATATATGTATTATGTATATGATTTTCCTCAAATAAAGTTAAAGTTAGGTCTCTACAATAACTAACTTTCAAGTGAGCAGCAGCCATGTCTTTCTCAGTGTAGACTCCCGTTGATTCCACCATGTACTCTGCTCGAGCCTTAGCACAAATCTCCTCTTGGTTTCTTTAGATATTCATACATTAAAGTTCAATCAGATGTCCAAATTGACCCTCTTATGCAGTTTAATGAGAAGCTAGAGGCATAAATTTACCTAATGCTACATTCAGTAACTGGCTTCTCATCCTTAACATTGACCTCTTGGTGCTTCCACTGGCCATGGACACTGTCATTCTTACACATGCACATCTGCAACAGTATCACATACAATATAATTGTACAGCATGACTGTTGATATGATGTTATTGTATGATAGCTACTGCTTTGGTTATGTAAACCAGTGGATTTTTTAAATGTGTTTAAAAGTTACATTATGTAGTGATATTAGATTGATACTCCATATATTCCCATGTTTTATTTTCTGAATTTATTTTATATTGATATTCATCAAGTAAAGGAACTCCAAAAGGTCCTAAATGCGAAATTAAGATCCAGTTTCAGTTCTTAGTTTTCTTACTGATATTGAATGGTTGACATTGCACCATTGGCATTTTGGAGTTCAATGTTGAGTTGTTGGCTGCCAAGTGATACTGAAGTTCAATAGCTGCTTATAATACTTTTTCTTTTTTCCTTTTTTTATTTGATAAATGTTGAATTTGTTAGTTCTTATGAATCTGGATATAATAACTTCTGTTTGAAAATGTTGATATGAAATTTACCTACATATTTATTTGGTGTCACTTTTTATTCTACGTTTACTCATACAAGTCATTTTGATTTTGTAGAAGACTGAAGAGTACAAAGGTTGATATTTGAAGAAAGGCTGGCACTACTGGTTCATCCTCCATTTCGACTTTTGTTTTTTGGTTTCGTCCTTGCTGCGACAGGTATATCTATATATCTTCTTTTTTTTAAATATATGTTTATGCAAAATATATCTTTATATAAATAATAGGACTTGCCTCATTCTTCATGTTACCTTGTTTGCTAATAACTAAATGGTTGGGTTTCTTTTATGTAAATTTGAAATTTTAGTTTCACTTTGATGCTAGGAGTTAACTATTAATTTATATTTAAACTAGGGAATTTGCCGCGCTTCGCGCAGTGATAAATGACAGCAATGCATATTTAGAAATAAATTTTTTATAAATTTAGTTGAGAAATAATAAATAATTTTTTAAGTATAAATGCATAAAATCAATTATATGTGGTGTATTACAACATAAATATTTTTTTATAAAATTAAAGCTCACGTAAACTGTATTATATACGTAAGTTCTCTCTTAGCCCATTTAGTTGTGTTACGTTCAAGCATCAAGAATCTGAAAATCCAAAAGTTTTAACCAACACAAAGAACTCAGCTTTTGTAGTCCCATAAGAAGAAGAAAGGAGCATCAAGAATCTAAAGTTCAAAATATGTAACCATTTCAAAGATTATGAAACACTCTCAATAACCAACAAAAACTTAGATGTGTAGAGTCTCATAAAAGAAATAAATCTAAATTTCAAAACTTTAGACTATTTCAGTAACGGAACAGTGGAAGTAGGTTACTGCAAATAAGAGTAACAGTCATTGATCACTGAAGAGTTCAACATTTCATTTTGAGGTATCTCCCGTTCTTACTTGAAGTCTTCATCATCTATATCAAATCTGACTATTCTTAAGGAGTTTCCAAATCTCTCTTAGTCCTCTTACTCATCTCCTACTCTTTCCATTCCTAGACAAAAAGAACAACTTTCTATGTTTTTTGCGTCTCTGTCGCTTATCACTATCATACCCTTCTGATATGAATTGTCAAGATGATCAAAATATGGAAGCCAAACAGCTTTGACACAAGTGAATAGCGGACACTGTAAAGAACTCGAACAAATGTTGTTGCTAGGCAGAGAGCTAACCATCATCTTATTGAACGAATCTTGCAGCAAATTAAAAGGATTTCCCTTTGTTTCTATACCTTATTTTTCCCTTGCACAAGGAAAAAGTAAAAATCTATTTCAAACTCATAAAAGGTACATATCATCACTCTGCAAATGATGTAAGAGACGGAAGGAGAATCCTTTGAAGTCACAAGGAAAAAGTAAAAATCTATTTCAAACTCATAAAAGGTGCACATCATCAGCATGCAAATGCTTTAAGAAACGGAAGGAGAATCTTTTAAAGTCATGAGGCTTGAAAGAGAGAACAACTTCTGTAGTTTATTTGAGCCTGCCATTTCAAAGTCCAGGACAAAAGGTTCAAAATTTTTCATGCAAGGACTAAACTGTTGTGACAACATATATAAATCTCTTTTAAAGTATGAACTACATTTAATAACTTGGAATTATAACTTCATTTTTATTAGCAGAAATGCATAATAATTCATACTTTACTTCGGTTAAGATATGTCAGCAACTCTCAAATGCCCATTACTGCAATATCCTCCATAGGGAACAACGGATTCAACCCTTGCTTAGACATCATGTGCCCAGGAGAGACACAGAACGAAAAAGATATTAAAGGAAATAACAACTTCACTTATGGCTACTGGATTCTTGATTAAGGAAATCATATCAATATACTGAGAACCATGACATGTTGTAACAAAATACCTCATCTAGCATTAAGAACAGCCAAGTAAATAATCGCCAGCAATCGTTTTGACAATAGGCAGGGGAGAATGTACCACTTTAGTTATGGGTTTAATTGAATGTAAAGACCTGATTGGTCGTTTCGCTTTTTAGAACTCCGTTTCCCTAAATAAGACTTCTCGCGCTTGCTTTAACTAATTTACGACCTGCGGGGATGGTTGGTTCGGGATTTAGAAGAGTTTGGATTGAAATAGGCACACTTGATTCCCTAAGATTTCTTTAAAAAGCTAAGTTTGACTTTGGTCAACATTTTTAGTAAATGTACCCAGACTGGCGTTTTGACGGTCCCGGAGGGTCCGTAGGAAAATATGGGATCTGGTCGTATGCCCGGAATCAAATTCCGAGGTCCCTAGCCCGAGTAATGAATTTTTGTTAAATTGTTAAACTGAAATTTCCAAGGATTTAAACAATTTAATAATGTTTGATCATGATGGTATCGGGCCCGTATGTTGGTTTCGGACCCCGGTACAGGTCCAATATAATATTTAAGTCTTGTCTGTGAAGTTTGGTGAGAAACGGGACTGATTTGACGTGATTCGGACGTCCGGTTGTAAAAATAGAAATTTGAGTGTTCTTAAGGATTTCATGCGTTTTGGAGTTGAATTCGTAGTTTTAGATGTTATTTCGGCGATTTGATCGCTCGAGCAAGTTTGTACAAGGTTGTTGGACTTGTGTGGGTGTTCGGAGTGGAGCCCCGAGGGCTCGTGTGAGTTTCGGGCATGGGTTGGCGGTGAAAAACACCCCAGCTTTCTGTGTTTCTGTTAGAGGTTGCAAGTCTCGCAAATGCGAGGAATTGTTCGCAATTGCGGACCTTGCATTTGCGAGGAAACCATCGCAATTACAATGAAGGCAGGCGGTGGGCAGACGTCGCATTTGCGACAATTTCTTCGCAATTGCGAACCCTGTAGGGTCCGCATTTGCGACCCCAAGATCGCATTTGCGATAAAAGCAGGAGGGGGGCCAGTTCGCAATTGCAAAGCTTTTGTCGCAATTGCGAGTTTGCATTTGCGATCCTGATGTCGCAAATGCGATATCAGAGGCCTGGACACAGCTTTTAAAAACGGGACTTAGGCCATTTATTTCATTTTATCTCTACACTTGGGCGATTGGGAGCTTTCAAAGAGGGGATTTCAACATATCATTGCGAGGTAAGTTATTTCTACTTAATGTGAGTTTAATACTTGGGTTGGGTAGATTAACACACAATAATTAGTGAAAAATAATGGGATTAGAGCAAAAACTAGGATTTTGATAAAACTTAGATTTTACCACGAAATTTGTTATGGAATGAAGTAGAAATTATATATTATTGATCCTTAGGTTATAGAGAACAACTTTCTTCGAAAAATTTCGGAATCCGAACACGTGGGCCCGAGGTCGGATTTAGGAAACTTATGATTAAGGTTGAGAAATTACTTTAGTAATTAAAATGCGAACTCTTGAGCTTGTATTGACTAGTTCCTACCTCATTTAATTAGTTTTGGATCGTTCGGCTCCAAATTGAGGGTTTGAGCACGTTCTTGATATTGGAAGTACGCTTTGGAGGGAGGTGAGTATCCTATCTAACCTTGTAAGAGGGAATTGTCCCCATAGGTTAATAACTGAATAATTTATCACTAGATGCGGGGGCTACATAGGCACTAGGTGACGAGAGTCCGTGCGTTGCCACTATTATGCTTAAGTCCGGGTAGTCGAGGACCCAAAAGCATGCTTTATGTGATGTTCTTGTGACTTTATGGTTAATTTGGATTGCTTAAACCATGTTGTATGGTAAATGAAATTAATACGAGAAACATCACTTTCTTGATCTTTTAAAGAGGAGTTGACATTTCTGTGGGTAATTGCTCCCCTGATATATTCTTGTCTGCCTGTTTGTTGTGCTTAATTACATTTGACCGCGTCGCATGTATGATTCGTGAGCGGGGTAATAGATGCATCTATGGTTCGCGTCGTTCGACCCTCCGGCAGTGCACACTTTATTTTTATGTTGGATCGGGCCGTACGACCTCGGCACTACTTGCGTATGCTTCTTGCTCGATATATTACTGTGGACTGAAGTTGTTTATTTGCCCTGAAATGTAAATGACTAACTGTGATATTATCTAGGAAAGGACCTGTTACTTCTTACTATAAGTTGTTAATTATGTGTGCTATCCATGCTTAGTATAACGCTTTCTCATATTATTTGACCCTAGTAAGTGTCAAGTCGACCTCTCGTCTCTACTTCTTCGAGATTAGACAGGATACTTACTGGTACATATTATTTATGTACTCATACTACACTTCTGTACTTAATTGTACAGGATCTGAGGCACGTACATCTGTTTACCAGGCTGGTGCATACTCTTGATCCGGCTCGAGATTCCACGGTAAGCTGCTCCCTTCCTACGCCGTTCAGCAGCCCGATGGAGTCTTTCTTTATTTTTGGCTGTCTATTCTATTTCAGACAATAGTATAAATTTATTCTTTTGTATATTCTAGTAGATGCCCACATATTTGTGACACCAGGTCTTGACACACACATTAGTAGACTATTTTGTGTTGGGATTGTATAACTATTATGGTACGGTGTTAATTATCGTTTGTCTTAAACTCAAACTTAGAGATTCTGGTAACTGTTTTGTAAAAAGTAAAATTGGAACTTATTAATATTTTCGCGTTGGCTTGCCTGACAACGATGTTGGGCGCCATCACGACATGAGGTGAAATTGGATCGTGACATTGAACCCATAACTTTCGAAGTGAATTATAAGTTTATGTGTATAAAGTCACCAAAATTGCATAAATAGTAGACATAAACCCATAACCTTACAGATATAATAGGTTTAATACTAAAAATCTTAAAAGTTAAACCCATAAAATTTAAATCCCTTGGATCCATCTCTGACAGTACGATAAGTCTTCACTACAACTACAGTCATTTGTGGTAACCACCATCAATAGCATTAACATACTTCTCAATCTTAGCCGTTAAAAAAGGCTCAAAAATTCTATTTTTTTTTAGAAAAGGACGAAGCTAAAGATTCCAATTCAAGGACTGCTACTCTAGAATTTACTATTAATTCGAGAAGTCATTGTTGGAAAAAAAAATAATTTGGGAGAGCAAGACAACAAAACACTCAAACACTCACAACTCACTTTAAGAATGGAGAAGAAATGATATTTTTTCATTCAACTTGACTTGTTCCAAATGGCTAGCATACATGGGTATTTATAGTAGAACTCCTACATGTATCTAGCCTAAACTTCATGTAAACACACTAACTAAATTCACATTAGTCTATACTAGTTCATACATCTCATAATGAAGTTCACATTAGTCTACACTAGTTCATACATATAATGAAGTTCACATTAGTCTACACTTGTTCATACATCTCATACTAATATGAACTAATCTAAACATATTTAATATAAATGTGAACTAATGGAAACAAGTTTATTATAATTTTAACATCCCCCTTAAACTTGTTTCATCACTCCAAGCGCCATCCTTAGCTTTTGAAAAACTTCAATCTTTAATGGCTTGGTAAAAATATCCGCAATTTGATCTTGCGACTTCACATGCTCAAGCTCCACAACTTTATTAGATATACAATCTCTAATAAAGTGATACCTTGTATCTATATGCTTGCTCCTTTCATGAAATACAGGATTTTTGGCTAACTCGATAGCCGACTTGTTGTCAACAAAAATCTTTGTGGCATCCTTTTGTGGTTGGTGAAGTTCCTCCAACAAACTTCTTAACCAAATTGCATGACAAACACATGAGCAAGCTGCAACATACTCCGCCTCACAAGTTGACAAAGTAACAATTGGTTGTTTTTTCGAATTCCATGTAAATGCAGAATTTCCAAGAAAGAAAACAAACCCAGTAGTACTTTTACGATCATCAATATCACCAGCCCAATCACTATCACAATATCCCACAAACTTAGAATCCTTAGAAGATGAATAAAGAATTCCATAATCAAGTGTATCTTTGATGTACCGAAGTATTCTTTTTGCTACCTTTAAATGGGAGGTAGTAGGAGCTTCCATAAAGCGGCTCACAAGTCCAACACCATAAAGAATATCCGGCCTTGTGCATGTCAAGTACCTTAAGCTTCCAACAAGACCCTTGAAAAATGTGGGATTTACATTTTCTCCATCTCCATGCTTGGATATTTTAACTCCACATTCAACGGGGGTGCTCACGGAATTGCAATTATCCATCTCGAACTTCTTGAGAATTTCCTTTGCATATTCTCCTTGAGAAATAAAAATCCCATCCTTCCTTTGTTGCACTTGAATGCCAAGATAGTAGGACATTAATGCAATGTCCGTCATCTCAAATTCTCTAGCCATTGCTTCCTTGAATTCTTCAAACATCTTAGGATTATTTCCTGTAAAAATCAAGTCATCTACATACAAGCAAACAAGTAAAATGTTTCCATTTTTAGCAATTTTTACATAAAGTGCATGTTCATGTGGACATTTTGAAAAACCATTTAGCTTGAAAATATTTATCAATTCTACTATTCCAAGCCCGCAGAGCTTGCTTCAACCCATATAAAGCCTTTTTCAATTTCAAGACTTTATTTTCTTGTCCTTCAACCTTATAGCCCAAAGGTTGATCAATGTAGACTTCTTCCTCCAATACGCCATTCAAAAAAGCTGACTTCACATCCATTTGATGGATTTTCCATTGGTTTTGGGCGGCCAAGGCAATGACAAAGCGAATTGTTTCCAAACGAGCAACCGGTGCGAATACCTCTTCATAGTCAATACCGGCTTTTTGCTTGTATCCTTTAGCTACTAATCTTGCTTTGTACTTTTCTACTTCACCCTTGGAATTCTTCTTTAGCTTGTACACCCATTTGACTCCAATGGTGCTTTTTCCTTTTGGAAGTGTGACCAACTCCCATGTTTCATTCTTTTTTATTGCCTTGATTTCTTCATCCATGGCATCTCTCCATTTGGAATTTTGGAATGCATCCTCAAAGCTTATAGGCTCACTATCCACCAATAAACAAAAATGAGTAAAATCATATAAATCATTTCTTACCACTTCCGTGTTTTCATACAAGTCACGGAGACTTCTACTCTTGTGAGGTGCTTCACTTGAACTTGAACTTGATTCCTCCACTTCTTGATTTTGTGGCGGAGGTGTTGATAGTGGTGAGACAGGTTGCTCCACATCTTCTTCATCATCATCAAATAATGGACTAAAAGAGTAATCTTGCTCTTTAGTCTTCCAATCCCAAGCACTATCTTCATCAAACTCAACATCTCTACTCAAAGTGACCTTGCCATTTTTGGGATTATACAATTTATAACCTTTAGAATTTGATCATAACCATAAAAAACATACC
>NC_031989.1:38739359-38752413 GCF_001879085.1 Nicotiana attenuata
ATTTTTGCTCTCCACGAAATTATTTTTCTCTTCAAAGTTATCTTTACATTCCCAAGAAAAATGACCAAATTTATGACAAGTATAACATTCAATATTTGATTTGTCATACCTTCCTTGATTTTGCCTCCATCCTTTCCCTCTTCCACGACCTCTTCTTGAATTAAAGTCTTGGCCTTTATTTTCTCTACTTGAAGGTGGTTGACTACCTCCTCTTCCGCCTCTACCACGACCTCTTCCATTTCCACGGCCTCTTTGTTGCGAGCCACGCCTTTCATCTTTCTCTTTGAAAGAAAATTTTGCTTGCAACGCTTGTTCAACCGATTCTTCTTTCGGTTTCTTCAACTTCTCTTCATGTGCTTGCAAGGAACTCGAAAGCTCGTCTATGGTCATGGTGTCCAAGTCTTTGGACTCTTCAATGGCAACAACAATAAAATCAAATTTTGAAATTAAGGATCGTAGTATTTTTGCCACGACCCTATCATCTTTCAACTCTTCACCATATCTTTTCATTTGATTGACAATAGCCAAAACTCTCGAAATATAATCCACAACATATTCATTTTCCTTCATATGCAATGATTCAAACTCTCCTCTTAAGGTTTGGAGGCGAACTTTTTTCACTTTGTCCAAACCTTTAAAAGAAGTTTGAAGAATATCCCATGCTTCCTTGGAAGTTGTTGCATTTGCAACCTTCTCGAACATCTTGTCATCAAAACCTTGATGGATGAGAGTGAGTGCCTTTTGATCCTTCTTCTTTGAGGCAACGACATCTTCTGCTTCATCAACACCGGACTCTACTGGTTCCTAAACATCATAGGCACCAAGCAAGGCCTTCATTCGAATACACCAATTTCCATAGTTCTCTTTTGTAAGCATAGGAACTTGGAATGGTGTTCCGTTAGAATTCGTCATCTTTTCTCCAAGTTTGTTGTCTTCAACCACACCGGCTCTGATACCAAATGTTGGAAAAAAAATAATTTGGGAGAGCAAGACAACAAAACACTCAAACACTCACAACTCACTTTAAGAATGGAGAAGAAATGATATTTTTTATTCAACTTGACTTGTTCCAAATGGCTAGCATACATGGGTATTTATAGTAGAACTCCTACATGTATCTAGCCTAAACTTCATGTAAACACACTAACTAAATTCACATTAGTCTACACTAGTTCATACATCTCATAATGAAGTTCACATTAGTCTACACTAGTTCATACATATAATGAAGTTCACATTAGTCTACACTTGTTCATACATCTCATACTAATATGAACTAATCTAAACATATTTAATATAAATATGAACTAATGGAAACAAGTTTATTATAATTTTAACAGTCATATCGTCCGGTGAAGTTCTCAAATGAAAAGCACCAAATATTCATTTTTCTTGTCTTTAGTAATTCATATTCTCCACTTTTGAGTTCTTTCAAATCCCTGAAAGTAGCAAACATGTGGAGAAGAAAAAGTTAAGCGTCTGCAGGAAAGCAACAAAAAAAAAAATTGCAAAACAATGGGCAATTTTTCAACATAGAGTTTCGCTTTTTTTTTTCTTCTCTAAAGAAGATCAAGTTGGTAACAAAGTCATATATTGTAAGACAATTGCAAGCTCTCTTTATGGAAGTGATTACCTTTAAGGTCTCAAAGGATTCAGAGAAAAGAACTTTAGCAAGACAAAGAGAGAGATTTCAACATGTGTTCTTTTGTTTTTCATTCTTTCTCACTCATCCTTTCTCGATTGGTGAAATAGCAGGAAGACTGTAAAGATAGGAAGGCTAAAGATAATTAGAAAATTCAAAGCTTGAAAGTAAGAAAGATTGTATATAACAATAGAAGGAAAACAGGCTGAGTTTTAAGAAAAGAACTGCCTCTTTTACAATTGGAATGTGGAGTCTTCATCGCCTTTTTGTTGTTTGTACGGAGAGTATTTTTACATGGAGAATTCTTTGCAATTTGAGAAACTATAGTGTCGTTTGCAGGGATGTATAAGATCTGGAAACGACATGATAATAATGTCACGACCCCAAATCGTACTCGGTCGTGATGGCGCCTCTAGTGAAGACAAGGCCAGCTGACACAATTTCCCAAGTCAACCATTTTCCATTAAAAGTTATTTTTACGCCATTTATAAACCATTAATCTCGTAATGAACATTAAAAAGCAAAATGCGAAATAATTACACAAGCCCGTCATCGGGGTGTCACTGGTCATGTGTATCTACCAAGGTCTGAATATAACAAAAACAGTAAAATGTACCAAGTACAGAAATGAAAATGAGAGGAAGGAAGCGGTGCTGCGAACAACGTACAACCACCTTGCTAACTCTGATGACTCCGCGTCTGAGCATCCAACACCCGCTACCGGTTCCGAAATACCTGAATCTGCACACGAGGTGCAGAGAGTAATGTGAGTACTCCAACCCAGTAAGTAATAAGAGTAAATAAAGACTGAGCAGTAGGAAACAATGAATTCCACATTTACGTTAAACTCAATAAGCACACAGGCTGCTAAATCAGAATACGAGTCAATCGCCTCTTTTAAAATCCAGCTTTTGGTAAAACTCATTTAAAATGCCTTCCGACAGATTCAGTAGGGGTTCAATACCATTTTTAATAAAAGAGCTGAAAAACCATAATCGGCCCCTCGGGCAAAACATAGTTCGTAAACAGCCCGATCCACATATCGCTGCGGCGTACAGCCCGATCTATATATATAGTCGACTGCACTCACTGGGGGTGTGCAGACTCCGGAGGGGCTCCTACAGCCCAAGCGCTATATCGCTGCGGCGTGCAGCCCGATCCAACATATCACTGCGGCGTGAAGCCCGATCCATATACATACATATAAATATATTGCTGCGGCGTGCAGCCCGATCCATTGATATATAATCCTCATAACCAGGCCCTCGGCCTCTCTCAGTCATTAACCTCACAATCAGACTCTCGGTCTATCTCAGCCATCAACCTCACGATCACTCGGACCATCAGTAAAACAGGGAACTCAGCCCAAACAGTTTTCACATTTTTAAGAAATAAAGTGATAAAGCCTGATTTAAACAATAAATAGGTAACACATGATTGAGGATATGCTTTCAAAACAAATAGAGTGAGGAAAAATAGTAAAAATGCCTCTAAGGGTCTCAATAGATCGGCACAAGGCCCCAAACGTGGCATACAACCCAAAATATAATATCAATCTCTGGAACATGGAATATCATAAGGCTTCAAATCAAATACGCGACTTAACAATCGTACGGGACGGACCATGTCACAATCCCCAACGGTGCACAACTCCACGCTCGTCATCTAGCGTGTGCGTCACCTCAAAGTAACACCACAATGTGTAATCCGGGGTTTCAAACCCTCAGGACAGTATTTACAATCATTACTTACCTCGATCCGGTCCAAACTCTAGCCCGCGATGCATTAGCCCGCACGAATTGACCTCCGGGTGCTCCGAATCTAGCCAAAATCAGTACATAATCATTAAAATAATGCTAAGGGAACGAAGCCCACTAAAAAATATCCAATTTAACATCAAAATCCCGAAATTGCTCAACCCTGGCCCCCGGGCCCACGTCTCGGAATTCAATAATTTTCACATCAACGGATTCCTTATCTCCCCACGAGTTCATACATACCAAGAACATCAAAATCCATCCACAAATGACCCTTCAAATCCCAAATGTTTGGTTTCAAATTTCCAAGCCCTAGTTCTTCAATTTTTGGCTTAATTCCATGATTAATTAGGTGGAACTCACACAAGAATCGAGTATTGAGTTCAAAAATCTTACCTCCAAGTGATTCCCCTCGATTCCCTCTTCAAATCCTTCTCAAAAGCTCCAAAAATCGTTCAATAATGGGGAAAATAGACCAGAAATCGCGAAACCCATCTTTTAAACATTCTGCCCCTGGCATAAATTCCTTCTTCGCGAACGCGGTCAAATCCTCTCGTTCGCGAAGCACAAAGATTTCGCTGAGCAAAAACTCTCCTTCGCGAACAGGACCCTACCATCGCGAACGCGATGCTTCATCCTCTCAAACTAACGCGAACGCGACAACGCCTCTCGCGAACGCGATGCATACTAACCCGGCCCTTCGCGAACGCGGGACTCCCCTTCACGAACGCGAAGGCCAAACCTGACGCCTCCTTTCCTGACTCTTCGCGAACGCGAAGATCAAAATACCTGCAACTGCTGGAACTCAAAATCTGCAACTTTCTCAACTTCGAAATGATCCGTTCAACCCCTCGAAACTCACCCAAGGCCCCCAGGACCTCAACCAAAGCCACGAACATATCCCAATACCTTATTCAAACTTGCTCCAATCTTCGGAATACTCAAAACAACATCAGAATATCAAATTTGCATCGGATTCAAGCCTAAGAACCCCAAAATCTTCTAGATTACGCTTTCGATCAAAAACCCGATCAAACCACGTCCGAATGACCTGAAATTTTACACACACATCCCAAATGACACCACGAAGCTAATGCAACTCTCGGAATTTCATTCCGACCACTATATCAATATCTCACCTATCAACCGGTAAACGCCGAAATCTCAATTTCGCCAATTCAAGCCTAAACCTTCCACGGACTTCCAAAATGCATTCCGATCACACTCCTAAGTCCCAAATCACCCAACGGAGCTAACCTAATCATAAAAATTCCGATCCAAGGTCATATACAAACAAGTCAAATCTTGGTCAAACTTTTCAAATTTAAAGCTTTGAACTGAGAACTGTCCTTCCAAATTCATTCCGATTATCCTAAAAACCAAAACCAACGATTTATATAAGTCTCAGTACATCATACGGGGCAAGTCATGCCCGAGAACTCGCGAGCAAAGTGCAAAAGCTCAGAACGACCGGTCGGGTCGTTACATCCTCCCCCACTTAAACATACGTTCGTCCTCGAACGTGCCCAGAGCTATTCCAAAAGCCAACCAATCGCTGAATAACCTTACCATGTACATACCCGAGGGTGATCCCACGTCACCCTATCTCATATAGGTCCGATAACACAATGTAACTGAAATTTCACCATCCAACCTAGCCTATAAACCTTAGAACCACATTTCCACTTCTTAAATCATCCACAAGATCGAAATCTCACATTTATACTCTGAATAGGCCCGAATAAGCTGCAATAACCCATGCCTGCAACCTCAGGTGCAATGACATGACATACCACATAACTCATACACTTGTAGCGATAACTTCTAATCACAGCAACTGCACACAACAACCGAATATCGATAGAGATCCTCTTGTCAACTAAAATCTCATTCCAACACTTCATATATTTCCATGGATAAATGAAACACGCAGTAAGCCATAACCATTTCCCAAATACGATTCATGAAGCCACTTCTCCTTAGGCAAAGACCATAGCAAATTTCTGAGCCGAACCTCAATATTAACCTTCCAACATGCTGAAATCGAATCTACTTGCATTCATTAAAGACCTCGACGATCTCATCTAATCCAAAACAATTACTCTGGTGACCTGACACATCAATACAGGCTAAAGCCGCAACTTGTGCAATCCGTGCACTAATAAGAAACAATCCGAGCATACTCCAATCATGAAAATGACTCAATGAAAGAGTTGTACCGCAAGCTTACCAGTGCCACCATGACACAAGGCTGAGAACCCGTCTCACATCATAGAAACAGAACACACGAATCTAACCCGCAAGGTCATACCTCCACATAATTTTGCTGCAATGCGCGACCCTATCCAAACACTTTTCCACATGGAACACCTCAAGTCACTCTGCTCGAAATTTACGACCACGCGCAATTGATGTCTAGAGCCAAGGCAAATCATCATAACCACGGCGAAGCAAATACATAACACTGCACCCAAAAGGATATAACCGATTTGCCATTCGCCGAGCAATTTCTAATATTCCTCTCGCTCGAGCTCCACTGAGAGACTCCAATAACACCGCACTACATGTTCCTATAACTAACAAATCCAAATGCCCTGCAACACGGAAAAGTGACTCATATATCTCCTCAGACCCCAAATAGGCTCAATAACAATCGAATCAACGCATCCCTCAATAATACAATTCGGGGTCAACAAAGCCGTCCCGATGCAGAACACGCATCCATATAAGTCTACTAATGAACCATACACCAATTCTAGTCACTCACAACAGATAAATAACCCTCCAAGGTTCACAATGATTGAATTATAGCCCGTACTAACATCTGACTAACTTACCCACATTTTGTCATCCACAACCACGAGCTAACCCGCATATGAGAACTTCCAGTCTCCAAGTCCATAAAACACACGAATTACCATATCTGATCCCAATTCCGCCACTCGCATATATAACTCACCTCTAGTACTCAATCATTCCACGAGAGATACTCTAAGATTCTTCTGTGCTGCCAAGCAAACTCGAATATCAGCAGCCGATCTGACAAGAAGTGCTGCAATACTACCGAAGTACCATCAACTTAATTAAATTACCTCTTTCTGAAACATATACTCTCGTAAAAATCACCTCAATTAGCATTACCATTTCGTTAATCATTTGAAGATCATTTCTCAAATCATCTGAAACTGCCCGTGCTGCCTAAGAATTTATGACCTTACATTCAAGTCTGAGCTGTGACCTTACACATGCCAAGCTCAATCCTACACCACATATCGCATGTGCCATACCACCCTAGGATATCATGAGAACTTCATATCCCTTCCGAGCCACAAGCAACTATGTACTCAACTAACTAAGAACTTTCCATTTGCACGAATTTAAATCGTCAAGACTGAATTCTTCTAACTCGACCGAGCTACACAGGTCACTAAAACCCAAGAGAATTATCGTGAAACACCTGTAGAAACTCATTATCTCGTAAGCATCCAAAGAACTAATCATATCCTTACCATACCGATCCGGGCCACTACCAAGCTATCCCATCTATCCGAGTTCCCTTCTGACTTACCTTCGTCTTGATACTCCTTCTTGCTATAACATCACTATTCCTCAACCCAGACTCGCCACACGAGACCCAAGCATAAAGCCACACCGTCTAAGGCTCATTAGCCGCTGAATACTTTCTCAGATATTCCCAAGAGCACCACGATCAAAATACTTTATTCTGAAGAAACTTCCTGCGAATCTAAATCCGTTACCTTTACCTTCCTGATACCGATACATAGAATCCCATAATTTATATAGAAAATACCACAAGTCTTGACATCTTCCAATGAAAACTCAGTTTCTAACCACATATACAGCTTTAAAATACCCAATTGTTATATGTAAAATCTTGAACACATTAGAACCATTCTCGAGAGTCATTTACTCTATTCAAACTGCAATTAGCCTGATCAAACGAACCGAACCCCCTGTGCCCAATAGCACTCCGACACCGCAGAGTGTAATCTCGTCCTAGAACAACCAAGCCACTTCCTGCTCTATGCACTGAGCATCCATTACCTCAACAACTCAAGACATTCTGAGATTCTCTTACACCTATGAAGCATGACATAGCCTTTGTCAAAATTCTCTTTTACTCGAGACATCCTCGGTCTCAATCTCCGCAAGCCATAACTGATTCACCAGTACGCCCCAAACTGAAACCAACATAGCAAATAACCGTGCAATCAACTAAGCAATAGCAAACTCCCCCACTTGGTTCGAAGCCATAGATCAACACACACTCAATAACTCATAATGCATATACTCTATTGCTGCCATAATACCATAGCGAGATTAAACTCAACCCTTCATAAGCTCGTGTAACACAGATCATCTGGTACCTTGAATCTTCTGCAAGTCTCGCATTCATTCTTGCAACAGTTAAGCCCACTCTCTTAAGCGACCCAAAATTCAAGTTTCAACACTTATATTTCACTTGTAAATGAGATCTTCTAATAGACACATAAGGATCATACAACCTTAGAACATTCCGCAGGAGATAACCCACCTGCTTTGCCTTCAACTAACATTTCTATATACCTTCCACCGTCACAAACATTACGCAGTCACTTAGCCTTCCTGAGTCTGAACTCATACCGCAACATGAAATTTACTTCACTCCCAACTAGGAAACATGAAAAGATTCTTCACACGCCCATAACTCGGGGCTATACCTCGAATCAAGATGGAATTCAAGCACCTAATAGTTCTTCTATCCTCCAGCAGACCCTTGTCGTCGCTTCCAAATCACATGGATACATCTCGCAGTTCTAACATACTCATCCAGTCGTCACTTCCACTAATAGGGGCACTACCGAACATATATGTTCAAAAATACTTGCTCATACAATCAGCACCTCGGTGCTCAAGCTATAGGCAAAAATCTGGCCTCGGGTCCTCCAGACTGGCCCAACATCAACACACAGAGATCACATCTCTCCCCTCAATCGGGGAATCACAAGCCATCGATGCACATCTGATACTGAGCGGTCATTCGCGCATACGAATGCGTGGAAGGAGTTCAAAGAGTTATATTTCAAGCTGAATCAAGGACGCACGATAAGAATTTCTAGAATATGGAGTTTTCCTAAAGGTTCTGCAGCCTCTCGAGGATAAATACAGACGTCTCCTTACCGATCCGCGAGACTCTACTAAACCTGCTCATGACTCGTGAGACCTATGTAACCTAGGCTCTGATACCAACTTGTCACGACCCCAAACCGGACCCGGTCGTGATGGCGCCTCTCGTGAAGACAAGGCCAGCCGACACAATTTCCCAAGTCAACCATTTTCCATTAAAAGTTGTTTTATGCCATTTATAAACCATTAATCTTGTAATGAACATTTAAAAGCAAAATGCGGAATAATTACACAAGCCCGACATCGGTGTGTCACTAGTCATGAGCATCTACCAAGGTCTGAATACAACAAAAACAGTAAAATGTACTAAGTACAGAAATGAAAATGAGAGGAAGGAAGCGGTGCTGCGAACGTCGTACAACCACTTTGCTAACTCTGATGACTCCGCGTCTGAGCATCCAACACCCGCTACCGGGTTCCGAAATACCTGAATCTGCACACGAGGTGCAGGGAGTAATGTGAGTACTCCAACCCAGTAAGTAATAAGAGTAAATAAAGACTGAGCAGTAGGAAATAATGAATTCCATATTTATGTTAAACTCAATAAGCACACAGGCTGCTAAATCAGAATACGAGTCAATCGCCTCTTTTAAAATCCAGCTTTTGGTAAAACTCATTTAAAATGCCTTCCGACAGATTCAGTAGGGGTTCAATACCATTTTTAATAAAAGAGCTGAAAAACCATAATCGCCCCCTCGGGCAAAACATAGTTCGTAAACAGCCCCTCGGGCAAAACAGGAGTCATAAACACCTCCTAACAAGAAATCTCATTGGAAATAACAAAGGCCAAATCAGTGATTAAGTTCTGAACATCCCGTAAACCCCAGCTTAAATGAAAGTTGTTTAAAAACATTTATCTAACATTTCGACAGAGGCTCAGTATAAAGATGAGTGAAAACAGTAATTAAATCAATATATTCGATAGAAACTCACTCTAAAGAGAAGTGAAAGTCAATAAGTTCGTAACAGGCCCCGCAGGCAAACATCACTCATGTACATGTATATATCTATCGCCCCTCGGGCTAGCCTCTCAGTCACTCGTGACTCAAATCTTACCAATCAGCGCTCACACTCAGCACTCACACTCAATAGGTACCATATAGTGACCGCTGCGGCGTGCAGCCCGATCCACATATCGCTGCAGCGTGCAGCCCGATCCATATATATAGTCGACTGCGCTCACTGGGGGTGTGCAGACTCCGGAGGGGCTCCTACAGCCCAAGCGCTATATCGCTGCGGCGTGTAGCCCGATCCAACATATCGCTGCGGCGTGCAGCCCGATCCATATACATATATATAAATATATTGCTGCGGCGTGCAGCCCGATCCATAGATATATAATCCTCATAACCAGGCCCTCGGCCTCTCTCAGTCATTAACCTCACAATCAGACTCTCGGTCTATCTCAGCCATCAACCTCACGATCACTCGGACCATCAGTAAAACAGGGACTCAGCCCAAACNCGTTAATCATTTGAAGATCATTTCTCAAATCATCTGAAACTGCCCGTGCTGCCTAAGAATTTATGACCTTACATTCAAGTCTGAGCTGTGAACTTACACATGCCAAGCTCAATCCTATACCACATATCGCATGTGTCATACCACCCTAGGATATCATGAGAACTTCATATCCCTTCCGAGCCACAAGCAACTATGTACTCAACTAACTAAGAACTTTCCATTTGCATGAATCTAAATCGACAGGACTGAATTCTTCTAACTCGACCGAGCTACACAGGTCACTAAAACCCAAGAGAATTGTCGCGAAACACCTGTAGAAACTCATTATCTCGTAAGCATCCAAAGAACTAATCATATCCTTACCATACCGATTCGCGCCACTATCAAGCTATCTCATCTATCCGAGTTCCCTTCTGACTTACCTTCATCTTGATACTCCTTCTTGCTATAACATCACTATTCCTCAACCCAGACTCGCCACACGAGACCCAAGCATAAAGCCACACCGTCTAAGGCTCATTAGCCGCTGAATACTTTCTAGATATTCCCAAGATCACCACGATCAAAATACTTTATTCTGAAGAAACTTCCTGCGAATCTAAATCCGTTACCTTTACCTTCCTGATACTTATACATAGAGTCCCATAATTTATATAGAAAATACCACAAGTCTTGACATCTTCCAATGAAAACTCAGTTTCTAACCACATATACAGCTTTAAAATACCCAATTGTTATATGTAAAATCTTGAACACATTAGAACCATTCTTGAGAGTCATTTACTCTATTCAAACTGCAATTAGCCTGATCAAACGAACCGAACCACCTGTGCCCCAATAGCACTCCGACACCGCAGAGTTTAATCTCGTCCTAGAACAACCAAGCCACTTCCTGCTCTATGCACCGAGCATCCATTACCTCAACAACTCAAGACATTCTGAGATTCTCTTACACCTATGAAGCATGACATAGCCTTTTTCAAAATTCTCCTTTACTCGAGATATCCTTGGTCTCGATCTCCGTAAGCCATAACTGATTCACCAGTACGCCCCAGATTGAAACCAACATAGCACATAACCGTGCAATCAACTAAGCAATAGCAAACTCCCCCACTTGGTTCGAAGCCATAGATCAACACACACTCAATAACTCATAACGCATATACTCTATTGCTGCCATAATACCACAGCGAGATTAAACTCAACCCTTCATAAGCTCGTGTAACACAGATCATCTGGTACCTTGAATCTTCTGCAAATCTCGCATTCATCCTTGCAACAGTTAAGCCCACTCTCTTAAGCGACCCAAAATTCAAGTTTCAACACTTATATTTCACTTGTAAATGAGATCTTCTAACAGACACATAAGGATCATAAAACATTAGAACATTCCGCAGGAGATAACCCACCTGCTTTGCCTTCAACTAACATTTCTGTATACCTTCCACTGTCACAAACATTACACAGCCACTTAGCCTTCCAGAGTCTGAACTCATACCGCAACATGAAATTTACTTCACTCCCAACTAGGAAACATGAAAAGATTCTTCACACGCCCATAACTCGGGGCTATACCTCGAATCAAGATGGAATTCAAGCACCTAATAGTTCTTCTATCCTCCAGCAGACCCTTGTCGTCGCTTCCAAATCACATGGATACATCTCGCAGTTCTAACATACTCATCCAGTCGTCACTTCCACTAATAGGGGCACTACCGAACATATAAGTTCAAAAACACTTGCTCACACAATCAGCACCTCGGTGCTCAAGCTATAGGCAAAAATCTGGCCTCGGGTCCTCCAGACTGGCCCAACATCAACACACAGAGATCACATCTCTCCCCTCAATCGGGGAATCACAAGCCATCGATGCACATCTGATACTGAGCGGTCATTCGCGCATACGAATGCGTGGAAGGAGTTCAAAGAGTTATATTTCAAGCTGAATCAAGGACGCACGATAAGAATTTCAAGAATATGGAGTTTTCCTAAAGGTTCTACAGCCTCTCGAGGATAAATACAGACGTCTCCTTACCGATCTGCGAGACTCTACTAAACCTGCTCATGACTCGTGAGACCTATGTAACCTAGGCTCTGATACCAACTTGTCACGACCCCAAATCGGACCCGGTCGTGATGGTGCCTCTCGTGAAGACAAGGCCAGCCGACACAATTTCCCAAGTCAACCATTTTCCATTAAAAGTTGTTTTTATGCCATTTATAAACCATTAATCTCGTAATGAACATCAAAAAGCAAAATGCAAAATACTTACACAAGTCCGACATCGGGGTGTCACTAGTCATGAGCATCTACCAAGGTCTGAATATAACAAAAACAGTAAAATGTACTAAGTACAGAAATGAAAATGAGAGGAAGGAAGCGGTGCTGCGAACGTCGTACAACCACCTTGCTAACTCTGATGACTCCGCGTCTGAGCATCCAACACCCGCTACCGGGTTTCGAAATACCTGAATCTGCACACGAGGTGCAGGGAGTAATGTGAGTACTCCAATCCAGTAAGTAATAAGAGTAAATAAAGACTGAGCGGTAGGAAACAATGAATTCCACATTTATGTTAAACTCAATAAGCACACAGGCTGCTAAATCAGAATACGAGTCAATCGCCTCTTTTAAAATCCAGCTTTTGGTAAAATTCATTTAAAATGCCTTCCGACAGATTCAGTAGGGGTTCAATACCATTTTTAATAAAAGAGCTGAAAAACTATAATCGGCCCCTCGGGCAAAACATAGCTCGTAAACAGCCCCTCGGGCAAAACAGGAGTCATAAACACCTCCTAACAAGAAATCTCATTGGAAATAACAAAGGCCAAATCAGTGATTAAGTTCTGAACATCCCGTAAACCCCAGCTTAAATGAAAGTTGTTTAAAAACATTTATCTAACATTTCGACAGAGGCTCAGTATAAAGATGAGTGAAAACAGTAATTAAATCAATATATTCGATAGAAACTCACTCTAAAGAGAAGTGAAAGTCAATAAGTTC
>NC_031989.1:38754367-38759018 GCF_001879085.1 Nicotiana attenuata
TCGCGAACGCGAAGACCAAAATACCTGCAACTGCTGGAACTCAAAATCTGCAACTTTCTCAACTTCGAAATGATCCGTTCAACCCCTCGAAACTCACCCGAGGCCCCCGGGACCTCAACCAAAGGCACGAACATATCCCAATACCTTATTCAAACTTGCTCCAATCTTCGGAATACTCAAAACAACATCAGAATATCAAATTTGCATCGGATTCAAGCCTAACTAAGAACCCTAAAATCTTCTAGATTACACTTTCGATCAAAAACCCGACCAAACCATGTCCGAATGACCTGAAATTTTACACACACATCCCAAATAACACCACGAATCTACTGCAACTCTCGGAATTTCATTCCGACCACTATATCAAAATCTCACCTATCAACCGGTGAACGCCGAAATCTCAATTTCGCCAATTCAAGCCTAAACCTTCCACGGACTTCCAAAATGCATTCCGATCACGCTCCTAAGTCCCAAATCACCCAACGGAGCTAAAAAAATCATAAAAATTCCGATCCGAGGTCATATACAAACAAGTCATATCTTGGTCAAACCTTTCAAATTTCAAGCTTCGAACTGAGAACTGTCCTTCCAAATTCATTCCGATTATCCTGAAAACCAAAACCAACAATTTACATAAGTCTCAGTACATCATACGGGGCAGGTCATGCCCGAGAACTGGCAGCAAAGTGCAAAAGCTCAAAACGACCGGTCGGGTCGTTACAAATAAATTCGAACCGTTGCAGTTCTAAAGAAGAGATGAAGAGGTTTACGGAAAAAGAGGGAAAGAGGGAGGTATATTTAAAATAATTTAATTTAATGACATTTCAGTGTATTTTTGATGTAGCAGATAAATGAAATAAATGAGTTAAAAAGCAAAAATTAAGAAAAAAGATAAATAGTAATCCTGGTTTGTAAGAGGTGCCACATCAGCTCCTTTTGTCCTTCTTATATATATATATATATATATATATATATATATATATATATATATATATATATATATATATATAGATGTTATTCAACTCACTAGAAGTTTGAATGAAATAATACTATGTAATAATTAAAGTATTTAACACAGTACTAAGGCCTCATTTGTTTGCACTTAATGGAGGTATGAATCTTAATCATTCAGATCTCAGTTATTAAGTGCGTTTGTTTTTAATGTATGAATCTTAATTATTTAGATCTCACACATTAAGTGTGTTTGTTTTTTTTACTTCACAACCACCTTATGTGTCTGAATAGGTCTGTATGATTAAGATCTATAATAGAGACTTGATTTCATTAAGATGCTATCACATATTCATTATTAACTGCCGCCACCGCCTACCATTATCAATTACCACCATTCCACCACCACCACCATATTCAACTACCACCACCATCACCACCACGCCACCATCATCCTCAATCATACCCGCCACCATTATCGACCATCAACACCCACCATCCCCACCACTCAGACCACGATCATTCTCACCCACATTCAACACTCACCCACCTCAATTACCACAACTAACCACCCCATCACCATCAACAACCACAACCGACACTGTCCATCATTATAACCTACCACCACCTACCCACCACCTTCCTCAATCACAACTACTACCACCTGCCATTATTAACTATCACCGCCCACCACTACCATCCTCAATCATAATCGCCACCACTACCAATCACTACTAGCTACTTGCATGAACCATCATCATCAACCAAATCTACCACCAAGCACCGGCTCTAGTCGGCATTCACCCTTTAGCCATCACTGCCAACAACTATCATATGTTAAAAACTATATATTTTACAGATAGAATATTAGATTAGTTAGTATTTCATTTGAATTTTATGTTTATTAATTTTCAAATAAAGATAATTTTTGCACATTCAGATGTTAAAAATCAAACGGTCGTAATTATTTAGTATTCAGATCTTAATACACATCTTAATATATTCAGATGTATATTCAGATTCAGATGTCTTAATTTCACATCTTGATATTCAGATGTGTATTCAGATTCAGACGTCTTAATCTTAAAAAAAATATATGAGGCACTTTCTCCGAATATTATTGTTGTTACAAATTTAACTAGTCAATTGGACATGTGAGACTTCTCTTGTTGAATTTTCATTCCGCTATAAACCAGTAGATATGCTTTTGAATGTAATCAATCTAATTCTTTTTGTGAAATTTTAAATTTATAGAGTCATTCATAGTTAAATGTTGAAGGTATTACAATTATTTAAAGTAGGAACCTTTAGAAGAATATCTCAATAGTTTTTTCTTTTGATGTAGATGGAATTTGAACATCGTAGATGGATGTATAATAGGAATCATCCTAATGTGGGATTGAGGGAGGAATTTGTAGAAGGAGTTGCGGGGTTTATTGCTAAGGCGAAATTGCTAAATGATTTTCTTATTGAAGGGACAATTAGGTGCCCTTGTGTTAAATGCAAGTGTCTCAAGTTATTGAGACCAGATGTAGTTGAACTTCATCTTTACAAGAATGGATTTATGAAAAACTATTATGTGTGGACTGTTCATGGAGAGAATCATGATTTTCATGATTCTTTTGGTGGTGAAGGTAGTCGCAGAATAGAGAATAATTTTGAAAATTCTCGATTCAATGAAATGCTGAGAGATGCTTTTGAGATGTTCCCAGGGGATGAATCCGAACCAAATGATGAGGCTAAGCGCTTTTATGAACAACTAGAGGAAGCTAGTCGTCCACTGTATGAAGGCTCAATGCATTCCAAGTTGTCTGTTGCAGTTAGACTACTAACTATCAAATCTGATAGTTCTATTTCTCAAGAGGGCATGGATTTTTATCATTGGGCTTATGAATGAACTAAATCCGAATAAAATTGACTTACCCAAAGATTTCTGTAACACCCCATAAATTTGAATCAGTTGTGGATGCACTAAATGAGTATTAATGTGATGGTTATCAATTGGTTATGATAATAAGTGTACGAGGCATATCATAGGTGATTTGGGGTCCAAGGAGAGACCTAAGTCTAAGACAAGTTAGAAAATTACACGATAGACTAAAATTCCAAATGAGTACGCACAAGACCACACTTTGGACGAGCATATCTACAGATATATAAGGTGTTAGATGATGCACAACCTATCAAATCAAAGGCCTTTGATCTAGTTTCTAACGCTTCAAACCGTTCCTCATTTGGACTTTCCTACAAGAAGTTATGACCAATTTACCAAAGGCTGGCGGAGGACTGCGCGGATGCGAAGTCCAAAAAGAGGAGCTGGCAGTGAAGTGCTGCCTTAGCATCCGGGTCAACATCCGAGCTCCTGAGAGGAGCGAAGTGGGGATGCGAAGCATCCGAGGCAGCATCCGAAATTTGGGCTAATAAACACAAATTCGGGATTTATTTTCCACATATCTTTTGGACGACTTTTAGGGTTTTCCTTCACTCTCTCAAGACCTCCAACCCCTCCCATCTTCAAGGTAAGTAATCCCCATTATCTTGGTGTGAAATTCCATAATTTCTACACTAATATTGATGAAATCTACACATAAAATACTTAGATCCTAAAGAGATTTCTTCAAGAACTCAAAGGAGGGATTTGCAAGATTTCTTCCAAAAAGGTAATCCTACGCCCTTAGACTTACATGTATGAATTTATTAAGGGAATATGAGTATGAATAAGTATTGGAACTCTTGGTTTGGTGATTGGGAATCCATAAGTTCCCTATTTAATTACATAACTATTGTAGAGATTGAAAGATGATTAATTGATGGAATTTTGTTGGTTGGGTGTGGATGGATGGTCATATATGTGATATTGCAAATTATAAATTGGTTAATCATGATGGTGGGATAAATTTTTGATGAATGGTGGTAGTTGGATGAACTAATTATACGGTGATGAGATGTAGAGATTTATGCCTACAAGGTGTTTGATAATATGCCTAAATGGCTTAAGTTATGGAATTTGTTACTAATATTGGTTCCATTGGATATTGCTATTGTAGATTGAAGGTTCTTAGTATTATGGATCATTGTAGTAGCACTAAGGGGCGAAATTGAGGTATGTGAGGCTAACTCTCTATGTTTGGGAATGTTAATAATTCTCCCTACATTATGTTCCTTTTCCCATGTTACCAATTGCCTCAGAAATATAGTTTAGCCTAATTCCTTGAATAGTTGTAGAACTTCTATTCTCTAGCTTCATAACTCGTTCATGACTTTCATTTTGAATGTTGTGAGCTCAGTTCGTATTCAATATAGACTTGGTGTTGATGTCCCTGAGTCTCAGTATAGCTTACTCAGCATGTCATAAACAGTTAAAGTTTCAGTGTTCATAATCAGTTCAAGAATACATGTCGCAGTCCAGTCCTATTCAGTATTATGTAACTTAGTGTGATTCAGCATTCAAGTATCATGTAATTCAGTATGATTCAGTATTTCAGCATCATGTATTTCAGTATGATTCTCAGTTCCTGAATGTTGAACACCTGACTTTGGGCCTGAGGCTGCAGTTTATGCTTTATGCATCTTTGGGCCTGAGGCTGTAGTTTATGCTTTATGGATTTTGGACCTGAGGTCGTAGTTATGTATATGTATACTTGGGCCCGAGGCCGCAGTTGTGCACATATATATATATATATATATATATATATAT
>NC_031989.1:38759084-38764164 GCF_001879085.1 Nicotiana attenuata
TATATATATATATATATTGGGCCTGAGGCCGCAGTTTAATATTTAGATAAACAGGTTGTTCATCATTCAGGAGAGGGAGTACTCATATCCTTACTTCCTTTGTTCAGTTCAATATTAGTTATCATTTCAGCTACCAGTTACCAGTTCAGTTATCAGTTATCAGTTCAGTTATCAATTCTCAGTTATCAGCTTAGTTTCAGTTTCAGCATTTACAATTCTTTCTTTCAGTTGCTTTACATACCAGCGCAATTCAAATGTACTGACATCCCTTTTGCCCGGGGCCTGCATCTCACGATGCAGGTAATGATTTACAGGTTGATGATTCAGAGCGCTAGGATTCTCGTACCAGCTATTTGGTGATCCCAGTTCTTTCGGGGTGTTATCATTACTACATTCTTCAGTATTTACAGACAGTCAGTGTTTTCAGTACTCAAATAGAGGCTTCATAGACTAGAGTAATAGCTAGACAGAGTCGCAAGCTTTTCATATTAAACTATGTTGGCAACAAATATATTTCAGAATAGTATTAATATTTTCTCACTTTGACTTTTATCATTCAGACTTTTAGTATATAAGCATGTGTTAGTTTATCTTCCGCATTCAGTATGTTATGATACCACATGTTGATTCATCCAGCTAGTTGGTTCGCTCGGTCACATGTAGTTAGGCACCGAGTGCCGTGTTACGTCCAGGCCCAGGTTCGGGGCGTGACAATTTCTATACTGCAAAGAAATTGGTGTCCAAGTTAGGACTTTCATCAGAGAGGATTGACTGTTGTGAGAAAGGATGCATGTTATTTTATAAGGATGATGCAGCGCTAGAAAATTGTATGTTTTGTAACCAACCTCGTTATAAGGAGGTTACAAATGCTAATAAGAAGAAGGTTCCAGTGAAGGCGATGCATTACTTACCCCTTATACCAAGGTTAAAGAGGTTGTATGCATCAATGAGCTCCGCTCCTCATATGAGATGGCACTATGAACATAGAAGGCCAACTGGTGTTCTATGTCACCCGTCAGATGGAGAAGCATGGAAGAATTTTGATAGGGTGTTCCCGGACTTTGCAAGTGAACCAAGAAATATTAGGTTGGGATTATGTGCTGATAGATTCACTCCATTTGCAGTCTCTGCCGCACCATATTCATGTTGCCCAATGTTTGTTACGCCGTGTAATCTTTCTCCAGAGTTTTGTATGACAAGTCCATATTTGTTCCTAACTTGCATTATTCCAGGTCCACGCAATCCAAAAAATTTGATTGATGTATACATGCAGCCGTTGATGATGAGTTAAAGTTATTGTGGCATCAAGGTGTGGAAACCTATGAAATATTAACTAAACAGAACTTCAGATTGCGTGCCGCTTTAATGTGGACTATAAATGATTTTCCTGCTTATGGAATGCTATCCGGGTGGTCGACTGCTGGAAAGTTAGCCTGCCCAACTTGCATGGAAGACACAAAAGTGTTCACTTTGAAACACGAAGGTAAGAACACAAGGTTTGACTGTCACCGTCGTTTCTTGCCAATGGATCATGAATTTAGGAGAAACACTAGTGCATTTATGAAGAATCAAACTGATTATGAAGAGCCACCTTCAGTCTTGTCACCAGAAGAAATTGGAACGGAGTTAGGGATCTGCCTAAGGTAACAGAGTCTCCATTGCCTAATAAGATACCTGGTTATGATGTTACCCATAACTGGACTAAACAGAGCATATTTTGGGAGTTACCTTATTGGAAGCATAATCTTCTAAGGCATAATCTTGATGTCATGCATATTGAGAAGAACTTTTTTGATAACTTGTTTAATACTGTGATGGATGTCAATAACAAGACAAAAGATAACTTGAAGGACAGGATGGACTTGAAGGAATATTGTAGGCGAAGTGAGTTGTACCTTACATACTTGAACAACAAGATTCAGAAGCCCAAGGCCTGTTACACATTCACTTTGGATGAGAGAAGAGAGATTTGTCAGTGGGTTAAGAATTTGAGTATGCCAGATGGATACGCGTCAAACTTATCTAGGTCTGTTGACATGAAAGAAGGGAAGTTGATGTCAATGAAAAGCCATGATTGTCACACTTTCATGGAATCATTCATGCCTATTGCGTTCAATGCCTTGCCTGATAGAATATGGAAGCCTATCACAGAGATAAGCTTATTTTTTAAGGAGTTGTGTTCTAGCACATTGAGGGTGGAGAATCGAACTTACATGGAGAGTAATATTCGCTTAACTTTAAATAAGTTGGCGAAATTTTTTTTTCCTCTTGGTTTCTTCGATGTAATGAGCAACTTCCAATTCACCTTGCGCAAGAGGCAGGACTTGGAGGGCCAGTTCAGTATAGATGGATGTATCTCTTTGAGAGGTAATAAATAATTTTTAATCATTTGCCCTTTATTTATTGTAATTAAATAATGTTCCGTCTAAGAAATCATAATATGAAGGATTATTGGCAAATGTAAGCGGTCCGTGAAAAATAGATCGAGAATTGAGGGATCGATATGTGAGGCATATCAGGCTAAAGAAACTTCTTATTTTTGTTCATATTATTTTGAACATGATGTGCCATGTTTGAGAAATAGACCCAATCGACATGGCGATGGAGGAAGTAATGATCCTTCAGCACCACTATTTTCCATATTCAATCAACCAGGAAAAGGTGGTCCAAAAAGCAGTTCAAAGCGAATATTGACTGAGAAGGAACTAGAGTCAGCTACAACACATGTACTATTGAATTGCCCCGAGGTCCAACCTTATTATAGGTAAATATATATTTATCTTACCAACTTCCATACAAGATTTATCATTGTTTTAACTAATGAATATTGTAATTTTGTCGGACAGTTACTTTGTGGGTACATATGGGCAGAATGCTGTTTATCCTAGGTTTTCAAAGTGGTTTAGAGAATTTGTAAGTGCTACTTAATATTTAGCATAGTTTTTTTTAGTTGCAAATTAATTACATGTATTTTAAAATTCTAAATTTCTCTAATTCTATATAGTTTCATAATCCAGCTAATGGCGTAAATGATCAATTTCTGCATGATATAGCTTAGGGACCTGATTCTAGAGTCAGAAAGATGTCTAGGTATTGTGTTAATGGGTACAAGTTTCATACAGAAGAATGGTCTAAGGGCAAGAAAACCAATAATAGTGGGGTGTGGGTGAAAGGTGAGGGGGATGTTGATTATTATGGTGTGGTTCAAGAGATTTTAGACCTCGAGTACAGTGTTGGTTGGCCAAAGAAAAAGCTGATACTCTTTCGGTGCAAGTGGTATGATCCAAAACCAAATAGAGGTACGAAGGTGCACCCTCAGTACAAAATAGTTGAAATTAAGCACACGAGGTATTATCAGTTCTATGATCCATTTATCATTGCACAAAATGTTAAACAAGTATATTACACTCCTTATCCTGTGTACAAGAATAAGTCCACATGGAGGGTGGTTATTAAAACAAAACCCGTGGGTAGAGTGGAAGTCGAGGATGTTTTGGATGTGGCATACCAAAATGACATTTCAAGTGTTGAGGCATTAGTAGATGATAAATTAGCAGATGAATTGCACCATAGCGAAGGCATCTATGAAGAATTTGATATTTCTGTCCTTAGATCAAATTTAAATGATGATGGGGAAGGAACATCCAGGGCAAATGAGGTGAAGACCCAGCCAATGAATATGAAACAAGCGATGAGGAAGAATTACCTGATGGAAATGAAACTAGCGATGGGGAAGAATTTCTCGGTGAAAATAGAACAAGCGATGAGGAAGAACCTAATAATGAATATGAATCAAGTGAAGATGATTGACTTGTTGGGTTTTTATTATCTCTTCAAATTTTATATTATTCCTTAGTTATCTGATATGTTGAAGAATTATTTTATGTTTTTATTATGTCGTTAGGTTTTATTTCTTTAATCATTTAATTTGTTGAAAATTACTTTATGTGTTTATTATTTCTTTAATTTTTATGTTTTTCCTTAATCATCTAATTTGTTGAGGAATTACTTTATGTTTTTATTATTCTTTAGGATTTTTATGTTTTTTCTTAATCTTCTAATATGTTGAAGATTTTATCTCTTTATGTTTTTATATTTTTCCTAATCATCTAATTCTTTATGTTTTTGTATTATTTCTTATACATCTAATATGTTGAAGATTTGCTTTATGTTTTTTACTATGGTTATATTACGTAGATGGCATCTGGGGGTAGCGATCGTCGACGCCGTAAGGGTAAGGGGACTCAATTACAATCTCCAACTGCAGGTCACTCTCCTCCACATATGGGGCCTCCTCCTACTTTTCCTCCTCAGTCAACTTCGTTGCCACCTACATTTTTTATGCCCCCACCTGGGCCTGTCCACATTTCTGTATTTTCAGTTGGCCCGAACTCTGGCTCTAACCTTAATTTTATTCCCACACCAAATGTAACTTCTTCTCCCGGTTTTCATATTAGTCAACAAGGTAGCTCCTCAGCACTGCCTACTTTATCGACTCCAGCTGCATCTCCGGCATCAAGCACATCTAGCGTATCTAAGTTAAATATTGGAGTCTCTGGCACACCAACATCACCATCCATTGGTAGTGCTACACCAGCAGCTTCTCGGGGTCGAAGTGGTAAAGTGACTCCACAATGTGATGCATATGGTAGCCTGATTATCGTTCCGGATGAGAAAGATGGGTAAGTAATCCTTATGTTTATTTTTATTCTGTTGAATATACATTTTACATATGTTAATTTTAATGCAGGTTTTTCCCTTCATTTGCTGCCGCGCATATGGTTACAGAGTCTATGAAGCCGCTTTACGATGATGCTTGGGGTAGATGGAAAGACATTCCATATGATATCAGAGATAAAATGTGGAATCAGTTTAGGGTACGTATAAACCTTATTTTCAAATTATATATCAAATATCCAATCTCACTCTACTTTATTTAATATTTTCCAGACTAAGTGTAGTGTGGGAGCAACGATATGATAATGAAATAAAACATGTCTACGAGAAGAAAGCAAAAAAATTGATTCCAAGTTCATTGTATGAAGCTCGAGAAAAGAGAGAGAGAATCCTAGTTAGGATA
>NC_031989.1:38764264-38770099 GCF_001879085.1 Nicotiana attenuata
ATATGTTCTCAACGGCCATCTTCATGGGCATGCACGGGATAATGCAGGGCTTGGCCCCATTTGTTCCCATCATCAGTAGCATGTCTGCATATGGTACGGGCATGGTGTTTGTTTGCCTTAGGAATTCCAACCCAACTATCAACTCGAAGTCATCTATGATCACCACTCGCAGGTTGAATTTTCCTTCGTAAGGGCCAAGCTTCACCGGTACCTCTTTGGCTATTCCACCCACTGGCTGAGGAGGTGAGTTGATAGCCTTGACACGACCTCTACCTTTTCCTACAACTAGACCAAGGCGCTCCACCTGAGTCGAGGCTAAGTAGTTGTGGGTAGCACCCGTGTCTATCATCGCTCGAATGGGCTTGCCATTCACCTTCATCTCGACGAACATCAAGGTCCTCTCTTGTTTAAGAGGAGCCCCCTCATCCGCCTTCTTTTTCCCTTTCTTGGTGCTTGGACCTGGGTCCTTCTTCTTACGGATACCAGCACTAGTCTCTGCTAATGCCTCAGAAATAGAGCCAACAATTGCATTGAAGGCACCTACTGGTTCAGTCTGGTCCGCATCATCTGAGTCGTCGTCAGTCCCATCATCAAAAGCATGATGGGCGTTCATCTGTGCATGTGGGCACTCATTGTTCCAATGTGGTCCGCCGCAATGATGGCATCCTAAAGGAGGCTTTCTCCCCCTGGTCATTGGTGTTTGACGCAGCACTATTGGTGCCTGAGGAGGGAACCTTAGACTTAGTTGCACTCTGATCTCCCCCACTTCTGCTAGGGCCACCATTGCTAGGCTGGCCCCCTTTGAATCCCGCTCGGGCAGGCGGCTGAGGCCTATCCTTCTGAGCTTCCACTTGATAGTCCCCAAGGCATTCAGCTGCTTGGATCGCCTTGGGTAGGGTATCTACCCTTTGTCTTTGCAGCTCCATAGAGGCATAAGGTTTCAACCCTTCCAGGAAGGTGAAGAGCTTGTCTTTGTCCCCCATGTCACGTATGTTTAGCATGAGCGCGGAGAATTCCCGCACGTACTCCCGCACTAATTTGGTCTGGCGGAGCTCCCGTAGCTTTCTCCTTGCGTTGTATTCAACATTTTCGGGTAAGAACTGTAGGCGTATGGCTGCCTTCAGTTCTGCCCATGTCTCGAGAGCATCTTCACTAGCCCTGATGGCTTCGTACTTCACCCGCCACCAGAGTTTAGCATCACCCTGAAGATACATGGCAGCAGTTGCTACCTTCTTAGCTTCTTCTAGGCCCCCAACGGCATCGAAGTACTGTTCGATGTCAAAGATGAAGTTTTCCACTTCCTTGGAATTCCTAGCTCCACTGTATGGCTTTGGCTCAGGAATTTTCATTTTTTGTGTCGCGGAAGCGGGGTTCACAGCGCCCCCGATTTGGTTTCCACCTCCTCGAAGCAGGCCCTGTAAAGCAGCATTGACAACATTGAGCTGGTCAGTCAAGTTGTCAATAGTTTGTTGCATGGCAGTCACCCTGTCTACCTCTTGTGCCCTGTAGGCTAAATCCTCGGCACGCTCCTGTTGGAGTCCCTCGAATTTGCCAAAAATTTCGGCTGCCTCTGTAGCTGTTGTTTGCCGGTCTCCCTCGGAGTCGCGACTGATGTTTTCTATGTCAAATTCGTCCTGGAGCACTCTGTTGTCCAGGTCGTGCAACCTTTGCACTAGGGTGGTTCTTATTTAGGGCACCGTATCCACGATGGGCCGTAATACGTCAACCGTCTCTTCAAGGGCCGCAATGCGGTCCCCGTGATTCACCATGGTCAGAAATGGTGGTAATGGCAATGCGTTCCCTCGTCCGATGTTGAGCCTAGGCTCTGTTACCAACTGTTACGCGGCGCCTTCCTGAGATTCCTTGGAAGGGCGACGTAAGGCTAAGCAACTGATGTCAGTGCAGTTACTGTCCGCCCACTGAGGTCCCCTCCGTAAGCTAGACGAGATTGTCAGTGCCATACAGGAAAACCAATGTCAAGAGCAATTGAGAGAACAAAAATGAGAATTGAGAATGAAAGAAAGCTTGATTGCATTAATGAAAGCTATTACAGAAAAGCAACACGGTGTCGAGGGGGAGATACACCAGTACAGAGAATTGTTTGCTTGCTAGAAAGTTTGATTGCTTGATCCCCTCTAATAATGCTTAAAAAAAATAAACCAAAGCTACAAGACTAGACTTGACTAAGCTAGAGAAACATAATGGAAGTACATGAAATAAAACTACTCTATATCTACAATGAAAAGGACTTAGTTTTCTACAAGGCAGAAACAGGTCCGTTGTCAGCAGCATTGTCTTTGGCATCACGGTCGGCGCCCGCGGCGCTGTTGGCATCTGCCTGTGGGTGGGCGCTGGCGAGGGATATCGGTGGGGCGACAGAGGCACATGCGCGCTTGTCACTTGGCGCGGCCAAGACCACGGGGCCGTCCGTGGGGCTAGGCATTGGGAGGCTTGCTAGGACGCCACGAGGCGCGCCCAAGGGGTCATGGGGCATGGCTGGAAAGCCGCCCATGACACTACCCACCCAATTCAAAATCATTTTTCTTTTACCTGTTCCTTATTTTGTAGTTTTTCTAATCACCAAATCAAAATAATAAAAGCTTCTTGTTTTATTGATCATTACTATATCAATCAAATCAAACCCCAGAAAAGCTTATTATATGCCATCTCAGTTTTTAGATGGGGTAACCTGAGATATGATCAAAATGAGCCCAAATGACTATATATCACTAGCCCAATCAATCCAAGTCTGGACGAATTGGGCCCGCTATATTTTAAAGTAAAATAAAAAATTGTCGGTCAATCGAAACTAATTGCATTCGCTTGCCAAATAATATATAAAGTATGTACATTATATGTATATAATATACATACATATAAAAAAATATATTTTGTTGGCTATTATTTAGCGGCTAAAAATATACATTTCTCATATTTTTATGGGCTAAACTTAACACTCCTTCCTAGTCATAAGCAGGGATGTCTCATAACGGCAGATAGCTTGTTGTCCAACTAACATGTGCACTTCTCTTTTAATGTTTTGGTTGCAGAAGAAATTACAGAAACCATTGAGCAGAACTGTATTGAACAGTTACATAATCTTTGTTCATTTGTGGTTAGTATAAGCATGTCTTTTTTGTTTGCCAATTTTGGTAATCAAAGTATGTCTCCATATGCATTAAAGCATAAACGCCAAATTTGTAAGGTTGGTCTATTATTATTATGAAAATCGAGCTTGCACAAGCTGCTTAAAAATAGAAAGGCCGAATTATAGGATGACTGAAAAAAAAATTGCTGGCGTTTCACTGATAAAAGACAGATATTTCAGACTTCAATTGACTTGGTACGCATTTAGTAAATGCCATTTTTCCATTCAGTACTTAAATCTTATAACGAAGGGTGTTGTTTACCGTAAAAATGGTAACAACAATTAAATTTATAAAATGAGATTCTAAAAATACGTGATCTATTCCCGAGCTAGTTTGAGAGGGTGAGTAGTGCTAAACGTGAAGTAAAATAATAAAGCTCGAGCTAGCCAAAACGATAATCGAACCAGTAAGGGACGTTTCCGAGCTTAGGACAAGCCAATAAATACCTCGGGACCAGACCTCGGGCCTACCTCGGGCCTATCGAGGGTAATCTTATCGAGGGTAGTTGGGAAGGGAAGAACAGATAAATATACAAGCAAGTAAGGCTTTGTATGATCAAGTTTGAGCGAAATGTTTGAAGAACAGATCAAGAAACAATAAAATGCTGAAGACGATCTCGAGATATAATAGACAAATTGAGAGAATAGCTATCGGTGAATATGATTTAAAACCAGAGAGGAATTTAGAGAAAGAGAGAGAATATTATTGCTTTCTTTGTAAAATCAACAAGAGATGATCCTACAAGGTGTTGGTGACCCTTCTTTTATAGAAAGAAAGGTGGGCGTCCAAACTTAATATAACAAACAAATACAAAATAACGAGATGTGACAACCTGCATTTCTTTGTAGGACAACTGGCGTCGAGCCATTTGGAGAAGTCTCGCGGGCCCCAGTCATATCTCTCGGGGAATATCTTCGCCCATTAGGGTCTTAATCGGTGCTCGATCTGGGCAAGGCATTGGCCAGGTCTCAAGGGGGAACCGAACCGAGATCCCGTGCCTTCGGGATTTGCTCTTCGAAACACTATGTCGAGGAAAATTGGTCTCCCGATTTCCCCGCATACAGATAGTCCCCGCGTTTCTTAGAGGGAAGTGATAAGAAATGTTTTTGACGCTCCTCCTCGAGGTCCTAGACATGCCATTACGCCGATGGCTCAGCCTTTCTCCACAGAAGTCGAGGCATTTTTCCTTCCCGCTTCTTTAGAACCTTTCGGAGGTATTATGATCCCTCGCTTTTCGGGGCCGCATCGTCGTTGTTGCCACTCTGTGCCTCCATTTGGTCGCTATCGTTTCATCTTCTATGAATGCATTAATTTCGTCCGTCGTTACGCTTTTCGAGGGCGATAATGGCGCCGTCGGTTACTCTGTTTTTTCCCTCTATATATATGGGGCTCCTTTGCGATTAGTTCTTCATTCAGGAGGCCTCCTTCGATACATGCTTTCCTTTCTTTCCTCGCCACTTTTCTGGCCTTTGTTGCTCTGCAATGTTTGGGGCCTATGGCCTTAAGACCTTTCGTCGATCAAGCCATGGGTCAGCCCTCGAGCTTTCCTGGATAGGACGGGCTTGTCCTGCTGTGATGCCGTTGTTGTTGTTGTTGTTGTTGCTGTCGTTGCTGGCTTGGTATAGCGACATAGGAGGTCGGTGTCCCCTGATCTGGAGAAAGATTTTGGGTTATCCACCGCTGCTCAAAAGAGGGCTCGGATTATACACCGCTGCTCACTCTCCTTCACAGGCCCGGCGTGTTACACCCCCTTTGGATTCCGGGGGGTGTGGTGATTGGCTCCACTCGGCCGTTGCATTCCGGGCCGAGGCGACTTCTCGAGAAGTGGCTTCGGGGGAAATATGCAGGCGGAGTCCGCGCTAGCCGAATTTTTCGCCCAGCCACTTCTCGCCTTCCTCTGGTATCCCTTCGTGATTTTGCTCTTCTCCCGGCTTCCTTTCGAAGATGCCATTTCGGGAAGGTAGGGATGAGATCCTGGCGGGGGCCGGGCTTGGAAGATATTGTCTTTGAGGTCATATGACCAGAAGGATGACTTCGGAAGCCTACACGTAGGATGGTCTCTTTTGAACTTGTATGCTGCCGGTATGCTGACTTGTAAAAGAAGATTTTGTAATCATGTAAGATGCAATTGTATATAAGGATTTATACGAATATAAATATGTTTTTTTACTGGTTTTCTGCTTTCAGTCCCTGCCCTTTTCCGATATATCCTTATGTTTGTTGTAAGCCTTGGTTTATTTTCGACCGCTGATGTAGCGTTTTGCCGAACCCCGTATTGGTCGGTGTGACTTTCATCGAACCAGATAATTGGGCTTCCGACCGAGCTTAAGCCGACCCGACATATTCAGGCTGTTGACTCCCTCGGATCACGTGGAGATAGTTGACGGCATCTTGGGTTCCTCGAGAGAGGCGTTTTGAGGTGATCATATGGGGGGAAGCCCTTCTGGACCATAGATAATTCTCCGGAATGTGTTTGTTCATTTACTTTGGAGATTCGCCCATGTGGGTGCGCTAATTTAATTTTGTTCGGAGCTTTGATAAATGTGAAACAGCCTTGTTTTTTTGCCACTTGACACGGGTTCTTTTTGGTCCCTCTGTTGGTCGGCCCGAGAGACCGGTGCTATGAGGGTCTCCTGAATTATGCTGAATTCCGAGGCCTCTGGGGGTAATGCCCAAAATGTAGGTC
>NC_031989.1:38770151-38787411 GCF_001879085.1 Nicotiana attenuata
TTGGTCTCCCTAGCAAGCCTAGTGTGGAGACTATTAAAAACCCCATCCTTGCCTTGGTGTCACCTTATTACTTCCAAGTATACCTACTCAAAAAAATTTACAAACCTTTCTTTCATTTGGAAATCCATATTTCAAGGATGGAAACTTTGCAATAGTGGAATCCTATGGCATCCCTCAAAAAATTCGTACTTGAACATTTGGCATAATAATTGGATTTATAATACCCCGACCCTAAGGACCACTATTGAGGGCCCCCTCAACATTTCTGACCGTAATCTCTCCTTAGGCAACCTTTATAAAGGCAAAGTTTGGGACACTAGTAAAATTAGCTTGGAGCTACCTCCCAATATTACCAAGAATATTAACCTTACACCTACACCCTCTAAAACCTCCAAGGTTGATGACCTCAGTTGGAATCTAAACTCCATGGGTGCTTTCTCCACAAAATCCTGTTATCAACTTCTTAATGCAGCCTCCACTTCTTCCAATTGTTATAAATGGATTTGGGATCTCCTATGCCCCAACAAGATTAAAATATTTCTTTGGAAATGTAGTCACAACCGTGTCCCTTGTAGAGCTTATCTTAATAAAATTGGCATAAACATTGATGCAACTTGCACTACGTGTAGAATGGGCATTGAAGATATTCATCATATTTTTCTTCACTGCACATCTTCCCTAAGATTCTGGAAGGCCATGGGCATAAGTTTTCAAATCAATACGGGTGACATAAACTGGCTCTCAAAGCTTCGAGATGCCTTCATTAGTCAAAACCCTCACTTGATAAATTGGAAAACTCTCTTTCCCTTTTGCATCTGGGAAATTTGGAAGAATAGAAATAATAATAATGTAAACAACCTTCATGGTCACCTCTCTATAAAAACTCCCATGCATTCTACATGGGAATATCATTTCTTCACGGAAAGACACCCCTTTAAAAACAAGATATTAGCTGTTGAAACCAGATGGTATAAACCTCCTATAAACACTATCAAAATTAACTGTGATGGTGCTTTCTCTTCTACTAGCAATGCAGCAGGTATGGGTGGATGTTTTCGCAATACCAATGGTGACTGGATCTTGGGTTACCAAAAAAGAACTCATGCAGCCTCCCCAATCCATGCAGAACTCTTGGCCCTCCTAGAAGGACTAAGAATTGCACTAGACTTTAGAGACAGAAACCTGGAAATCGAAACGGATAGCACAGATGTTATCAAACTACTACACGAAGAAGGCACTAACTTTCAAAATGTCATTCTTGAATGCAGGTGGTTAATGCACCGGCTGAAGCTCCCAATACCGAGGCACAAATTTAGGGAAAGAAATGAAGTATCTCATCGACTGGCTAAGGAAGCTTTCAGAAAAGATCCCAGTGACAAGTGCTTTTACCTTGCTCGTCCACCTCTTTTTGTGCAAGAAGAAATCCAAAAGGATAAGCAAGACTCTTGTAATAGTTTAAGAACTATGTCTACTAATGTTTGTAATTTCCTAGCAACTTTGGGCAATAGTAATGCCCTCAACTCTATGTCAAATTCGTGTAACTCTTTTGTTAAGTAATATAATTATCGTGCTTTTATGTTCAAAAAAAAAAAGATATATCTGGGCCTTTACAATTCTTCAAAAGTATATTTGAACATTTTCAAGGGAGAAATTTAAAAATAACCAGATTTACAAGTGGTCGCTCAAAAATAGCCCAGTTTCAAAAGTAATCGAAATTTAGCCACTTTTCATGTAAAAATAAATCTGAGCGAAAACACTGTTCAAAACCCAGAAAATACGCCAGTATATTATGCTGGAGTTCCAGCAAAGTATACTTGAACTCCAGCATATTATACTTGAACTCCAGGATAAGTATGCTGGAACTCCAGCATAATATGATGAAGTTCCAGCATAAGTACACTAGAACTCCAGCATAATATACTGGAGTTCCAGCAAAGTATCCCGGTCCAGTATAATATGCTGGAAGTTCATACACAAGTTCTCGAATCTCCAGTATATTATGCTGGAACTTTTCGTGTGTTGGAGTTCCAACATAATATGATGGAAGTTCATACACAGGTGCACAGAACTCCAGTATATTATGCTGGACCGGTCTCTGTTGCAGCAAAATAGTGGCTATTTTTTATTGACTTGGGAAACGCTGGCTATTTTTGAATGACCGGTCCGAAAACTGACTAGACCGTGCTATTTTTACCAGTTATCCACCAAGGCCCATTAGCTCCACAATCAGCTTAAGCCCCACAAATTTTAGTTGCTAACAAATAATACATGCCCGTTATTTTACTACCAATTCAGTCAGGCCATTAGAGACAACTACAGTACATCCTTGAATCAAAGTGAACTTTTCACATAACGGAAAATGCAAATCAAAAAAAAAAAAAAAAAAAAAAAAAAAAAATTCACTGTTTCATTTTAACATCAAAAGATCCATGCTTGCGAAGAATGATCATTCCCTAAACTCTATGTTTGAACTAAAAAAATGATCAAGACACAATCAATTCATACAACACCAATCCAAAATGAATTACATGTATATATCTACAGCCATTATTTCTTTTGTGTCTTCTCAAACTAGTTTCGAGCTCATAAACGGAGCACAATACTGTTATCAAATCCAACGCTCCAAATTAGATCCAGAAGCTCATAATGTCATGCCATAATCAGATTATCGCGCAACAATAATGAGAGAAAGATCATATAAAAAAACTTAAATTTATTGCAATTTGGAACTTAATACAGAAACAGTAACGAATGAACTCAAATAAAAAATTACTAACTTCATGTTTACCGTGAAAATGGTAACAACAATTAAATTTGTAAAATGGGATTCTAAAAATACGTGATCTATTCCCGAGCTAGTTTGAGAGGGTGAGTAGTGCTAAACGTGAAGTAAAATAATAAAGATCGAGCTAGCCAAAACGATAATCAAACCGGTAAGGGGCGTTTCCGAGCTTAGGACAAGCCAATAAATACCTCGGGACCAGACCTCGAGCCTACCTCGGGCCTATCAAGGGTAATCTTATCGAGGGTAGTTGGGAAGGGAATAACAGATAAATATACAAGCAAGTAAGGCTTTATATAATCAAGTTTGAGCGAAATGTTTGAAGAACAGATCAAGAAACAATAAAATGCTGAAGACGATCTCGAGATATAATAGACAAATCGAGAGAATAGCTATCGGTGAATATGATTTAAAACCAGAGAGGAATTTAGAGAAAGAGAGAGAGAATATTATTGCTTTCTTTGTACAGCCAACAAGAGATGATCCTACAAGGTGTTGGTGACCCTTCTTTTATTGAAAGAAAGAGGGCATCCAAACTTAATATAACAAACAAATACAATAAAATAACGAGGTGTGACAGCCTACAATTCTTTGTAGGAGAATTGGCGTCGAGCCGTTTGGAGAAGTCTCGCGGGCCCCAATCACATCCCTCGGGGAATATCTTCGCCCATCAGGGTCTTAATCGGTGCTCGATCTGGGCAAGGTATCGGCTAGGTCTCGAGGGGGAACCGAACCGAGTTCCCGTGCCTTCGGGGCTTGCTCTTCGAAACACTATGTCGAGGAAAATTGGTCTCCCGATTTTCCCACATACAGATAGTCTCCGCGTTTCTTAGAGGGAAGTGATAAGAAATATTTTTTGATGCTCCTCCTCGAGGTCCTAGATATGCCATTACGCCGATGGCTCAGCCTTTCTCCACAGAAGTCGAGGCGTTTTTCCTTCCCGCTTCTTTAGAACCTTTCGGAGGTATTATGATCCCTCGCTTTTCGGGGTCGCATCGTCGTTGTTGCCACTCTGTGCCGCCATTTGGTTGCTATCGTTTCATCTTCTATGAACGCATTAATTTCGTCTGTCGTTACGCTTTTCGAGGGCGATAATGGCGCCGTCGGTTACTTATTTTTTCCCTCTATATATATGGGGCTCCCTTGCGATTAGTTCTTCATTCAGGAGGCCTCCTTCGATACATGCTTTCCTTGCTTTCCTCGCCACTTTTCTGGCCTTTGTTGCTCTGCAATGTTTGGGGCCTATTATTTTAAGATCTTTCGTCGGTCAAACCATGGGCCAGCCCTCGAGCTTTCCTGGCCAGGACGGGCTTGTCCTACTGTGATGCTGTTGTTGTTGTTGTTGTTGTTGTTGTTGCTGTCATTGCTGGCTTGGTATAGCGACATAGGAGGTCGGTGTCCCCTGATCTGGAGAAAGATTTCGGGTTATCCACCGCTGCTCAAGAGGGGGCTTGGATTATACACCTCTGCTCACCCTCCTTCACCGGCCCGGCGTGTTACACCCCCTTTGGATTCCGGGGGGTGTGGTGATTGGCTCCACTCAGCCGTTGTATTCCGGGCCGAGGCGACATCTCGAGAAGTGGCTTCGGGGGAAATATGCAGGCGTAGTCCGTGCTAGCCGAATTTTTCGCCCAGCCACTTCTCGTCTTCCTCTGGTATCCCTTCGTCATTTTGCTTTTCTCCCGACTTCCTTTTGAAGATGCCATTTTGGGAAGGTAGGGATGAGATCCTGGCGGGGGCCGGACTTGGAAGATATTGTCTTTGAGGTCATATGACCGGAAGGATGGCTTCGGAAGCACTACACGTAGGATGTTCTCTTTTGGACTTGTATGCTGCCTGTATTCTTTCCCTTTTTCTTTTTGTAAAAGAAGCTTTTGTAATCATGTAAGATGCAATTGTGTATAAGGATTTATATGAATATAAATACGTTTTTTTACTGGTTTTCTACTTTCAGTCCCTACCCTTTTCCGATATATCCTTATGTTTGTTGTAAGCCTTGGTTTGTTGTCGACTGCTGATGAAGCGTTTTCCCGAACCCCGTGTTGTGGCTTTCATCGAACCCGATAATCAAGCTTCCGATCGAGCTTAAGCCGACTCAATATATTCAGGCCGTTGACTCCCTCGGATCATGTGGAGATAGTTGACGGCATCTTGGGTTCCCTGAGAGAGGCGTTGAGAGGTGATCATATGGGGGGGGCCTTCTGGACCATAGATAATTCTCCAGAATGTGTTTGAATTTACTTTGTAGATTCGCCCATGCGGTTGCGCTACTTTGATTTTGTTCGGAGCTTTGATAAATGTGAAACAGCCTTGTTTTTTTTGCCACTTAACACGGGTTCTTTTTGGTCCCTCTGTTGGTCGGCACGAGAGACCGGTGCTATGAGGGTCTCCCGAATTATGCTGAATTCCGAGGCCTATGGGGGTAATGCCCAAAATGTAGGTCGTCATTGGGTACCCCGGAGATTTTATTAATCTGGGTGTGGATGATCCTCCCAGGCCACCAGAGATATATTTCTACTTTCTTCTTGGCGTTTGTTTGCTCTTGCGCCCTTCGGGGCTTTTGGGGACGATACCCCGAATGGAGGTCATCCTCGGGTGCACTGGCGAGCCCTGTTGATGTGGGTAACTCCTTCAGAGAGCGTAAGGTTGGCTCTCGGCGTCTACTCCTACGGAGTGGAAGTCGCGAACTCAAGCGTATGTCTCGTTGTCCGGCGTTGGCTGCTGACGTTGTTCCCCGACACCTTCTTTACTTGTTTTCAGGGGGACAAGGAGATGTCATGCAGGGGCGTATCTCGTGTTTTCCTTCTTGTACATGAAGCTCCCTTTTGTGGACTTGCGATGGCCTTAGATCCGGGCTGGTTCTTTTAGGACATGAGCCTTGGATAATCTCGAGCCTGATCTTCGAGGTTCACCTCAACTTGTCCTGCGAGAATGCCCCAGTTCAGATGAATGTGATCGAGAGATGGAGACTTTGTATGGGGGAAGCTGTTGCCATTCAGTCCGAGTTGAGTCGAGCCCTCGATCGCGAAGAGAGGGTCGAAGAACGTGTTTGCTGTTTGAACCTGGAGGGAGGCGTTCAAGGAAGCTGGAGCGAGGGCCTTGTCTTTTCAGAGGAGTTGTCCTGGCCAAGGTGGATGAAGGCGATGTTTGGCCACTCTTTATGGACGCTGCAGGGGGCGTTCTTTTAACGAAAAATAGAGGTTCTGTTGTTTCATAACTTTGTTTCTGGCGTGCGGGGCGTGCCTGTAGGCGGAGAATGTTTTTGCATGTAATATAAGAAAAAATTTTAAGGTTTTTGTTCCTTTTGTACCTTTTTCCTGTCGCTGCTCTCGATCTCACAGATCGGTTTTGGAGGTAGACTTCGAGTTGCATCATGGCCCGAGCTTGGGTAGGTCCTCCGGCTCCCATCTGCCTTTATGGGTGGAAGGCGGTAATCCTCCGGGCTTCTAGGCCGGAGCGATTTCATGGGTGCGTGTTCCGGGGATTTGCCTTTTTTGCCAATGGCGTATTGATAACGCCGCTTGGGTTGTCTCTTCAGGCGTATCCGTTGTTTAATTATTCTCGGGTTTCGCCTTCGGGTGTCTCGAGACACATCAGGCGAAGCGGGCAAGCTAAAATAACCTTCGACTAGATGGCCCAATGGTCAAAGGGTAACTATTTCGTGGCTTTTTTGCCGAGGAGTATCCCGATCAGGTCGGTGCGGGGGGCTCCTTTCCCCGGAGGAATTGGGCCAAGCCAGGAGGACAATCGGGGAGCTTGGTTGTCATTTACCGAGGCCACAGAAGGCGTATTTTGACAAGCTATTTTCCTTTTGGTGCGGGGCGTAGATTTGACCGTTCTATAGTCGCGAGGTCCCTGCAGAGGGAGAGGGCGCCCTGTGTGCTTGATATATATATATATATACGAAAAAAAGAGGTTTTTAGTTTCTTTGGTGCCTTTTTGATTTGGGCTGAGCGAAAGATAGCAGCTTACTTTACTTGTTGGGGCCGAGTTGGAGAGGGACCTTGACTGCGTAGGCAGTAGCGGGGAATATGCAGATAGGGGGATTCCCATGGTGATTCGGGCCAGCGGCTTGGATCCTTTTTAGGATGCGCCAAGGATGCGGAGTTTGATGTCGAGTCCTGATATATTGAGGTTCAGTATCTGAGTCGTGTCATGGCTCGAGCTCCGTTTGGCCTTCCACTTTCTTCCCATATGTATGGGAGGAGGGTGATGACCCTTCGTGTTTCTGGACTGAATCGGCTTTGTGGGCGAGCGGCCCGGAGAATTGCCTCGTTGGGCGTTGGTCGAATTGCCTTCGGATTCGGTCTCTGAGTCGGGATCCTAACTCAGGCTTATCCTACCTTCGAGCCTGTTTGGGCTGGCAATAATGATTTTCATTCTCTGCCTTTGGGTGTTTGGCAATTTTCTTGGACCTAGTCTCCGAGTCGGGAGCCCGACTCGGGCTTGATATATCCTGGGGCTCTGCTTGTTGGAATTGGAGATAACGGTCTTTGTGTCGTGCCTTCGGGCGTGCTACAATCCTCAGGTCCAGTCTCCGAGTCGCGTCGTGATTCGAGCTGCAATTGGCCTTTGATCCTTTCAGGGGCTCCGGTTTGGCGATAGTGTTTTTCGTTTCTCGCCCTTGGGCGTTTGGCAATTTTTTGGGTCCAGTCTTCGAGTCGCACTGCGACTCGGGCTGTAATTGACCCTTGAATCTTATTCGAGTTTTCGACCAGTGGTGGTATCCTTTCTGTTGTTTGGTCATTGAGACCCTTTAGTATGAGGCCCGGAGGCTTGCTTAGCCGGCGACAATGGCACTTACGTTGTTTGGTCATAGAGACCTTTTAATGTGAGGCCCGGAGGCTTTTCTTAGCCGGCGACAATGGCACATACGTTGTTTGGTCGTAGAGACCTTTTGATATGAGGCCCGGAGGCTTTGCTTAGTCTAACTATTTTGGATTCGGTCTCCGAATCGGGTTACGATTCGAGCTCACTTTAATCCTCAAGTTGTCAATTTTCAATTTGATGGTCGTAGAGACCTTTCGGTGTGAAGCCCGGAGGCTTTGCTTAGCTGGCGACAATGGCATTTTCGCTGTTTTGATGTGAGGCCCGGAGGCTTTTTGTAGGCTTTGTTTCCTCTCGTTAAGGTCTTATTGATTATTTTGCCTGACTCGTCGTCGGTTCTAAAAGAACCTCGATTTCAAGTCGTAATCGGCGATGTTTTGAGCACCTCGGAAGGTTCATAGCCCACAGGTCGAGTAGATCGACGCTTTTTTGATTTTAGAGCCGACGTGGTCGGGAATCGTTTATTGCCTGTTGAGGGAAGCCTGTGTTTTAACCGGTTCTTTCCGAAGTAGATTCGGAGGATTTTTTAGCAACAGTCGGGCGTCCCCGAGTCGCATTTTTTGGGCTGTGGCAGCCGTTCCGACCGTAGTCGTGTGCATTTGGCCGGGGCCATTTTTTTTATCCCGAGAAGCAGTTTTAGGCGTCCACACCGAGGGTATGCCCTTTAGGGATTCTTACAAATGCAACGTATAGCGTAAACTGCGGGATTTTTCATGCCTATTGAGGTCTTATAGTTTGTCATGCATGTTGAGGTCTTACAGTTTATCATGTTTGTTGAGGTCTTACAGTTTATCATGCATGTTGAGGTCTTCCAATTTACCATGCCTGTTGAGGTCTTACAGTTTAGGGAGAGCAGATCTGGTTTTGCCGAGCCTGGCCGTTAGGGTCTTACAATTTTGGATTTTCCAGTGCGTGGCGATTGGCGACAGTCTCCTAGTTATCGAGTTCGCTTGAAGACAGCTTTCCACGAGCTTGGAGCTGTTTCTGGGGGCTTGATGAGCCCGGAGTTGTTTTTCGGGGGCTTGGTGAGCCCGGAGTTTGTTTTTCGGGGGCTTGGTGAGCCCGGAGTTCGACCCTGGGGTCGTCCGGATGTCGGACTTCCTAAGTCTCCGAGTATCTCGGGACGTATTTCGTGGAGATGCCCCCATCGGGGGTGTGCTGTGATTTGTTTCTTTTTGCAAAGCAAGGCATTGGAGATATGCTCTGGCTTATTGATGCGATATATGTGTTGTCGAGTTGGCTTGACCGATTTTTAGGTCAATTCGGGTTGTTTTGTTGATTCTCACGTTGCTTTGCTTTTGTTTAGGAGCCTTTCTTTTCTCCTAATAAAGAAGGGGGATGTTTTTTGATTGCCTGATATAACGATACATGTTCTCGTCTTAACGATATTTGGCTACTTTGACCGCTTTGGCCTGATACATCATTTCCCCGTATGGATCTTTATTCAGCGCTCCTCTGAGTCTAGTGGATTTCAGGAGGGGTGCTCCTAGCCGCTTCGGGGGCTGGCCGTAAAGATGGCTTCGAGCGATTTGAGCAGAGTTTTATCTCCAGGTGGCTTCGCGGGCGTTGCCTCATTAAAAACCTTGCCGGTAAAAACCCTTCTTCTTTTTGGGATAAAAAACTCAGTCTAAGGAAAAGAGTGCAACGGGCGCGCCTTTATTGGGGCGTCTTGAGATCTTCGGACAGTGCTAGTGTCTCGATATTTCCGGTCAAGTCGAGGGTGCCTTTTGGGAGTCCCCGAGGCTTTCGGGCAGTTCCTACACGAGGGTTAATTTCTATTTTGAAAATAAAATAAAAGAAACAGAGGTACCTTGAGACGGGATACTCCTGGGTGCTGACTTGCTTTGATCGTCCGCGGTCGGTCATGCAACGCGGGTTTATCTTTGCGTTTTGTCATACCTACCTGGGGTTGAGCCCTAATTCGCCCGTGGGCTTATTCGGGGGCGGAGTCAAGGGGACCGAGAGTCCATCGTGTATTGCAAACATTTCTCTCGCCGCGTGCTGCTCTCCATGGATTGTTTTGACCCCATCCTTTGTTAGGAATTTTATCATTTGGTGGAGAGTGGACTGTACTGCTCTCATGCAATGTATCCATGGACGTCCGAACAAGGCGTTGTACCTCATGTCCCTTTCGATGTCGTGGAACTTGGTATGTTGGGTTACGCCGGCCACGGTGATGGGTATGATGATCTCCCCTTTCGTTGTTTCGCTCGCCATGTTGAACCCGTTGAGGACTCGAGTGGCTGGTACGATTCGTTCAGTTAAACCGAGTTGTTCTATTACCCTTGACCTGATAATATTAGCCGAGCTACCTGGATCCACGAGTACACGTTTTATCTGGAAAGAATTTGCAAGGAAGGAAATTACCAGAGCGTCGTTGTGGGGCTGAGACAAAGCATCTGTATCCTCTTCACTGAAGGTAAGGGCGTCATCGGGGATGTATCCTCGAATCTGTTTCCCCTTTGTGATAGATATTTTTGTTTTCCTCATCATGGGTTCTTGCGAGGTGTCGGCGCCGCCCATGATCATGTGGATGATGTGTTGAGGTTCGTTTGCCTCATTCTTCTTGGCTGCCTCCCTATCTCGAAACTGATTTTTGGCCCAATCGCTGAGGAATTCTCAGAGGTGTCCTCTGTTGAGCAGCCGGGCTACCTCTTCTCGTAGTTGATGGCAATCCTCGGTCCGGTGGCCGTGTGTGTTGTGGAACTCGCACGTCAAGTTGTAATTTCTCTGCGAAGGATCCGACTGTATTGGTTTGGGCCATTTTGTATCTCGCATTTTGCTGATAGCGAACACGATGTCTGATACGTCGATGCTGAAATTGTATTCCGACAAGTGAGGTGCGTTGACTTGTCCCATGTTTCGGTCAAACCGGGTCCTCTTGATGACCCCTCGAGGATCCTGTCCTCGATCCATCTTCCTATCGTTGCGGGGCAGATTGCGCCTTGGGGCATTCCTTCTGTCTTCGAGGTACGGCTGATACCGTTCTTTGCTTGGCTTCATCTCTTTTGTCGGGAATCTGCTTGGGTACACCGAGCCCGATAGGGCCCCCAGTTGGTCATCCTCTGCCCTGATCTTCGATTGATACCGGTTGTGGACGTCCGACCAGGTTACGGCCGGATATTCGATTAGATTTTGTTTCAGTTTTTTCGAAGCCATGGAGCTCCGTTCATTCAGGCCTTGAGTGAAGGCCTGCACCGCCCAATCGTCGGAGACTGGTGGTAACTCCATTCGTTCCATCTGGAACCGGGACACGAACTCCCGCAGCATCTCGTTTTCTCTTTGCTTGATTTTGAAAACATCGGACTTCCTTGTTGCTACTTTAATGGCTCCGGCGTGTGCTTTTACAAAAGAGTCCGCTAACATGGCGAATGAGTCTATGGAGTCGGGGGCCAGGTTATGGTACCACATCATGGCCCCCTTTGAAAGCGTTTCTCTGAACTTTTTCAATAGTACGGATTCAATCGCGTCACTCTTTATGTCGTTACCTTTTACTGTGCAGGTATACGCAGTGACGTGTTCGTTGGGGTCGGATGTGCCGTTGTATTTAGGGAGTTCCGGCATTCTGAACTTCTTCGGGATAGGTTTCGGCGTCGCTTCTTCGGGGAATGGCCTTTGAATGAATTTCTTTGAATCTAGACCCTTAAGGACCGGAGGGGCGCCAGGGATCTGATCGACCCTAGAGTTGTAGGTTTCGACCCTTTTATCGTTGGCTGCGATCATTTTCTCTCCCGATTCGATCCTTTTGGTGAGGTCCTCGAGTAATTTTACGATAGCGGGGTCAGCCACCGACTTGTTGTTGCTTGACCTTTCGAGTACCCGCTCTGCGGGGGGAGCTGTATCTGGTGCCACTGTACTGGGGGTTCTTGGGTGCTCTGTAGCTAAGCGATTGCTAGTTGTTGTGCCTGCAACATTTCAAAGATAACGTGAAGACTAACTTCCTGCTCTTCCCGGGCCGGGGTTTTTTACGCTTCTAGTTGGTCGCTGCGTCGTACGCTCCTGTTGGTGTGAGACGTTTCGTCTACTTGCTGAGCATCCTGCGAATCCGCGTCTACTGGGATTGGTCCGGGAACGCCGTCAGGATTCTGTGGAGGTGCTCCAACAGCCAGAATGGCCACGCCGTTTTTCACGTGGTCTTCGAGGTCGTTGTTCCCAACCATGTTTATCGAGCCGAACATTTGACCTGCAATCAAAGAGTTCTCGGGCAAAAAAAAGTGTGAAAGATATCGTGCGTTTAAGTGACGAAACTAGCAAGAAAATAATCACTATTATTTTTAGCCCCACGGTGGGCGCCAAACTGTTTACCGTGAAAATGGTAACAACAACTAAATTTGTAAAATGGGATTCTAAAAATATGTGATCTATTCCCGAGCTAGTTTGAGAAGGTGAGTAGTGCTAAACGTGAAGTAAAATAATAAAGATCGAGCTAGCCAAAACGATAATCGAACTGGTAAGGGGCGTTTCCGAGCTTAGGACAAGCCAATAAATACCTCGGGACCAGACCTCGAGCCTACCTCGGGCCTATCGAGGGTAATCTTATCGAGGGTATTTGGGAAGGGAATAACAGATAAATATACAAGCAAGTAAGGCTTTATATAATCAAGTTTGAGCGAAATGTTTGAAGAACAGATCAAGAAACAATAAAATGCTGAAGACGATCTCGAGATATAATAGACAAATCGAGAGAATAGCTATCGGTGAATATGATTTAAAACCAGAGAGGAATTTAGAGAAAGAGAGAGAGAATATTATTGCTTTCTTTGTAAAGCCAACAAGAGATGATCCTACAAGGTGTTGGTGACCCTTCTTTTATAGAAAAAAGGGGGGCGTCCAAACTTAATATAACAAACAAATACAACAAAATAACGAGATGCGACAGCCTGCATTTCTTTGTAGGAGAACTGGCGTCGAGCCGTTTGGAGAAGTCTCGCGGGCCCCAGTCACATCCCTCGGGGAATATCTTCGCCCATCAAGGTCTTAATTGGTGCTCGATCTGGGCAAGGCATCGGCTAGGTCTCGAGGGGGAACCGAACCGAGATCCCGTGCCTTCGGGGCTTGCTCTTCGAAATACTATCTCGAGGAAAATTGGTCTCCCGATTTCCCTGCATACACTTCATAATGCAGATACAAACACATCACAGCTAGACCAATTAGTGTAGATAAACCTCTTAAAAAAAAACAACATGGATTCACAAGCTAACATGTAATTTAGATCTTCGATTAACATCTTAACAGAAAAATACAAAGGTACAGCCACATACCTAGCAATCTGCAATCAACAGAAGATCCGCACCGAATAAAGGTCAAAGAAAAATCAAATATGCAGATCAGCTACTAATCAACAAGTACTCAGCAGCAGCAAAACAGAAGGAATAGAGATAGACCAAACTCCAAACAAAACAGAACGAGTTAGGACCAAAGTGTAGGGAAATGAAGCCAAATTGAGAAATATTTTTTTTTTCTTTTCTGAAGTTTTCAAGATTGAATTTCAAAAGTTCCTTTTCTACTAAAAGTAAGAGTAAAAAATGAAATTCAGAGCCTCTCTGGTGCCTTTAATGAGTGAATATGCAGATATTGACGTATATGTCTATGTATTCCAAATTCAGAGCCTCTAAAATGAGAGGAGATGGGGCCTTATATAGAGAATGAAATTTGTTGTGTGCCAGAAAAATAGGGAATAATTTCCAAAATGCTAGTCCCTAAAATTTAGGAAAAGAGCATCTTTTAAAACAGAAAATGGACAGCTGTCCATTTCTATTCAATTTTCAACTTCTTTTTTAAAACTAAAATTGACAGTTGTCCAATACTAGAAGCTTCTGATATACTTATCTGAAATTCCCCTATTTTTACTTCCCAATTGACCCCCTTAAGTTCTGTTCTGACCCTTTTCACCCCCTAACTTCCAATTGATACCCAACAAGGCAATTATCTTAATTCACTGCCTTCTACTATCTCTCAGAAACTGTAATTACTAACAAGCAGCTAATCAAACCAACAAGTGCAAGTTAATCACAATCAGCAAATAATTATCTGAACTAATTAAAATTGACTAAACTTCCAATAGAACCCAAAATCGAGTAATTATCTAAAAAGAAAAAAACATTTTCCATTACTACCTAAACATGTTGTCAAACAGACTAAATAAAAAAAAAGTACTTGATTCTAAAAAATAAAGAAGAGGGGTAGAAGATCACCAATGGATTCAAAGCAACCTGGTCAGAACACAAAACTCCGGCGACCCTCGAGGCCTTGTGAATTTTTCGAGTTTTGAACAGTGTTTTTCCTCAGATTTATTTTTACATGAAAAGTGGCTAAATTTTGATTACTTTTGAAATTGGGCTATTTTTAAACGATCACTTGTAAATCTGGCTATTTTTGAATTTCTCCCGGATAAATGTAATTGGAATAGTCCAAATTTGACGAAGATTGGGCCGTGGGTTTAGTCTCAAAACATCCTGAATTAGGTTCCGAAATTCTTACTGTTTCTTTAGTTTAGACCTGATCGTGAGTCGATTTAATCTACATGTTTTAATAATTGTACATACGTCTCTTCTCTTTTGCTTTTAAGTTCATGTCCACTATCTTGCCTTGTTTTTAAAAAAATCTATTTTGGTGTTAATTAATTGTTATTCATTCCCTTTAGATATCAAAGTTTGCCAACAAATTATCCCATTACCTGAAGTTACACCTTTCTAACAATGCCATATCCATAACTTATGACTTCACAAAGAATCTCAGAACATTAGAAAAATGACTCACATCATAGCTGCTTTAGGCATGTTTAATAATTAAATCATCGCGGCTATGGTACGGTTCCCATGGTATAATCGTGATGCGTAATTCCCAACTTGAGTGTGCGTTCCACGTGACTCAACCTTACAACTTCGAATAATAATAAAATTAAACATGTTGTAGATTGCGGGTACGATTCCCGTGACGCGATTCGCAATGTGTACCAAACAAACGAGTGTGCGACATCGCGACTTTTTTCAACCAATTTCATAAATAATTAGAAGTGGTTTAAAGGGTTTTTAATGCAATAGTTTTAAAACATGTATTAAATCAGATAATTAGGCCAATTATTAATAGTTAAGCGACCGTGCTAAAACCACAAAACTCGGGAATGCCTAACACCTTCCCCCGGGATAACAGAATTCCTTACCCGGATTTCTGTTTTTGGCGGACTATAAAACAGAGTCAAACTTCCTCGATTCGGAATTTTAAACCGGTGACTTGGGACAACATAAATTATCCCAAGCGGCGACTCTGAATTTGAATATAAATAATCCCGTTTCGATTAGTGTCACTTTAATTAGAAAAATTCTCTATCGTGGGGAAAAGGAGGTGTGACACTATGTACACCCCTTAACCACAATTATATATTATCCTAGGAAGAAAAGAGATGAAACTGAGTTGCTCGAACTACAAAATGTTGAAATCGCAGAACAGTAATTTTCATTATGCTTTTTGCTCTTTCCCCGGTTTATGCTTTCGACTACCTGCTGTTCGTTTTACAATGGCCCCCATCGTTTTACATAAAAAATAATCTTAACCCCAATAGTGATTTTCGAAGGAACTTTACAGTCCATGGACTTTGGCCGGCTAACAACAACGGCCACTGGCTGGTTAACTGCAAATTGCCTAAACCATACAAAGGACCAAACAAAAGGACCGTACAATACAATACGGTAAATTACAGTGTTATTTATGTTAGGATTTTGTCCTAAATTTTTCTAATTTACTAGGACTATCTTTCTTAAAGAACGGAAGAAACACTCCTAAAAGAAATAAATTTCTTTCATGTCTTATCCTTTACGTGGAGAAGTTTTACACTTATATATATTGATGATTTTTGTTTCTCACAACAACAATAACATTCACAATATAGTCAGTAAAGATTCTTGTTTAAGGAGAATCTTTTTTTCTCTCAATAATTTTTTATTTTTATACTAATTTTTATATATAGGTCAATTGACCAGACTCTTACGGTACCCTATTTTAGTATAATTTTTTTGTTGTCTAATTTATCATCCACCAAACTTTGTATTAGCTTCCGCATGTACCATATTATTTCGATCACAATAATTTACTCAAGCATTTTTACATGTTTCTTTGCTATCAATTCTTTCCTCTTCCATTCTGTTGAATAATGAAATCTTTTTCCTAAACTTTACAGAATGAAGGTGAAAAAAATAAGCTGTATGAACGCTGGCCAGATTTACTTACCTCCGAAGTAGCCTGTAAGCAAGGCCAGAGGTTGTGGAAAGACCATAATAAGCACGGAACCTGTTGTGCTTCAAACTACAATCAAGAACAATATTTTAATCTAACCATAAAATTGAAAACCAGGTTCGATCTTTTGAAAACACTCGAAAATCATAGAATAATTAGACCTGGATCAACGACAATGAGTGACGCTAAACAAATCGGAAATGCCATCGAGACGTAGGGTCACTAAATATGGGAGATAAGCATATGTTTCAACCCACAGGCAACTAATGTGATTCCATGTCGTCAATCTTGGACATGTGACCCAACTAAGAGGATTACGCTTCCACCGTGAACAATTTCCCATTTCTTTCTTTATAAGAAACGCAAAACAGCGAGCACAGAGTTATTCAGGAACATTAAGATGATGGTCCTAATCGAAAATTTAAGTTCTAGTCTATTTCCTTATTTTGATTATAGAATAATCTTTTACAACTTGTCTTCGATAAAATATCATTGGGAAGAATAAGAGCTTCTACTCAAATGTCATTTTTGAGTCTATCCCCTATGGACAATTCAATGTGTGCACCATACCATCATATTTAGGAAAGTGAAATTGGCACAAATGTAGTCTTTTGCACCCATCTGCATTCACTTAGTCAAGAAATATATTGTCCTTGTATCCGCTAGCTATGCTTGAAAACAGATAGTACAAAATTATCCCTCCTTGGCTCAATTCGTGTCGCCAACTTTTCCCACACTGCTCCAATGTCTTCCTAAACCTCCTCTCTACTTTCTTTCCTTTACACCACAGGCACTTCCTCTACATAGGCTTAGAGAGAGATAACAATACAAGGTGAGTGCTCTCTTCCAAGTGTTTCTGATCTGGTAAATAGTAGAAGAAAGTTTTGAAGACCGCCTTCGAAGCGTCCCTATTTCATGCATTACGTCAAGAACAATTGCATCGCCTGCATCAACCTGCCACTCTCTAAGACCCAAATAATGGAGAACAGTTTCCGATTAACAGATATTCGCGGGTCATACTGTCTGAAGTTCATTTCTGTTAATTTAAGCAGCTAGATAAGGTAATCATATTGCACCTCCCTAGAAGCCACCGTATGCACTTAGCCTGAATAGATTATTTGCGCAAACATGAAACTTTGATGACGAATCAAACTATATATAGCTTATTGAGTAAAAGTTCAAAGCAGCCAACACAGCCAAAAAAGAGAGGGGAAAAGCAGTGCATAGTAAACAATTTTTACAGGAAAAATTTAACTCAATTATGAAAAGATGAGGTTTTTTTCTTCTCTAGTCTTTTCTTTTTGTGGGGCGCGGGAGGCAGCTAGACACAAAAGAACATTTACCACGTTAATCTGTCAAAACATACATGAGTAAATGACATGATAATTCCAAACGCTCAGGACAGGGGGGGGGGGGGGG
>NC_031989.1:38787431-38905014 GCF_001879085.1 Nicotiana attenuata
GGGGGTAATCTGTCTCCAAGCTCCACCCCTTTACAAGCAATAATTGGTAAAATACTATCTCATAATAAAACAAGGAAAACCTGAACGAGGATAATAAGAATAGATGCAACGGTCCCACCCAGCAGGAAATACTGAAGAATGGTTCTCCTCCTCCTAGAACTTAGGAACCTTGAGTAGTGTATAATCACCTCTGAGATCGCCTCACCATCAAGGAAATACACCTGGAGAAGCAGAGGTAGTTATTAAAACACGAATTGTACTTAAGTTGCAGTGACTTATTTACCACTGTTCTAGGATTAAGAAATTATGTATTATGCCACATTATTCTCAAAGAAGAAATATTCAAAAGAGAATGGTCATTATCTGCAATCGATTACTAAATATAGTAAATGAGTCCACAAGCCGGCTTATTCAGGAAGTTGGAAACTAATCAAGTTAGTTTGCAAAGGTGCTGATTTGCCAGCCACAACAAGTATTCAAAAATAAAAAATCACCAATCGAACAGCAATAACATTTAACTACAAGAACTGACAAAAACTCATGAATAGCCATGAAGGAGGAAAGAGACGAGAAAGTTGAGCATAAAAATTGAGAAGCAACAACTTCAAAGAGCCAAGACAAGCCTTAGGATGTCTTTTTTTTCTTTACCAAAAGTCCAAGCACAAAGCTCAATAAGATCTCAATATAATGACGTGAAACATCGAAGTTACGAAATTGCTGTATTTTATCCTTCGTCCTCTCTTATGTGGTGTGGAAAGGTGACAGTCTGACACCGCATTTTATGAAGTTTCTCAAATTTATTACAACATCTGGATCACGATTTAAGACCCAACCAGGTTTTCCACCTGACTTTCAGATTTTTATGCTCTTGCCCCTGTCATACAAGACATTTATGTTTGGTGCAGCTTCCCTACGATCTCATCAAACCTATTTTACATAGAAACACATGCATTCAATTTCTAGCAAGTCATTTTCTGATTATCAAGAACGCATATACGGTACCCAATCCATGTCTATAGACAACTGAAATGTCTGTCCAACAGAGGATCTAATGCATGGCCTGGTATGTTTCATGCAGGAACGACCTACTTAAGCAAAAGCATTGGCCTCAATCTTCTAAAGAGTTGCAGATTTGATGTCATCTTATATTGCGACCACTATATATCAACATTAATGAGAGCAGAAAACAGGTCTACAAGATGCTAGGGAAATTCCCATAGGAAAATCCTTTTCTCAAAGTTGTCTCAGAATCTTACCACTCATAGGGTATAGCGACATATAGTAAGTAGGGATGTTGTCAAGGACATTATTATTAGGTTAGTCTGCCTCGCATTGATAAATACTGCAACTTCCAGGAGGCTAGGTTCTTCTCAAACTTCTCAATGGTCCCACTCCATACAACTTCTAATTTGTATTTTGCCCCTAGTGGAACTCCTGGATAGGTAGGCGGGTAAGTCCTAATGCCAATGCACTTTCCAGTTCTTCCAGATTTGCACTCATTAACAGAATGGTTTACACTTTTGAGCATGTTAATGTGTAAACCTGATTTCTGCCTGCCTCACAAAAATCAAGGTGTCATCTGCATAAAGTAGATAAGATATATTAACTGGAAACTTTTCCCAACTTCAAAGCCATTCAGCCATTGCAACTGTTTAGCTTTGTCCAAGATTCTGCTCAATCCCTTCCATTGCTAGTATGATAATAAAGGTGATAGAGGGCCACCCTGACAGACTCAAACCTCTTTCTGGGGAAAAGAAACCAACTGACTTATGTTGATCAAAATAGAATACTTCACGGTGGAAATGTTGAACTCGATCCATTTGATCCCCCTTTCACCAAATCCCCCATCTGTTCGAGGATGGAGATAAAATAGGACCAGTTCAATTGGTCAAAACTTTTTCTATGTCCCCCTTACATAGGATACTTGCACCCTTTACTTCAATTGCCAATCAGGAACCTCATAAGCTATTAATGAGACATCTGTAATCTGTCCCAATGCTGCTTCCCAGTATATTTGCCAGTTCTTCCAGATTTGCACCTCATTAACAGAATAGATTACACTTTCGAACATGTTACTGTGCAAATCTGATAGAGCTTAAAAAACAAGGAGTGTTAGGTTTCAAAAAAAGCACATGATTTTTGTCTGCCCATAGAAAATCAAGGGGTCATCTGCATAAAGCAGATGAGATATGTTAACTGAGAAACTTCTCCCAACTTCAAAGCCATTTAGCCATTGCAACTGCTTAGCTTTGTCCAACATTCTGCTCAATCCTTCCATTGCTAGCATTATAAGAATAAAGATAGAGGGTCACCCTGCCTCAAGCCTCTTTGTGGGGAAAAGAACCCAACTGGACTTATGTTGATCAAAATAGAATACTCACAACGGAAATGTTGAACTTACTCCATTTGATCCACCTTTACCAAATCCACCATCCATTCAAGGATGGAGATGAGATAGGACCGTTTCAATTGGTAAAAACTTCCTCTATGACCAGCTTACATAGGATACCTTCACCCCTCTGCTTCAATTGCCAATCAAGAAACTCATTTGCTATTAATGAGGCATCTGTAATATGTGCCCCCCCCCCCCCCCTAATGACAGGATGCTGATTTGAGACCAAGTTTCCCATCACTTTCCTCAATCTTTTTGTTAGGACCTTAGCTAACTTGTATACACTGCCAAAGGCCAATTGCATGCAGTCTCTTAATTCCAACTTTTCTTCTTAGATATCAGCGCAATGAAGGATGCATTACATGATCTAACCCTCAAACATTGTTGATGATAAGGATTCAACTCTACAAGGATGGGATGTCAGATTCTATATTTTTATGAATTTCCAAGACTGTAGGTAAAAGGCCATTGTATCCCCATCTACAGCTGCCTTGTTTGATGCACTTGATTTAGCTGCTATTACCTCCTCTTCAAAAAGAGGTGCCTCCAGATCACACCTTTCCTCTTCTGCTGTGGAGGCAATGCCTTCAAAATTAGCATACGGTCTCCAATTTTCCTGTTCAGTGTACAGCTTTTCATAGAAATCCAGTGTCTCCTTAATCAATTCTTTATCCTCAATGATTTCACTACCCACCATGAATTTGTCAGTGCAATTTCCCTTTCTGTGTGAATTGGCACTCTTTTAGAAGTATTTAGTGTTCATGTCTCCTTCCCTAAGCCAAAGACACTCAGACTTCTGCCTCTACGATATCTCTTCTGCTTTGGCTAGCTGTTGTAATTCAACTCTCAGGTTCATCATTCGATTGGACTCAGACAAAGTCAATTGCCCTACTTCGGACTGGTCAAATGCCGTAAGTTCATCTAGTTCCTTGGTTTTCCTAGTTTCCACCTTCTCAAATTCTTCCTTATTCCAAGTAGTGATGTCCTTTTTCGAGTTTTTCAACTTTTGTGGAAGGACGAAATCTTCACTACCAGTAAAAGTGTAACTCTGCCATCAGTGCTTCAGTTTGTCAAGGAATCCTTTTGACAGTAGCCACGTGTTTTCAAATTTGAAACAAGGAGTTGCTTCCAAGTCCCCACTCTCCAATAAGATTGGCCTAAAATCTGAGATCACCTTTAGAAGGGCAGTTTCTCTCACAACGTGAGTCATTCCACAGCAGATGACAAACCTACCAATTTTGGATGCTTGTATGCTTTTATCACCTCTGACCAGGTGTAATGAGCCCCTTAAGAGGTAAATGAATAACATCAAGATCCTGGATAATGTCTCAGAATGATTTCATGGCTCTGGATCTTCTTATGCAATTTAGCTTCACTTTCAAATCTGCAAACACTGAAGTCACCTCCCAAAACTTAGTGACTTTACCATAGTCCCCTTACCCCTATAAGTTCATTCCACATCTCTTCCTTTTTTGGACTAGTGTGAGGCCCATAAACACCTATGAAGCACAACCTATATTCCTCTTGAAAACTCTCAAGCATATATGATATGGAGTAGGAACCCTGAAGTGTGTCTATTTTGTTCCACTGACTCTTATCCCAAATCATTACGATCTTTACCCTAATTCCACATGATTTTTAATTACCCCAAAGTTGCTAAATCATTCTACCAGACCAATCCTCTTATCTCAGTCTCCTACAAATATCCACCCTCCAATTTTGAATGAGAGATTTAATAGTGGTCTTTTTCCCATCCTTATTCAACCCCGCACGTTCTAGCTCACGATAAATAGCTTCATCCAGAAAAGAAGTTGTAGTGCCTATCCCTACTTCCACTAACATGTTGCCCTTCTCGATCATAATTGATTCCACGGGCTAACCTTTTTTTTTCCCCTTCTCCTTTGTTTTTCTTCTCCTTCCAAACTTTTGCTTTGACTCCTCTTGCTGAATTTGGATTTGTCTCCATTGCTCCATTCTTAGAATAATATCCGGGAGATCATGCTCGAACACGATCACATTAACCACAAAGAGTTTGCATGCCTTCACCATGGTGATTTTAGTCCATTTCGAGGTCTCGATAAGAGAAGATTTGTCTATTAGCTCCATATTGGAATCACCCACGTACCATATCAACAGAAGAGCTTCGCAAACTGCTTGGGAAGAGAAATTCGTACCTAAGCTGGTTATTGGAACTACTTCGATGCTTGAGGGGAGAATGCGATGTGGCTTGTGGATCTCTGTTGTGGAGTAGCTTTGTCGACCGTAAAGGAGCTAATTTTCAAGCTCTGTTTTGAGAGGAGGCTATGAAGGACTTTGGTATCAAAGAGTATTCAAAGCCAAGAGACACTATGGCTAAGGTATTAAATTGGTTTGCATTTGTGTTGGGCTTGTGACCAACTATCCTCCAAATTGTCTTCTCTTATAATAAGCTAAACTCTTATATGGGCTATCATTTTTGTGCTTTTCTTATAATAGTTTTTATTTGCTTCCAAGCCAAAATATTTAACAGCAGTTGTACTAGGCCCTCTCCTCTCATTAGTCATTACCCTCTGAGATTGCTAACCCTTTATCCTTTGGATTAACAAGTGCACCAAGTGTTAAATTAAAGTTGTAAAGTGTCCTCCCACGTGTGTAACTACTAGCCTCGATACATGGCTCGAGGTACCTACTTCAATCGGTGTCCTCTCTGCTTTACCGAAGCTAGGTTTTCCTATTGGCTAGACTTTGGCGTGATGGTCCTCCAATAATGAAACTTCGAACCCTCAATCCTCATTGATCAACTCCAAATTTCTTGTAGTTCTCCCTTGCTATTTTTCACATGATTTCGTTGCTAGTAACTTTATTCCTGTCACGAGAGACCACCATTGCAGAGTCAATCTTCTACCATTCCAAAACCATTCACCAGCTTTGACTTTGTTTGCTTCTACTCTGGACGGGAGTTTGAGAACAAATTATGCCCAATCGATGTGACTTTAAGACCAACTGTGACATGCCATCTGCTTATGAACCACTTCTAGATCACCTATACATGGAGCTGAAGTTGAATGACCATTGAACTAGCCGATGAGGCATTTCCAAAGGGAATGTTCCTTTCCATGTTCTTTCCCTCGATGGATACGGATGTTGCCCTGTTGCAGCACTGATCTTAGTTGGTCATTGTGAAATCCTTACATCTTCCTTATAAGACCTAGACTGGTCTGCGTAAAGATGGAATCTTGGGTCTATGTATATCCCTGTATATCCTTGTCTCTTCCTTGCTATGTCCCCATCCTTTGCTGTAACTGCCTTATGTGATGATAATTGCATATTTATTATCCCCTAGGATACATTCTACTCTAACGAACCTCCTGCCGCTATTAAAATTCTAGACCACTCTGAAGGTCTAGAATTTTACATCTTCCTTATTATACGCTGTGTCTTCCTACCCTATCTCCTGCATTTATTACCAGACTGTAGTGAGGCTTGAATCAATGCTTCACATACCCATCGAAAGTTGCTTGAATCAATCTTAATTTGATGCATAAATCTTCAGCTGCTCGCTGTATGGACAAACTAGCTTTCAGCTTCCTCATTAATGCTAACTAATTCAAAAGTTTTTTCGCTCAAAATAGAAGTGATTCCCTGATCCATTACTAAGCAAAGGACTATGCCGGAGTTTGGAAAGGAAGAAGAGAGAGAAAAGAACTATGGCCACATCCCAATAGAGAGCATTTTAAAAAGAATATAGTCCAGGTCTCCTAAAATAGAGGGAATATGTAAGAGAATGGATTCAGACACACGACCATTTACAAATGTTGAACCCACTTGAACCATATCACCGAGGTATTTCATTCATGCTTCCACCTTTTTTGATAAGGTAATAATTTCATTGAAAAACAGGCATAACACATGCTTCCACCTTAATAGTACTAACATTTTTTGCCTTGTTTTTGACACCTCAGTTTGCAATGCCTTCCATCCAATAGATGTTTCATGATTTTGTCATGGTATTGTTGCTAGTCACAGTAGCAAACAGGAGTTTCCTGGGAAAACATTCAATCTGTAGAGTCTATAAAGTTCAGTAAGAAGCCGCTGGGAACACGAATAGCATTTGCTTCCTATATGTTCACGGTAACCCTTTTGAGCACGAGTAGGTAACATCTACACCAAGTATGCCATACTCTCAATTCCATAAAGTAAACCTATTACATGATACTTAAGTAATCTTCCTTCATCCAGATAATCCTAAACTTGTGGTATGATGCCTGACGAAACCTAATTTGCAGTGTTTTTTTTTTTCTTTTCATCTTTCCATAAAATCATCACTGTTTTTCCAGCATTAAACATGCCTTGACTTTCATTTTTTCCAAGCTCTTTTCATGCTTAATCATTCTAAGAAATTATCCATTATAAGACCCGAAACCTAATTTGCAGTGTTTTTTTTTCTTTTCATCTTTCCATAAAATCATCACTGTTTTTCCAGCATTAAACATGCCTTGACTTTCATGTTTTACAAGCTCTTTTCATGCTTAATCATTCTAAGAAATTATCCATTATAAGACCCATTTCATCCACAATGATTTCTATCCTTTTGGGCCCAAATCAGCACAATTCTGTAACCATCAAGCTGTTGCAACCTCCCAACAAAACTGGTATTTCCTAACATCACATTGAGGATCAATTGAAGCTTAACGCAGAAAATACACAACAAGATATGACCACACAAGGGCTAAAAGACATGGAAATCAGAGAAAGTTATTATTTCTATATGAGTACATACCGGCAGGCTGTTGAGAAGTGCAAGGGTCAAAGAGACATTAAAGGTGAACATCAAAAACTTTTCCAGTACGTATGGAAGATGTGCACCAAATTTAGCGGACCAACGAGGTTGATATGAAGTCAAAAGAACTGAATGCTTCATTGAATTTATATCACCCACAAAAACAAAAGTCTTAACACAGGGGTTCTCCCTTGAATTATCATCGTCAACAACACGCATTGTCCCAAGTTGCGAGCATTGCAGAGGAGAACTTGAATATGCTATCTCCACCCATGCTACACCGGTCTCCAAAAGTGGAACAAAGCATGCTTTGTCCTGCAATAAAACATCAATTTTTCACCACATGTTCAAATGCATTTTGAGTGAGGTTGTATTTGTTCTAATCATATAGCGCATTACAAACTACATGAGCAATTTTTCTTGGCAGTACATGACAAACATAAACAGCTGGAAAAATGATATAAAGATGTAACTTCTTGTCAAAATAGGACACGCTAAAAATTCACCTTGGAACACAAGCAGCTGCTCCTGTTGTTACGAATTCTACCCCAGTCATCACCACATTTCTCAAGGTTTAATATATCCATTGCATATAAGCAGTGGAGTTCACCTCCATCCCTTTGATGGTTAACCTCAAGATTATCATCATCAGGCATGGCCTGATCCAAGCATGGAATGGTAATAAATGGACTTAGTTCATCTGGGCAAGAAGTTTCATTGCCTTTCAACGAAATATGCTTGCTCTCTTCAATCAAAGAATAGGGAACACAGTAGCCTTTACCAACACTTGTTTTCATAGAGTTTCCAGGAAGGCTGTGATTCTGAGAGTTTTGATAGTGCTCAGTTAGTATAGCAATCATTTGTGACCACTCCTGAAGATTATTGATGCGGACGCCATCCAATGATAATATGACATCACCAGGAGATAAATAGCCAGACAATGGCGATGTTGGAGACACATCCAGCACCTGCTCAAGATATTGTGATTGGAACACATTAGCCACAACAATGCCTAATTAGGTTCCCCCAAATTAGCACCTTACAGTACAGGAAATTAATCCTCAATTACCACGGGGCCTTCATCATGAATGTAAAATGGAGACAAGACCAAGGGTTGAACGAGCAACGCCCAAGCACAAACAGCACAGAGCTGCAAGAAAAGTCGTCCAATCAGTACAAAGAGTACATAATATGACAAATAAATGTAGATGGACTAGCATTCCTTAAAAAGCCAAGCTGCTATAAGCACCCACAGCTGCATTATGCCAAACGCCAGCACAGTATATACGAAGAGCAGAAACTTTGGATAATGCCAGCAATAACTCGTGATTGAATGCCACAAGAGCACCTGGAAATAATGCAGCCAGAAATACAGCGATGTACTCCATCTGTATGCCCTCACTGCTTTTCCAGAATGTAGTGCCTACAAAAGCAGTTGTGAGATTCATGTACTGCTATTGCTAGGTCTCAAAACATGTCAACTGATCAGGTATATCACGCAATAGTTAGCCAATTGTTAAATCAAAGATCATGAACGTTAACTGATGAAATTAACATGCTTAACAACATATCTATTATTTGTTGTGCAGCCATGAGGCTTATATACAAAGATTTCATATAAGCTATTAATCATGCATAGAAAAAAGTACAAGAAATGTTAACTGCATATTATCCTAGAAACTCTGTGCCTCTACACTTTGATACCTCGTTTCCTCCAGCTCGATCAATTCATTGACGAAACTCTACTAGAAAAAGATTCATACCCACGTTTCCCATCAGCCCGAACACACATGTAGAGAACTTTCCGCCATTCAGAACCTTTTGGGTAAAAGGAAGAGAATTCAGGATACTCAAACAAAAGCACCGAAGCACATTATGGGTGAACTGAAATTCATATTCTTGTCCTTTGAGTATCCATTGTTTGGGCTTTGGCTTTGGGTTTCTTGTTCCAGAGGTGTGATTAATAGGAGCATCAGAAGAAGAAACATCTGTCAGTCTGTTCATGAAACGAACTCTCTTCCTTAACATACCCTGATTATATTGCTAAATAACAGTTCAAATTCTCAATCATCTCTAAGTAAGCCTTCAATGAAGCCAAAGCTTAGATGCACTGCCATTATTAATCTAGTGGACTGAAACCACAGAACTCATCTAAAGAGAAAATTATTCATCATTCTTCGTATATGCATTGTCCCACATGTATTATTTTCTCCCCGTAAAAATTAGGAAAACTAATGAAAGAGTACAAGTACAAGAAGGAACATAATCTTTCAAGAAGATTTCCATAAATACATGTATTAAGTATAGCTACATTCACATTGTGCTCCAAACATTTCAAAACAGTATTAGTCTTAACCTTGCAGCAGCTAGAGCGTGGCCAAGTTCATGCACTGAAACTGATATGATGGAAGATATGCACAGATATCCAATGTCAGCCAGTGAGATGGTCAAGCCTGATATCTGTGCCCAAAAACAAATGAAGCAGATGCAACTGTTTAGAGAACTCTTGATTTGAATGCAAATGCAAATAGCAGTTTCTAGCCCAGATCATGTCTATGTAGGTCACAGCCATGCTCACCCCTTAGCTTAAGCCCAAAAGATAGCATAAGTCAAGACCATTTCACCCCTTACCTTATTAAGCCAACTAGACAACCAACATAGGTACATGTTAGAAGCAACTTAAACATGCCTAACATCTTGCCTAAGAAAATAAACTATGCTCAAGAAAGAGAGCAAAAGAACAAATGTAACTTCATCAATATTCTCTATTCATTTTTGCTTTTCAGAGGGTTGCAAGTTTAGTCGTATTGAGAACGAGAGAAGAACTGGTATATGGGTTGGGAAAAAACAATTTTTTGATTGGTATGTAATTGACGTTCATTTATTTGCAACCTTGAGTTCTGTTTTTCAGTTCTATGAATGCCTAGAAATGACAGGAAAAATCATTTACTTTTCATATATTTTTTTCTCATTCCCAGCCATGATGGCAATGAAGTATTGGTTTGAAGCACAGTAATCCAAAGACTGAAAACCAAGTGAGTTATAATGTGAGAATACATACCATAGAAGAAAACCCAAACAGATATCCACTCATAACATAGCTCATCTGGGTGTTGCCATAATAGAGACACAGTATCTGGCCGATTTCATACAAAAGAATCTGGCAAGGATGAAGAAATGCTAACTCAATTGGCAGAAGTTAAATAAAATGGGAAAATCCTTTTTCCTTTGCTATTTTCAAACATTAATTAATTAGGAGATATAGAAGAAATAAAACAATACTGAATCTAGCAGGTGACTGACCATAGTAACTGCAGCCAACACAGCAAGACTAAATCCAACACCCATTGAGAACCAAGCTTTCAAGCACCTGCAAGAAAAGTAGTCACTTAGCAAGGCATAAAAGTTAAACTAAGCCCAAACAGCTCCCTACATAAGATAAAAAAGGTAAAAGTTGCAAAGAATAAACATATATATATATAAGATATTTACACATAAATATATAATATTAATATAACTTAACATATATACATATTTAAGCACAAAATATAGCATATAGTCAAATACAATGAGGTTTAGTGTCAACACATTAAAACTTCCACAATCGCAAGGGATGGCCTACCAGTTGAAGAGTGAAATAACAACCTTGCAAACAAAAGTTTGAATCCCAATGGAGGCCGTACAAGGTGAACTCTTCCCATTTATTTAATTCTTGGTAGGTTAAGTTACCCGGTATTCATGTTGGTGAGAAATAGCAGGAAACCGGTGGACTAGTCGTGCAAACCAACCCAGCCACCATTAATATACAAAATAAAGAAATCAAATAAGTTAGAATCATACTTATCCAAAAACAGTTAGGTTAGAAATTATAATTCAACCTCATTGGGCTTGCAAGACAGGCTTGATCTCATAGAACTAGGCTCTGCCTAACCTTCTCATATTATGTACTATTCATATTGTGAGAAAACAAGGGAGGCGAGAGTTATTGATTACTTGATAATTTGATGAAAAGATCTCAGCTCTCTCTTATTTCTTTAGCTCTAGCTCTATCTTGTTTTCTTAGCTTCTTTTAAAGAGCTGAGACTCGACATCTTAAAAAGCTCTTAGTTTTTAAAGAATGCTTCTAGTCAATCAACATTTGTTTGTCATTAATAAATATCACCTCTCAATCAGTGTTATCAAAGGCGAAGAGCGCAAAAAAGCTCTAAGGTCCGTTGGGGCTTTAAGCGCAAAGCGCAGATAAAGCGTGGGCTTTAATGAAAATCGGCGCAACTGGAGAATAAGTAAAAACATGTATATGTAGTCCAAGACAAATAATTATAAGTATGAATGACAAATATATGAACAAAGAAATTGATTTTTTTTTTACGATAAAGTGAAATATCAATTGTTTACTGTTGCCTTTTCAGGATTACACTCATTGACAAGGAAAAGTATACCTTAGAGCCTTGATGCGATACTAAAGCTCTCACGAAGCGAGGCGAAGCGCTCAACATGTTTTGAGCCTCGCTTCAGGGCTTAAGCGCGCTTTAGGCGCGCCTTTGACAACACTGCTCTCAATATCTCACAGTTTTCTCAACTCCTAGCTCAACAAATCAAGTATGTTAGATATCTAACTGTCCAGAAAAAGGTTAAGCTTAGAAATCTTAAGCTAACCTTAGAGGATTCACAAGCCAGCTTGATCTCATAAAACTGGCTTCGCCAAAGCTAAAACTTCTTACAACATATGAGTATATTCTGCAACAACATGTTGATAGCACGCGAGATTTATTGAATACATAATTTGATGTATACTGTGAGAAAGAATACACAATTTCTCACGGGAAAATTATATTGTTGATGTACCTTAACTATAATACAAGAATCCCTATTTATAACAATATACAATATTTACGGTACTCCTATTTCATGTAGGACTTCGCTTATTTACATAACATCTAATTATCTAGCACTCACCCAGAAGCCGATGCATACAAATCATATCTATCGAGCTTGTTACATATGTAACTACTACGAGGACTAGCGAAGGACCTGGTGAAAGTATCTGTAAGCTGATCATTCAACTTCACAAACTTTATAGCAATATCTCCTAAGAGTATCTTTTCTCTGACGGAGTGGCAGTCAATCTCAATGTGTTTAGTTCTCTCATGGAACACCAGATTTGATGCAATATGAAGGATAGCTTGATTATCGCACACAAGTTCATATAGCTAATTTCACCAAATTTTAAATCCTTGAGCAATTGTTTGATCCAAACTAGCTCACATGTTGCCAAGCCATTGCTCAATATTCTACTCCTGCACTAGACCGAGCAACCACATTCTGGGTCTTTGTAGGGACCTCCATTGAAGTTCAAAACACATGGTCAGTGAGCTTTTGATGCCATTTACGGTAGCATCAGGAGTTTGACCCCAAGATTTCCGCAGTCGAATGAGAAAGAAGTCATCAATAGCGATGTTGGAGATGATCAAGACTAGTTAATGGCAATCTTTCGTTCACCCTTGGATGTTTAAGATTGAGGTGGCCTAGAGATCTCAGAAATTAAGTGTGTTTGTTTTTAAAGTCTGAATCTTATTATTCAGATTTAATTATTAAGTGTGTGTTTTTTTTACTTTACAACCACTTAATGGATCTGAATAGGTCTTTACGATTAAGATCTATAACAAAGACTTAATTTCATTAAGATGCTATCATCCACATTCATTATTACTGTCGCTACCGCCTACCATTATCAACTACCACTACGCCACTCACTACCACCATACTCAACCACCACCACCATCATACTCAATCATAGCCGCCACCATTATCAACTACAACCATCCACGATTCCAACCACCATCCACTCATCCGCCTCAACTACCACAACTACTCATCACCATCAAACAAAAATAGTGGCACTGCCCATCATTATAAACTACTACCACCCACCAACACCTTCCTCAGTCACAACTACTACCACCAACCACCATTAATAACTATAACCACCTACCACCACCATCTCAATCATAATCGGCAATCTTTAAAGCAAGTTGAGGTTAGGGTATGAGACGATCAATGTTTTTAGTTTTTTATGCTCCACAAATTGGATTAGATACAGAAGCTAAAACTAAGTGTCTGCGACCAACTTATCTTTATTGGGGGAGATCTTCATGTAGATAAAGATAGTGACGGTTTTCGCTTAATGACACAGGGAATATGGTTATGGAAGTCGGAATGATGAAGGAAAGGTTGTCCTATATTTCTATCTAGCATATGATTTAGCCTGTAGCTAACACATATTTAAAAAGAGAGTTTTCACCCAATAACATTTAGCTGTAGCTTATGATTTTTATATAGTCGTTGCCCAATGTTTCCGTCACACATAATAAGAGTATCACGTGCACATGATATGTGGGAGATCATCATAGAACACTTGGCCTCCTCAAGATCTAAATATGCAAAAGTACTTCCAGAACTGTATTTAGTCGTTTCATAAAAACATGTGGGTGCATATTTTTCTCAGCTTTATATCTGTTGAATCATTTTCTTTCTCCTCTCTTCTAGGTTGCGGGATGATGACGCCGGAAGGGGAAGAGTGGCTTCTGGAGACGAGACAAGGTAGAAAAGAAAGCAAAATAGTTCGTAAAAATGTCAATAATGAAAGTCGTACTGCTATATTATCTCTAATAACTTGCTATCTCACTTTATTTGTTTGTTTTTTTATTGGAACCTTAATTTGTGTTGAACTAGTTGTTCCTTTTTTACTTTATTGTTTATAGCCGTAGTTCCTATTTTTTCTTTGTTTTCTCTTTAATATCTAGGGAATCTCTTGATAATGAAAAGAAATAGGTCACATTGTCAGAGATTGAGAATGTTCAACTGGTCTTTTTGTTTCTTCTGTTTAACTTTTCTTTAACTTTTAAACTATACAAAAAGTTCTGTCAGAAATATATTTCAGTATGTCAGCCCGAATGTAGTGCGAAATAAGAAAGGTAATCTTTGTTTGTGCTGAATATTTACCTGTCTTTGTTATCCAGAAAAAACTTCTAAGAAGAAGAACAACAACATGAAGACAAATAAGGAGGATTGTGCCAAGAGAAGGTACATTAACAGTAAATCTACGAAGTACAAAATTAGAAATATGTAGGAAGAGTTTAATTACTTATTTAATGAAGGTATCATGTCACATTGAAGTCACCAAATATTATTTTTTGTTGCTCCTCTTCAAAATTAGGGGCAGAGTCAAGGCAGATCTGCAAACTAAGTGCTCCATCTCGTGTATGAAACATTTAATGGATGCTATAAAGGAAAATTATGCACAGTTAAATGCTCTGAAAGGCACAATATTTGTACATTATCTCGACATACCGGGGCGTTCTATTAGTCTAAGTTTAATTGAGCAGCTGGCTAAGAGGTTTGACACCTGTTCTCAATCATTTGATATTGGAGGTTCTAAAATGTCATTTTGTATTAAGGAGGTGCAGGATTGCCTTGGCTTCCAATGTGTGGGCAAAAACGTTGACATTCATGGCTTGAGTGATAAAAATATCGAACAGTCAACTTTAGTACTCAAAAAATATTTTCCTGATCTTGATTTAAGAAAACTCTCAAGGACGGGTGCCCTCGATAAAATTAGAACTTTTCCCATGAATGCTGACGGTTGGAAGGATGATTTTTTGAGACTATGTATATGCTGCATGTTCTCTATTTTTTTCTTTCCACAAACCAAAATGGAGTTGTCATTTTGGCCCCTGATGTACTTTGGTAGTTCAATGGATGAATTTGAGAAACATAATTGGGGAAAGGCTATCTATGATTTCTTAATTCTCTATGTTGGGAGATTTAAAGAAGGGAAGGTCACCTATTTGCAAAGATGTCTGTCACTGTTGGAGATCAGAACCAAATTAATCTCAAATGAATGTTCGGCCCATAATTTGGGTAAGATATGCAGCTCATTTTTATCTATTTATTTTGAGTATTTTGACAGGCGTTAGCTGACCGAAGGCTGAAATTGAGTACCAGTCTAAATGTTGTAGTCTCTAAAGCTGCCATTATCACCTATGATAAAGTTGACACTAGGAGCTCGGACAAAATAAGCCAGACTTTGGTTTTGTCAAATTCAATACTACACAAACTCACAATGATATTCCTCTAGTTGTATCTGAAATTTATTAGTTCATAGAATTATCATCATTCACTGGATTATTATTGTTATCTAAACAGCTAAGAATGTGTGACGCTTGCACTCTCTTGGATTATGTTGGGGGAGAATCACCGAAATAGCAGAATGTCGGAAACACATCCGAACAGCACATAAGCACATCCAACGACGAGATGACAGACGATTGGCCAACACGTTTGCCGCTTCTTCTCCTCGGCGAGGTATTATTTGCTTATCAAATCTTTAGTCTGAAACCCAAGGCAATCCTGCACCTCCTTCCTACAAAATGACATTCTAGAACCTCCAATATCAAACGATTGAAAACGGATGTCAAACCTCTTAGCCAGCTGCTCAATTAAACTTAAACTAATAGAACGCCCTGGTATGTCGAGATAATGCACAAACATTGTACTTTTCAGAGCATTTAACTGTCCATCATTTTCCTTTATAGCATTCATAAAATGTTTCATACACGAGATGGAGCACTTAGCTTGCAGATCTGCCTTGACTCTGCCCCTAATTTTGAAGTGGAACAACAAAATATAATATTTGGTGACTTCAATGTGACACGATATCTTCATTAAAGAAATTAAATTCTTCCTACATATTTCTAATTTTGTACTTCGTAGATTTACTGTTAATGTACCTTCTTTTGGCACAATCCTCCTTATTTGTCTTTTTGTTATTGTTCTTATTCTTAGAAGTTTTCCTAAATAACAAAGAAAGATAAATATTCAGCACAAACAAAGATTACCTTTCTTATTTCACACTACATCCGGGCTACTGACTGAAATATATTCCTGACGGAACTCTTTGTATAATTTAAAAGTTGAAGAAAAGCTAAACGGAAAAAGCAAGAAGACCAGTTGAACATTCTCAATCTCTGGCAATGTGACCTCCTACTTTTCATTATCAAGAGGTTCCCTAAATAAAAAGAGAAAATAAAGAAAAAATAGGAACTACGTCTATAAAAATAAAGTAAAAAAGAACAACTAGCTAAGTACAAATTAAGGTTCCAATCAAAAAACAAACAAATAAAGTGAGATAGTAAGTTATTAGAGATAATATAGTAGTACCACTTTCATTATTGACATTTTTACGAACTATTTTCCTCTTTCTTTTCTACCTTGTCTCGTCTCCAGAAGCCTCTCTTCCCCTTCCGGCGTCATCATCGCGCAGCCTACGTTATCATCCCGTAGCCTAGAAGAGAGGACAAAGAAAATGATTCAGCAAATATAAAGCTGAGAAAAATATGCACCTACATGTTGGCATGAAACTAAATACAATTCTGGAAGTACTCTTCCATATTTAGATCTTGAGGAGGCCAAGTGTTCTATGATGATCTCCCACATATCATATGCATATGATACTCTTATTATGTGCGACGAAAACACTGGACAACGACTATATATAAATTATAAGCTACAGCTAAATGTTATTTGGTGAAAACTCTCTTTTTAAATATGTGTTAGCTACAGGCTAAATCATAAGCTAGAGAGAAATATAGGACAACCTTTCATTCATCATTCCAACTTCCATAACCATATTCCCTGTGCAATTAGCAAAAACCGTCACTATCTTTATCTACATGAAGATCTCCCCCAATAAAGATAAGTTGGTCAAAAACACTTAGTTTAAGCTTCTGCATTTAATCCAATTTGTGGAGCATAGGAAACTAAAAACATTGATCACCAATACCCTAACCTGAACTTGATTATTAATCGTCACCACAACCAATCACCATTAGTTACTACACTGAACCACCACCATCAACCAAAACGACCACCAACCCGCCTCTAGTCGACATTGACAAACACCACCAGCCATCACCACCACCAACTATCATATTTTTAAAAATTATATAATTTATTAATAGAATATTAAAGTAATTAGTATTTCATTTGAATTTTATGTTTATTAATTTTCAAATAAAGATAAATTTTATACATTTACAAATCAAACAGTCTTAATCATTTAGTATTCAGATCTTAATACACATCTGAATCAAATTCAGATGTTTTAATCTTAATGCACATCTTTATATTCATATGTGTATTCAGATTCAGACATCTTAAGCTTAAAAAACAAATGAGGCCTAAATCAAAGAAAATGGCTCTTTGGAATAACTTGAATTTTCCATTATAGCAAATAAAATTAATAGCATTATTGCTAGATTGGACTTCTGTGGTACAGGACGAGCTTATTTTTCAGGTGGTTAACTAGAGCAACGAGCTTTCTTGAAGCAAAGTACAGATTGATGTAATAAGAAATCTTTTAAAATGAAATGGGTCTTTCTCAACTAAGAAGGAAGAGACTTTTTCTTCTTTTTGGTACTCTTTTGGACTGTAATAGGATGGTGAAGGTTTGATGGAGTGTTTTGCTAGTTCGGATGGAATATAAAAGAAGACCATCGATTGATGATTCTTTATTTCTTCCTCTGTTGTGAATATTGATTATCTAGTGCTTGTTGAATAAAAGGATGAAAATATAAGATTCTTTAAGTGAATGTAAATGTATTTTGAAATTGATTAATGGATTTAGCGTGGAGAAATTAGTGTTATTCTGTTGTTCATTTAGGTTTTGTGAAAAGATATCCCTGTTCACAATTTGTATGTCCCATACGAGTTACCGGAGAAGAGATCTCGATTTGTTTGTTTTGTTTTATTTTTTTTAACTATAGAACCGTTAAAATTGAGGATCTTTCCATTAGTTTCAGGGTTTACTCTAGACCCGAACCAAATGTGTCCACCTTTTTCAAACATAAGGGACTATTTGTGTTCAGTAGCATATACAAAGGACAAAAATATGTTAAGCCCTATACATAAGGGAATATTTGGGTCTTTTCCTCACTAATCAGCTCTAGGTACAAGTTTTAAATGTCGGGGGTAAAAGCTAATGTCAGTTGTGTGGCAGCTGCTGCTAAAGTTTGGTGACTAAGTAATGGGCAATTCTCAAAACCTGCCAGACACACCATCTAACTAAACTATCAAGCAAATTACAAACATTGTTGAGAATAAGCTATATAAACTCTAAGCATAATGCGCCTCTAAGCAACAATAAAACATCAACTTAACTTCTTTTGCAATAGTACTTACTCCTTCAATTTATTTAACATAACACATGCAGCAGAAAAATTCAAGCAACGATTTAGGACATTATATCAACTGTTACTAGGCTAGGCAAACTTCAATATTGAATTTTCAATCACTGGAAAATAAAATCAGAAAAGCAATTGGTACTGAAAACCACCTTCCTCTACATACAGAGGCAAAATAAGCACCAGTTGCTAATTCATACACATCAGGTATCAAAAAACTTGGAAAGCATGAACTATTTATCTATAAAAAAGGTTATAGAAGAAGACCTTGAGTATCTTCGTCCGAAATGAAACAGGGGTTCATTCAATATTGACGACTTGTAGTCACAATACCTGCAAATTTCAATATTCGATGGCCAATTCAAACAAACTTTTCAAATACCGCTAACAATAGGGGGAAAAAGAAATAAGATGTTATTCGTACCAACAAGAGATAGTGTTGGATATGCGATTGATGCGCATAGGCAATAGAGTCTCATTGCTTCTTTGCCATCTGCTAAACCTTCGAATTCGTCTGCCTTCCATCTGTTCGTGTTAATATGATGATGATACTAAAATTTGTTTTGTTGAAGGTTTTGGTACAAACCCTAGGGTTTATAGTGGACGGAATTTAGTCATGTTTGGCGCACGTGACTTTGTTCAGTAACTGCTTTGCGCTAATGTAATCTATATGCTTAGACTCACTTTCAATTTGTTTGTTTAATTTAATTAAAAAAATACTTTTGAAAGTTGACTAATTTTAAATCTTTTAAAGTTAGTGGTCTTAAACAAATCATAATAAATGCGTGGTTATAAAGCTTCTCATTAAAAAAATGACATATTAATCTTTTTAAAATGGACTAATTAGAAAATATAGTAATGTACCAATGCATATTAACATTTCTCTTTACTTTTAAACCTGATAAATGAAAAAGATAAAGAATTTTCTATTTAAAATTATACCGGGACAATTGCCTTACACATTCCAATACAAAAAAAGATTCGTTTTTACAAGTTAGCCGATTCCTACGTTTTGAACAATTTAAAATTAAATTCAAGTCAAATCTTGAGAGCCGTGAGCCATCTACTTTGACTCTCTACCTTTCAGCGCCACATCCGTTCTATCTCTCTCTTTTTCTTTTCTTTCATCTCATGCTTTCACAGTTATCTCATCGTCATCACCCTCTACTTAGCGACCACATTTGAGTAAATACTTCACTCCACCAAGAAAAATCACTAACCGATCAATAAAATTTCGGTCAAAAAACCTCACCGAAAAACTTAGACAAAAAGTTCTTTACGATTTTTTGGTAGGTGGTTGCTTTTTCTTCTTCTACTCCTCATTGATTTCTTTTTTCTTTTGTCTTGTTTCTAATATATAGTATTTGAGTAAAGATTCAGTGAAGGTATGGGGTTTTAATGGTGATTGGATAATACTTTTATATATATATATATATATATATATATAGTATAATAGGTGTATTATACTATAGATTATGTATATAAAAATCTGAAACACTATGTTTAAAGGTACTGGTGATTTAATAATACTTATTGATGGGGATTAAGGTTGAATCCAACCATTTTGGAGTGAATGGAGAGGCAATATCTTGCATGTATCCCGAATATATGCCTACTACATCCCCGGGGATACAATGTGTATTGTGAGTCATTGTATATGCCTATTATATCCCAAGTTATTGTAACGATCTGGCTAGTGGTTTTGTGTATTTGAGCCTCATTCCCATATTTGATGCTCATCGTAGGTGTATTTATTTTTATGTGACTAGCAGGGATTGTTAGCTTGGGTTCGGGGAGGTTTTGGAGTGAATCGAAACACTTAGTTCCATGGTTGGAGGCTTAAGTTGTAAGAGTTGACCAAGGTTTGACGTTTGTGTAGACGACCTTAGATCAAAGTGCTGATGGTTTCGTTAAGTCGGGATGGTGATTTTAAATTTAGGCATATGTTCGAATTTGGACTTTGGAGGTTCCTAGGTTGATTTGGTTTTATTTGGCGAAAGTTAGTAATTTGAAAGTTTGAAAGGTTCATAGGTTGACCGGAAGTTGACTTTGTCGACATTGGGTTCGTATTATTATTCCGTGAGTTGGAATAAGTTCGTTAATGTTATTTGGGATTCATGCACAAGATTTGAGGTTATTCCGAGTAGATTAGACGTGGCTCGACGTGAGTTTTGGGAAGTTAGAAGTTGATTAGTTCCTTAGGCTTGAATCGAGGAGCGATTCGTGGTTATGATATTATTTTGTGTGATTTGAGGCCTCGATTAGGTCCATGTTATATTTTGGGACTGGTTGGTGTGTTTGGAGGGGGTCTCCAGTGTGTTCGAATGAGTTTCATATCTTTTCCACGTTGTTTGGCAGTTCTAGTCTGCTATTTTTGCATCTACGATGTATTGGGCGCAGGTTCAAGTCCGTAGAAGCGGACCTGGGGCCGCAAATGTGAGGAATGGTTGTTGGAGGCTAAGTCCACAAATTTTGGCAATATGAGCCCAGATGCGTTGTCGCAGGTGCGAAGGTACTTCAGTAGAAGCAACGCGCATCAACGACGAGAAGTTCGCAGAAGCGGAGGGATGGAAGTTAAGTGACTTCCACATCTACAATTATTTTTTCGCAGATACAGTACCGCAGATGTGGAATTTTGGTCAGCAAATGCGAAAACTACTGGACATAATATTTATTTTGAGGGTTTGATTATTTTTCATTAATTGGAGTTTTGGAGATCGGTTAGAGGCGATTTTTGGGGTGTTTTCCACTACAATCTGAAAGGTAAGTAATCTCTACTTGATTTTAATGTTAGATCTTGTTTTCCCATGGATTATCACACCTAGACAGAGGTGGCCAGAGGGTGAAGCCACCAAAGCAGGGGCTTTAGGACCCAAAATTTTGGGGGCCCCGATTTTTTCTTTCAATTCCTACTTGATATCTGGTATTTAGTTTGGGATATTGGTTAATTTGAATTTGCACCATGTAATCCATTAAAGTGGGAACCGCTCCTTAGAAGGAAATTTTTCCATTTCAAATACTCGAACAGAATATCTCCGGTTAAAGATAGAAATCATATCCATCCTACCACAACTCTTATGATGAGGCCCCAAATCTTTTTAAGAAAATATTAAGTACTTCAAAGGGAAAAGTTAAATATTTTATATATAAAATAATGACATTTATCATTAGAAAATGAGCAATACACTTTTAAACTCTATTGTTTTTGTTCAGGTTTTCATCAATGTAACAAGTATATTGAAACATAAAAAATTTATTTTAATAAAAAGTTCAACTTCTTGAATCAGATTCTATTACCTAAGATCAGTAGTGTCACAGGAAAATTAAATTGTTTATATGAAATTTAGGGGGTTTTACTATGAATTTTGGAGAGTAAAAATTGACAATTTCTTGGTCGAATTGAGGAAACACACATATTTGGACACGTAATGGAATTAGTGTTCCGAATTTGTAACTTTTTTCATATTTTGAGGTGCGTGCCCGGGTTGACCTTTTTGGGCTGACTTTGTATAATTTTACAATGATCGATGCTTTATTGTTTGGATTTGTTTCCTACGGCCTTATTTGATATTATTGAGTTATTTTTGGCTAGATTCGAGCCGTTTGAAGGTCGATTCGTCCGGGAAGGGATTTTTGTAGTATTGATTTGGTTTACTTGAGGTAAGTATCTTACCTAAACTTGGTTGAGGTAATAGTTGCTTGAGTTATATTGTTAGCTACATGTTATGCGTAGTGCATATGTGAGGGTTGAGCTCATGCGCGTACACCGGGTATTATCCATGCTCGACGTAGTGAATAGGCTATGATATGCCTTGAATTGATACTAAGCTTCATGCTATCATGTTTCTTACGTTTGTACCCCTTTGTTAGCTAAATGAATCATGTTAAAGGTTATTTGTTGGTTAATCTCATGTTCAAACATGTATTAGTTACTATTTTGTGGCGTAATCGCCTAATTTAAACTATGGTAGTACACTCCGCACATGTCTACATCATAGCATGTCACTTATATCGGTCCAAGAGTATCTAATTGACATCCATTGTTCAAGTACATGTATCATTATGTATGATATGAACTGGGTTGATAGCGGGTGAGTGGTCCATGCGCCGAGATATGATAGCACGTGAGTGATCTGTCAGGTGGTTATATATGGAACTTGAGTTGTCCGTGTAGCATGTGGATAAAAATCCACCCCCTAGGGTCACCCTTTCTCTCTTGATGGTTTACATGTGGTATGAGAAAACTGATCAGTGTGCAGTTATTGCATTTCTTCTCTACTTGCAATTTTCTTGGGTGTATACATGTTTTATTCGCATATCTTCTCTATATTCTAGACCTGGAATGTATACGTGCCTCGTTGTACATATCTTCTCTATATGTTGTTTGGTTTGATTAGTGAGAGCATGGTACATATCTTCTTTATATGTTTACTTGTGCATTGAGACTTAATAATAGATGCATATTTTCTTCATATGCTGGATTGATAATTGGTACAGGGCTTGGCATATCATCTCTTGTGCATCGAGGTGAATTTATCTATGTTTTGTGATTAGATGGTATTATTGTTATGTACTTGTGAAATTCTATTAACTGATCAGGTTATTAACGAGTTTCGTTGATAATTCTTGTTGATATTACCTCGCCGAGGTTAGTTATGATACTTGTTGAATACCTGGGGTCGGTTGTAAGCATACTACAATCTGAACTTAATTGTGTAGATCCAGGTGTTGGACCCAGTTGAGAGCTGTCCGTACTTTGCTGTGACTTGCTAAGAGACGAGGTAGAGTTGTATTTCTACCGCAGTTCTTGGCGTCTCTTTCCATTTCAGTTGTTGTTGTTATTATTCAAACCATATTTTTATTTTGTATTTCCATACTTGTGTTTCTTTGTAGATCTCATGACTCTATATTACTAGTTCTGGGGGATTGTTATGTATTGACGCCATTTAAGACATCGAGCTTTAGATTTGTACTATTTTCATTAATTTTGTTATCTTGTTCCGCTTTGTTATGCTTGGCTCGCCTATCAAGTGATTTAGGCGCCTTCACGATCGGATGGTGGTTTTGCGTTGTGACAAGTTGGTATCAGAGCCCTAGGTTTATGGGTTCTATGGGTCATGAGCAAGTTTAGTAAAGTCTTGCAGATCGGTACAGAGACCTTTGTATCTATCTTCGAGAGGCAACCGAACTGTTAGGAAAAGGCGAAATACATAAAGCGCCCCTCCAAGTTGTCCACAACGGTCAATTGAACACATTAACTTGTCATATGACCAGTCAGACACCTCTACTTGGTAGAAGTATATTCTCTTAAACCCCTTCTGCTGACATGGCAAATTTTGTGTGTTACACCTACATCTAAGCGCGTGAAGATCTTGAAAATTAGGTTTATCTTTTTTTTTTTCCATAATTCAATGTGGACCCCACCACCTCCTCCAATTTCCTCCATCTTCTGCATTGCCCTAATTATCTTCTCCATTAGAGAAGGAAGCAACATCACCAGAAACTTTTTTGCCGGAAAAGTGAGTACTTAACGAAAAATTTTCTGCAATCTTTCTTCTTTCATATTGTACCCAATTATCTTCTCCATCTTCACCCTCCATGACAGGAAAAACACAAAAATTTCCATCACTACCACAATCATCATCCGCCATTAAACAAATCCAAAAACAATTGGACTAACCTAAAAAGCTTGTAGTGAATGCGGTAGCTCCAAATTTACACATCCACAACTGACAATCGGAAGGTTAAATATCAGAAGCACCAAATATTGATAGATACAGTAACGCAATATGTGAAAGTGACTCAAACACTTAAAATGGTGTCTGGTACAAGCACAGCCACCATGTTCAATTGCTTCTATTTCCCTTATCGACCCCAAATCCGAAAAACTGAAAAGAACCCATCTAAAACCTTCGTCTGGTTTTGTTTATTCTGCTCCTTTTGGCATTCCTCGATGTGTTTAGGCATGGAGTAGAGGTTTCCGGTGGCAATGTTTTCGGTGGCAATGTATAAAGAGGAAGCTGCAACTTCCATGGTGTCCGGCGTCCATGGTATTGGTCTAGGGTTTAGGGTGGTTTACGGTCTGATTTGGGAAAGTGGGGTCTTTTTCTTATTTTTTAATTAAAAATAACAACTATTTCTTAATATAGAGTATAATTTATTTAAGAAATACACGTGTCATTCAATAATTTGTCAGATTGACATGACATCCGCGAGTGTAACTCACACATGAGGCTTGTTGAATTCGAGTGTTCACGAGACACACCTGTGTTAAATAGAAGTGTCTGACTGGTCATATGGCAAGTTAAGGTGTTCAACTGACCGTTGTGGACAACTTGGAGGGGATGTTTATGTATTTCGCCTTAGGAAAATTTTGCTTTCTTTCCTTCTTGTCATATAGATTTGCCATTCTTGATGTTTAAACCTTACTCTTTTATTCTTTCAGAGATGTGAGGACACTTTCAGCCAGATAAGCTGAGCAGGCACCGATGCCTCCAGTCAAAGCCGCGAGAGGCCAAGGCCGAGGTGGGGCTCATGCTACAGCTACAACAGCAGCTGTGGAGCCACCAATTGCTTTAGTGGAGGAGCAGGTTTCGGATATTGTTGAGCCGGTGAGACCAGCTCAGACTCTGACATTACCTATTGATATACCTGGTATCCAGGAGACTTTGGCCCACATCTTAGTGTGTATACGAGCTTGGCTTAATCATGTATGATACTAGTTGCACCAGCTACCTCACATACCGGGGATAATCCAGACCCCCGTTGCTGTATGCCAAAGCAGCTAGCTTCGGGTTTTCAGAACCTAATTTTGCCAGTGTAGCCAGTTGATGCAGTGTTGTCAATTTTGGACCATCTTTGACTGATGAGGAGCAGAAGAGGTTAGATATATTCTAGAGGCTTTGTCCTCCCCAGTTGAGTAGAAGAGAGTCAAAGGATGCTCGGGGATTTCTTGATTAGTGTCATCAAATTCTTTGCATAACGGGTCTTGTGGACTCCAGTGGAGTTGACTTTACTACTTTTCAACTTACAGGGCCAGTCTACAGGTGGTGGCAGACCTATAGTCAGCCCGGCCAGCTGGCGCAGCACCACTCACATGGCATAAGTTTTCAGTTCTCTTCTTAGAGAAGTTTGTACCACACACTCGCAGAGAGGAGTTCCATAGGGAGTTTGAGCATCTACGCCGGGAGGGATTGACTGTGACGCAATACGAGATGACTGTCATAACCCAAACCACGTGACTGGTACTTGGCACACTACCCGACTCGAGCGAACCAAGCCATATGATGCACCCAAACCATATGCATGAAAACCAATTTAACTGTGGAAGCTCTTTTAAAATCATATATATTTTCAAGTTAAATGATGAAATATTTTTCCAATTCAAAATCACCCATGAAGCCTTTCATAATAATAATGAGATCAAATACAACAAATATCGTTCATATATGTCGTGTATCATCCTGTTACTACAACGCATCACAACTATATATGGACCCTTTATACTAAATAACAAAACTCAACGCTTGGGCTAATGCCCGACTAACATAAATAAGTAAACAACCTTATATATACCACGAAATAGGAGTGAGGCATCTCGGAAAGAGAGTCATTCAAGCCCTGTTCATATACCACGTATGACACCTCATCCTGAAACATGTAAAGTAAGTGAGGCCCATGCGGGTCGAGTACATCACCACGGTACTCAATAAGTGTCATAGATTCTCTCTTACTCAAATTCCTGAGACAAGATTTTACAAAAAGCTATGCAACCAATATTTGATATAAAGTGATAAACAATTATATAGATCATGTTCTTTATCATTTTAGAGCATTTATATCAATCCAAGATTTCAATAAAAATCATATAAACCCGTTTCAATTTTATTAAGTCACTGAAATCTATTTCGGCTCCTAAGTCCTAAACATAATAAAATCATTATCTATCATCGGGTGTAAATGTTCAACTTTTGCACAATTTTACCGGTAATAGTTTCGCTTTTCAAGAATATCGGTGAAAACCCAAATCCTTTATCGAAATCATCGAAAAATTATGAGAAAGCTTGAAAACTGTAATTTTCTTGAAAAGAAAATCCTTTTCACCATAAATAAAATGTTTCATTTCCTTTCCAAATAACAAGTGTGAAATACCACTCTATGCCCATATGTCAATGTGTGCCAAAAGTCATGAATGATGTGATAACGCATAGCATGAGGAAAAAATGCATCCCTATGCCTGTATGTCATGTGTGCATGCTAATGCCATATATCTGAGAGATGAATCATGTACTCACACTCTCAGAGTACTCAATCTCACTGTCTCACACTTTTCACTCGTCATACTTAATCACTCGGTACTGTATATGGCCCATACGGCCCAGGGAAGATCCATCCCGGAATATATATATCATTAACCATCAGTCACTTAGTACAGAGGAAGGTCAATCCAGCCCCATGGAGAAGATACATCTCCGGATGTATAAATGCTTCGGACAAGATCCATGTCCAGGGAAGATCCATCCCTTAATATAATCAACCGTACTCACTGGGGGTGTGCAGACTCCGGAGGAGCTCCTTCAGCCCAAGCACTGTCACACAATCATCAAAACATGCTGCGGCATGCAGCCCGATCCCATAACTGTCACTTATAATCAGGCGATCGGCCTCACTCAGTCATCAATCTCGCCAGCCTCACCTGCGGGCTCACAATGTCATGAAAACTGACCCGGAACAATGATATGGTGTATCAATACGCAACAACTGAGACTGAGACATGATATGAATGCATGATTGTGACTGAGTACGAAATATCAACGAAATCAATAAGGTGACAGCAGGAAACGACCACTATGGGTCCCAACAATATCAGCACAAAGCCTAAACATGATATCTAGCATGATGTACATCTCATTTACTTTATCACATGGTGAAAACACTGATATCAACAAAATAAGGCCACTATTCAGTGCCCTGGACACAACGGAGTCACAATTCACAGGGTGCACGCCCACACGCCCGTCACCTAGCATGTGCGTCACCTCAACATCAATCATATAGCACGTAATTCGAGGTTTCATACCCTCACCACTAAGCTTAGAGGAGTTACTTATCTTAAACAAGCCAATTCCGACGTCGGGCAAGCCAAGCGATGCTCCAAGAAGGCCATCACGCGCGTAACGATCTCTGAGCAACTCAAAACTTGTCAAAATCAACTCAAATATATCAGATAACGCCCAAGGAAACAATTACAAATGATAAAGATCGAATTCTACATCAAATCCCAAATTCGGCCAAAACTCAGACCCGAGCCCACACCTCGAAAATTGACGAAACTTGCAAAATCCGACAACTCATTCAATTACGAGTCCAACCATATTATTTTAACTCAATCCGACTCCAAATTGGTGTTCAAAACTCAAAATTTTATATTATGAAACTTTAGGCCAAAACCCCCAATTTCCTCTTTAAAATTCATCAACCAAAAGCTAAAATCGAAGATAGATTCATCAAATATAACCAAAACTGACTTGAGAACACTTACCCCAATCCTTGTGATGAAATTTTCCCCAAAAATTGCTCCATTCCGAAGCCCCTAGCTCAATATGTGATAAAAATGACCAACCCTCGAACTTACAACAGTCTGCCCAGAAATTCCACATTTGCGGACACTTAACCGCATCTTCGGTGTCGCAAAAGCGACCAGAATTCCGCTTCTGCGGTAAAGCACTAAAACTGGGCCTCCGCTTCTGCGATCCATACCACGCATCTGCGCAACCGCAGGTGCGAAAAAGCCCATCGCACCTGCACAACAATTGCTTCTGCGTCTAACATCCCGCTTCTACGACCACGCAGGTGAGGGAGAATTTTCGCGCCTGCGACTCCAGTTCACCAGCCCAAACTCCGCTTCTGTGATCAAATGTCCGCATCTGCGTGCATTCTTCGGTAGATGCGGACACACCAGAACCAGCAGCCTTCAGCAATGCACAATGAAACGAAAATGATCCGAACCTCGTCCGAAACTTGCCCGAGCCCCTCGGGAACATCCAAACATACCAACAAGTCTGATAACATCACACGAACCTACTCAAGGCCTCAAAACACACATAACAACACCCGGTTGACCTCAAATTTTGCACACAAGTCATATTTGACATTACGGACCTGCTCCAACTTCCAGAATCAGAATCCGACCCCGATATCAAAAAGTCCATTCCCGGTCAAACTTTCCAAAATTTCAACTTTCGCCCTTTCAAGCCAAATTCCACTACTGACCTGCAAATCACAGTCCGGACGCGCTCCTAAGCCTAAAATCACCCAATGGAGCTAACAGAACCATCAGAAATCTAATCCGAGGTCAAATACTAAAAAGTCAAACTTGGTCAAACCTTTCAAATTTAAAGCTTCTAGCTGAGAATCATTCTTCCAAATCAATGCTGAACAACCTGAAAACCAAAAAAGACGATTCGTATAAGTCATAACACATCATACAGAGCTACTCATGCCCTCAAACAACCGAGCGAAGTGTAAGTGCTCAAAACAACCGATCGGGTCGTTACATCCTTCCCCACTTAAACATACATTCGTCCTCGAACGTGCCAAGAGTTATTCCAAAAGCCATCAAATCACCGTGTAACCTCACTATGCATATATCCGGGGGTGATCCCACGTCACCCTATCCCATATAGGTATGATAAAACAACATGACTGAAATTTCTTAATCCAACCTAGCCCATAATCCTTAGAACCAAATTTCTTACATCCAAAATTTTTCATAAAATCAGAATCTCACATCTACACACTGTATAAGTCTGAACAAGCTGTATCAAGCCATATCCGTAACCCAAGATGAAATCACAAGATATACCACATAACTCAAACACTCATAGCAAAAATTTATAATCACAGTAGCTGCTCAAAACAACCCAATAGTGATAATAAACATCTTATCAAACAGAGCCTCGTTCTAACACCTTCGTATACTGCCAACGAAGAAAGAAACATGCAGAAACTCATAACCACTCGTCATATCAACAATTTGTGGAACTCTATCAGCACTAATATCCTTCCAAATATACCACAATCAGATCCGATAGCACCCATTATAGGCCCAATGACCTCATCACATCCAACACGACCACTCTAGTGACATGATGCATCAATGCAATCTAAAGCCATACCCTGTGCAATCCGTGCACTAATAAGCAACATTCCAAATGTACTCAAACATGGAAAATAACACTAGACGAGAGAACCGTCCATCAAGCTCAACGGGTAACACCACGACGCAATGCTAAGAACCCATCACACACCGCAGAACCAAAACTCATGAATCTAACACAAAGGGTCATACCTCTACATAACTCTACTACAATGCGTGATCCCATCCAAATGCTGGTCCCTATTATATACCTCGAGCCACGCTGCTCAAAATCCATAACCATTCAAAATTCGACATCAAAAACCCTAAGTGCATTACCACAACCACTGAGAGAAAATAACACAATGCCACCATCCGAAAAGAACATAGCCAATGCGCAATCAATCATGCAATACCCGAGTACTCATCTTGCTCAAATTCTCGCCAAACCCAAATAGAACCGCACCATGTGTGCATATAATCAACGATTCACAACCCCTCGTAACATAGAAGGGTAACTCACAGATCATCTCAGAACACGAGTAAGATGAACAACAAGTGAATGGCACCTCCCTAAACAATAGCAGTTCAGAGTCAACAAATCCGACTCGATGCAGAACACATATCCATATTGGCTTACCAATGAACCCCAGATAAGCTCTAGTCCCCTACAATAGATAAATAACACGTCGAAAGTCTACATAACTGAATCACAACACATACTATCATCTGACTAACCTGGGCTACGTTTCACAATCCACAACCACGAAACAATCTACTCATGAGAACTCCCAGTGTCCAAATCTTCGAACACACAAATCATCATATATGATCTCAACTCCATCGCCTTAATGCCTAACACTTCTCCAATACGCGATAATCCCACAAGGAATACTCTTATAATTTTTCTGTGCCACATGGCAAAATTTGAATATCAGCAGTCGATCAACTAGGAGAGAGCCGAAATACCAATGAAGTATCCATAACCAAAACACATTGCCCCCTTCTGAAATGTATATTCTCATCAATCCATACCAGATAGTAATATCATTTACCTAGTCATCTGAAACCGTCCATGCTGCCTAAGAATTTTTATGATCTTCCCTTCAAAACTGATCTCTGACCTTGTTCGTGCAAATCTCCATCCCACACAACACACCATATATACCATGCCATCGTATAAAAAGTACGAGAAATTCATAATCCACTCCGAATCACAAGCAACTACATACTCAATTAGCCAAGGACCTTCCATTTGATTTCATCTAGGAGAAAATCATTTATTCACTATACATCATATGGTCCTCGCGCCAGTAGGAAATATACATCTCTAACTGTGGTAAAAACTATCACGAACTCTCTGAATCCCATTTGCACAAAACCAAATCGTTAGGACTGAACTCTTTTAACTCAACCAGGCTACCCAGGCCGTCAGAACCCAAGAGTATCGCCACAAAACACCCGTAGAAACTCACTACATCATAAATACCAAAAGATTCAATCACATCTGTTACCATGCCGATCCAACCTACTATGAAGCTGTCCTATTTCCCCGATTTCCTTCTGAATTACTTTCAAATTGATACTTCTCCTTGCCATAATACCACAATCCTTAACCAATATTCACCACACGAGACCCAAGCATAAAACCACACCGCCCTAAGGCTCATAAGCCACCGAATGCTCTCTTAAGCACCTCAAAAATGCCACAACCGAGATACTCACTCCGAAGAGACCTCATGCGTATCTTCAAGTTAGTCTTTCACCTTCATGATACGGAAATGTAGAATCCATAAGGATATAGAAATACCGAGGGTCCCGACACAATCCAATGTAACTCTCAACTTCTAGCCATATACGAACCCGCAAAAATTCTCAATTGCAACATATAAATCTTGAATTCATTAGAACCATTCTCGAGAGTCATCCACTCTACTCAAATCTCAATAACACCGCCCAAATGGATCGCACGACCTATGCCCCATTAGCATAGCAATATCCATGGAAGTAATCCATCCTTCTAAGAAACCGAGCAATTTCCTACTCCATGCACGCTACATCCTTTACAAATAACAACTAATTCATCCAATGTTTCTCATACACCCATAAAGCATAACACAACCCTTATCCAAATTTTCCTCTATGCGAGTCATCCTGGATCCCAACCTCCGCAAGCCATAACTGATTCACCAGTATACCTCAAACTGAAACCAATACAACACAAAGTGAAGATCCTTCTTTCACGTAACAACATTATAACATCCACAATGTGGTCATTAAAAGTATCTTGTTTAAGGGAAGAATTTATTCTCTCGATATTTTTTTCTTTTATATTAGTAGATTGATGTTGGTTAATTGACCAAACTCAAATTATAGTTTATTATGCCTCTTTTAATATAATTCTCTTTGTCGTTAGATTTATCATCGAGAAGGTTTACTTTGATGCCTTGTTGTCACGACCTTGAATCCCAACCTCGGGGTCGTGATGACGCCTAACATCCACTTGCTAGGCAAGCCGATGTGAGATAGTTGATTAGCCAACTTTTAATAGTTTAAATAAGGTGATGATAAATAACGAGAGATAGGATCTTAATCTAATACAACACGAGCATGAGTCATGTGATAGTATCTACCCCCAAAGATCCGGAGTCACGAATACACGAGCTGCTAGAAGTGCTACAAATAGAGTCTGAAATAATTACGACTGTTTCGAATAAAATGAACAGTAAAAGAGGGAAACGGAAGGGGACTCCAAGGTCTACGAATGCCATCAGATCTACCTCAAGTCTCCGTATGGAATGATCCAAGCTGACGTGCCTCATGAACCACTGGGACCAATACCAAAATCTGCACAAGAAGTGCAGAAGTATAGTATGAATACAACCGACCCAATGTACTCGGTAAGTGTCGAGCCTAACCTTGATGAGGTAGTGACAAGGCTATGATAGGGCACTCACATAATTAAACTTGTACAAACATAGGTATATGTACAAAACAACAACAAACAGAGGTTTAACATGTACAATTGGGAGGGGACATGCAAAAGGGGTAAAAGATATGATAACTATGATAGGTATGACAACATAAGATAGTCAAATAAATAATCAACGAATGAAGACAAATAAACGTACAATATAAAGATGGCACGGCATCATCCTTCATGCTTTTACACTCATCCTTACCATGAAATGATGAAATAAGTAACAATGACATGTCAAGACATCACCCTTCGTACTTTACTCTCAATTTGCCCATGAATCAGAAGAATTAGGAAAAATGGCACGATATCACCCTTCGTGCTTTTACTCTCGGTCTCACCATGTAACAATGAATAAATGATATAAAAGGCACGTCATCACCATTCGTCCTTTAATTCTCTTCCTCACTATGTACTAATCAATAAATGAGATAATGAAATGTCACGTCATCACCTTTCGTGTTTTAGCACTCTCCCTTACCATGTAGTAAAGATAATATAACTTTGGGAGATAAATAGTGCGGAGAATGTGCTTTACATCGATTACGATTCCAAGATACCAAACCTCAACTTTTAGAATACTCAACCATTACTAATTAAAGAATAATTATGGAAAGAATGATCAAATAAGTAATAATCTAATCTAAGCATGGATATCATAATTACAAGGCAACAAATCACAAGGAAACAAGTACCACCCGCATGCTTTATTCCAAAAACAACGCATAGATGCTTGTCACCTCACATATGCGTTGAACCCTCATATTAAGTACGTAGCAAATAGGCAAACAAATCATAATCTCTCAAGTCAAGGTTAAGCACGATACTTACCTTGCTTCGCAATCAAATCAAAGTCAATAGGAGCCTTTACTTTGAACTCTGCCTCCAAAATAATCGAATCTAACCAATATCGTTCAAACAATTTAAAATAAGCTTTAGAAACTACCCATGAGTGAAAAAGATTAAATCATTAATGACTTCAAAAAAAGTCAACAAACGCTTGGTCAAAACCCGAGATTCGGATCAAAATCCAATCACCCATTCACCCTCGATCCAGGTTATGTAATAAGTTTTGAAATCCGACCTCAATTGGATCCCAAATTTACAAAAATCCCTAATTTCTACCATGAAAATCCTAGATTTGATGTTTAAAACTTATGAAATGTAATGGGTAAATGAAAAGAAATAGATTAAAGTCACTTACCAATGAACTTAGGAAGAAATCTCTTGGGAAAATTACCTCTAGGGTGTTCAGGGTTGAGAGTTTGAAAGAAATGAGCTAAATCCCACTTTTCCCTCTTTTGTCCAGGCGCAGTGCGAACCCCGCAAATGCGAGAAAAAAATCGCAATTGCGAAGGACTCCCATCTCTGCTTTCGTTGCATTTGGACATGTTGCAAAAATGACCCAGTGATCGCAATTGCGACAAACTCCCAGACCATGCCATCATTGCAAATGCAATGGGGTGTTCGCAAATGCGAACTCTGCAGGCCACTGTGCTCTTCGCAAATGCGAGACCTAATCACTAGAAAAAATCTGATATCTCCTAAACTCTCTGAAATGCGTAGGAAACTCACCCGAGCCCTCGGTGCTCCAAACCACACATGCATAAAAGTGTAAAACTTCATACAAACTAGCTCATCCAATCAAAAAACTGACACCTAGAACTACGAATCGGACACAAAAACAAATAAAATTTTCAAAGAAACTCAAGAACTTTCAATTTTTCAATCGGATGTTCGAATAACGTCAAATCAATATTGTTTTTCACCAAATTTTGCAGACAGGTCATAAATACTGTAATGAACATTTTCTGAAACCGAAATCCGAACCCGGTAGAAACAAAGTCAATTTACGGTCAAAGTTAGGAATTCTTTAAACCTCTAGATTCCTAGTTTTAAACAAATTGTGTTAATTCAAGTTAGGGACTTCAGAATTCATTTTTGGGCATACACCCGAGTCTCAAATAACGATACGGACCCACTTGGACCGTCAAAACACTTATGCGGATCTGTTTGCTCAAAACATTGACCGAAGTCAACTCAAATGAGTTTTAAGGCACGATTTTATATTTTTATCCATTGTCTCATAAAAGCATTCCGGTAAAAGGATACGGACTACGCAAGCAAATCGAGAAAGGCTAACAAAGCTATTCGAGTTCTCGAAACACATAAACGAATGGTAAAACTATATATGACCTATCGGATCATCACATTTGTATTTCAATCCCAATATTAGTGTGTCGAGATGGTCTCACGGTCTACCAGTTTGTGTTCTATAACATAGCTATTCTAGAATAAGTTTAATTATCTGTTTAAAATAGAGAAATATTATCTTAATTCCTATTTTTATGGCAAGAAAATTGATGAGTCCTTTTTGTTTAATCCTGTTTCTCAAAAGAAGTAGGCCCCTTTATTTTAAGACATTCAAAAGAAGTATAGTAGTAATATTTAACATTTTCTGGGATTTTATTAGTTTCTTTTCGGAACTCTTTTAACGACCCTAATTTTCTTTCTATTATATAGAAGAGGCAAAGTGGTCGACCAAGGGTAAAAGAGTAATTTTATATTTTCATAAAAATTGCTACTTTTATGGGTGCCTAAAGGGTGTATTGGAAACAGACGGCTGTAAACACACTCAACACACTCTAGAAGCATCTTTCAATCTCATTCCAAAAAAATAGGCGCAAGACTACGCTTTTCTTTTATTTCGACAATCTTTATTAGCTTATACTTTCCTTTCACTTCTCTTTATCATTGCAAAATTGGGTCTATCTAATTTGGGTATGTTTTCTTTTAGTTTTTGCCCAAATATTTTTCCAGTTTTCTTTAGATTTTAATTTCATGGCTGAAATTCTACCTAACCCTCTTCAGTATTCTTCGGCCTTCAATTTCTTTTGAAGTTTGTAATTTGTTTAATTTGTCATCAGCTAAAAAAGTCTCCAGCCGAATATAATTCTTCTTTTGCTGCTTGATATCATCGTACGGTCCCTTGTTTTTCAAAATTTGTTTATTATTGGGAAATTTATGCTTTTCTCTATTCTTTGTGCATAAATGTATTCATCTTGTACTAAACTTTGTGGAAGTACTGACACTATAATTTGGTGGTGCATTAGAACAAATTAGGCCCTTTTTTGTAAAAATACAGCAAATTGTGTTATTGTTCAGTCCGCATGCCGTTCTTTTCTCTTTCTTTTGCTTTATTTATTGCTAATATAAAGGATTTGTTCGTTATTCCTTTCAGGTATTCTTAATCATAATGGGATGCACTATCAATTAGAAGGTACTAATATATTCTCTCAAAGTTTGATTATGTAGTTATATAGTAAATTGTATGTTCATCTAAGTCGTTTTGTTTGTGATATATGCCAATGAAATTCAATTTGTATTTTACATATTGAATGTCCATATTATCAATGTTAAACATGTAAATTAAAATTTGAGTTTAGTATCTTTTTAAGCCTCGATCTTTAGAAAAATTGTCACGACCCAAACCCCGGTCGTGATGGCGCCCAACACACTGTTAAGCTAGCCCGACCATTCAACAACAAATCTCAACTTATGATAATTCAGGAATTCGAACACAGATACTAAATTACTAAACCATTTTATCAAGATACTATAAGTACGGAGTACTATACTGAAAACCAACAAAAAATACTGGAACATAAACCAAAACAGGATCCGGTGCCACGATCACGAGCCTCTAATACAGAGTGTCATCCTATAACAAGACTGTCTAAGAAACAGAATAATGAAAGATAGGGATAGGAGGGAAGGATCAAGGCTGCGAACGCCATGTAGCTACCTCGATGCTCCCGGTGAAATGCTGCTCAGCTAGACAGGTCCTCCCTCAGACTGTGATGCACCTAAATCTGCACACAAGGTGCAGGGAGTAAAGTGAATACTCCGACTCAGTGAGTAATAAGCATAAATAATAACTGAAGATAAGAAATCACTGAAAAACACAAGGCAACTATAACGGGCAGTACCAAACCTTTAACAGTAAGACCGGCAAGTCAATAAAGTAATAGTACAGATTGAACCATGACAGGTAACAGGTAAGGAATGATGCAATGATGCAATGCAATGCAAATACTGGTACACTCAAGTACCCACTGCGGCGTGCAGTCCGAGCCAACCATATATATTACGTCGACGGCGCTCACTGGGGGTGTGTACAGACTCCGGAGGGGCTCCTACAGCCCAAGCGCAAATAAGCCATCTCGTGGCACCAACCAGGCCCTCGGCCTCAATATCACATATTACTGCTGCGGCGTACAGCCCGAGCCATCCATAAATCCAGAAATCACAATAAGCCCCTCAGGCACTTTTAAATCAGTAATCCACATCCCAAAATATCATTTGAATTTTCAAGTTTAGAAAAAGGGGCTGAGTTTGCAAAAATAGTACTTAAAACCTTGGAACGAGGTTAAACAATGTGCAAAGTATGCAAATCAGTGAAATCAATCCCTGAAGGATCCAAATAACCGACACGAAGCCCAAATACAACAGTCAAATCCAAGTAACGATGATTTCGAACAAGTTCTAGTAGAAAAACACAGTAAAACATCACCGGGACGGACCAAGTCACAATCCCCAATAACCAACAGCCCCGCACTCGTCATAGAGCACGTGCCTCGCCTCAATATAGCGGTACGATGTGAAATTCCGGGGTCTCAAACCCTCAGTACATCATTTACACCCATTACTCACCTCCAGCCGGCCAAAAATCTAGCTCGCTATGCCTTTTCCTCTCGAATTGACCTCCTGGCGCGTCAAATCTGATCAAAACCATAAGGAATACATTACAATAGGCTAAGGGAATATAACCCAATCGAAAAGACTCGAAAAATACCAAAAATCACGAAGTTGGCAAAACCCGAGCCCCGGGCCCACTTCTCGAAAATTATAAAATTCACATCATCGGATTCCTTGTCTCTAAACGAGTCCGTGCATACCAAACTTATCAAAATCGGAGTCCATTTGACCTTCCAAATTCCATTTTTAACTTATAATTTCTCAAGCCCTAACTTACCCCATTTTTGATGAATTTCCACTAATTTCCATGTTAAATCTACCATAAACTCGAATAATTAGGCCAAGGGACTTACCTCCAATCGATTCCCAGTCGAAAATCTCAAAAATCCTCGCTCAAAGTTCTCAAGGTCGCTTAACAATGGTGGAAAATATCCCAAGCTCGCGGATGAAATATGATATTTTAACCATTCTGCCCAGTCGACTTTCGCTTCTGTGGTCCCGCTTCTGCGACCGAATTCCCGCTTTTGCGGATTCTCATTAAAAATTCCCATTCCGCTTTTGCGGCTAAAACTCCGCTTCTGCGGAGCTCCCTCCTATGACCAAAACCGCTTCTGCGGTTAACCGTCCGCTTCTGCGGACCCGCTGATGCGATTATCGTTCCGCTTCTGCGGAACTACCCTACCAGACCACGGACCGCTTTTGCGACCTTTCACCCGCTTCTGCGTAACCGCTTCTGCCGTCCATTTCCGCAGAAACGAAAATACCAGATACCAGCAATATGAACCTGCAACAAATTCTAAAAACTTCCCGTTTAACCACCCGAACTCACCCCGAGGCCCCCGGGACCTCAACCAAAAGCACATACATGATCCAATACCCTATTCAAACTTGTTCAAATCTTAAAAACACATCCAACAACACAAAAATCCTCATTTCCCATCAATTTCAAGCCTAAGTTCTTCAAATTCTTCCGAAAATCACATTCAATCAAAAACCCAACCAAATCACCTCCGAATCACCTGAAATTTTGCACGCATATCTAAAATCACCTAACGAAGCTGATGCAACTCTTGGAATTCCATTCCGAGCCCCGGATCAAAATCTCACCTTCCAACCGAAATTTGCCAAAATACTAACTTCGCCAATTCAAGCCTAATTCTACATCGGACCTCCAAAATCACTTTCGATCACACTCCTAAGTCACAAATCATCCCCTGAAGCTAACCGAATTACCGGAAATCACATCCGAGCCCTCTAACTCATTAGTCAACATCCGGTTGACTTTTCCAATATAAACATTCCTTAAAGAGACTAAATGTCTCATTTTCTACCAAAACCAAACCAATTCGACTCTAACTCACCAAATGCCGATAATGGAACATGAAAAAGCAATAAACGGGGAAAACGGTACGGTAACACATGAGAAGACGGGTCGGGTCGTCACAAAAATATTCAGGGCTGAAAATGGCTATCAACGTTTTTCTTTAACTCTATTTTGAGAAAGATGGTCATTTAATTGAATTTATTTTTCTAACTAGTGAATTTGACCGCGCTTTGCACGGTTATAAAATTCATCAATAAATCGAAAATATATTTTTAATAAATTTTTAACTCCATTAGATAGTTAAATTTTACTTCGCCAAATACTCTTTATGTGAATTTTTAAATTAGAAGAAATTCGAATGAAAATAACAAATGAAGAAAAGCATGGCACCAGCAAGTTGCTACTCCTGCCGCTATTTTCCTTATCTTCATATTTATTTTCATCAGTGATGTCCTTCAATTTCTCCCTCTCCCTACCCTTTACTTCATAAAATCGGAAACTTTTACCCCTTCTTAATGTTTAACACTATTACTCTCTTTACTCTTAATTTTCTATAAATTTCATACAATCAGTTCTTTCAATAGATCCTCACAATCCCAAAACTCCACCATTATCCCCCATAAATAATAAGAGACCACCAATTGAAAAATAAAGAGTTGAAAATAAAATCAAAAGGGTACATATTCTAAAAAAAAAAGAGAACTTGCAGAGCTGACTAATTCCTTATATAGCTATTACTAAGTTTTAACGCTTCGGTATAGCATAACAATCTCTGATCTTTATAATTTTTTTTTTCACTCTAAATTTCTCCCTACTAATGATTTAGGTACAAATCGATATCTACAAATATATAAGAAATATATATGTTGATATGTTTGTAGCTACAAGAGTTAGAAGTTGAAGAATCATTAAAATATATGTTGATTCCATGATTTTCTTCAATATCTCAAGTAAGCAAATGTTAATGTAACCATATTAAGAAGCTACGCTTAATTTGGTTATCTTTGTTGTGATGCCGTCATTTGATATTTGTCGTACCTGCACATTCACTCATTAGTCGATAATCTAAAAGTGGTGATCAATTACTTATTAGCAGATTGATGTACGTTCTAGCACGTTTGCGACAAAGATAAAAGAGAAAAAAGGCAGAAAAACTCCAAAAAAAATTTCAAGAAGCCAAGCTTAATTTGGTACCGTTAATTGTGAGTGCACGTTTTAAAGAATCCGAGCAAACCTCCATGTTGAAATGCACAACTGATGTGCAACAGTGCAGGCTAACTTCTTTGAGTCTATAATAAACTAATTTGTGAGTGCATGCCTGATTGTTGTAGCTAATGAATTTATATAGACTGTATGATGAATACAAAAGGTATCATAAAGTTACACATTAAATATGAACATAATTAATAGAGGATTTATAGGGGGAGGGGAAAAGTTTGAAAGAGACAATAATTAGCTATTAAGATATGTAATAAAGAAACAGTTATATGTAGTCTTATAGAGTTTTTTGGGCTACTAAAAATAAGATAAATGCAAAAATGAGGGGAAAACTCAAAAAATGAGAAAAAAGATAAGTGAGTTTCTTGATCAAAGAGAGGTGCCTGATCACGCCCAACTATGCCTTATAAAAGGACACGACGTTGCAAATATAATCTGAGTATTTATGCCCAGAGTCGAACCCACAAGGAATCAACCTATCAATTACTTTCGTTGGACTTACTAAATTCTATGGAATCAACTTCCCCAAACGTTGTAAATAACAGTTGATTGTATTTCTAATAACTAAGACTGGAAATAAATAAATAAACAGCTGAAAACTAACTATGCTTGAGTTGTAAACAATTATGAGAAGGTTCTAAGGTAGTGATGTCCCCTATTGATGGAATCCCTTCCGGTTATGTTTCATATAGATTCACCAAAATATCTCTATCAATCATGAGCACTTCTTTTACCGTAAATCTCTCCCGAGTAATTACGATAATTTACTAGACGCACCCTCCCGAGATACACTAGCTGGCTTTGTTTATTACAGCTCACTTAGATTGCACCCAAGGCTTCGTTATCCCTAATACCGCCTTTAAACCCGCAGTTATAGATCCCTCTTATACTTAGATTGCCCTCCCCTGGCTCATTAATGAAGGTTTGCAACCCCCGCCTCACCAACTCAGTGTACATGTGAGGACAATGCTGCTGGACCGAACCGATGTCAAGACCTCTCTCCGGAATCAGCCTTTTAGGTGCCTTCTCTGCAAAGCGGTCCTGAGCTTTGGCTGAGACAAATTTGTTACTGTCAAAGGGGCGTGCAGGGGCTGCCCCTTGTGTCCTGGATGAGCAGGCTTGGCTGCTAGAGGATGGACCTGTGGCGCGGCGTTTTCGAGATGATGCCATGATACCTGAAAAACGGGAACACATTAGCACATCCCAACACAAAAGTGTGACGCACTGCGGTTACTCAGACTTCACATGCATGAGTGGTCACAACTACATAGTTACGTTCATTGAGGCCTTTCTACAAACACCTTGTGGGCATTAGGCCTTCACAATCCCTTTTAAGCAATTTATAACTGCAACCCACCACACAATCTCACCAAAATTTACAAATCAAGTGGAACAACACCCCACACTTACCACCCACAAACACCACAACAAATGTTACCAAATTTTCTACACAAAACCAAAGAAAAGCTACTACAAAAAAAAAATTCTAACCCAAACAAAATTCTGAACAAAAAAAAAAAACTAGGGCTCATACCTGTAGTGTTAGAAGGCGGGGAGTAGAGAAGGAAGGTATGGAAGGATTTGGGTTGAGCCTTGGGGAAAATAGCAAAAGGTGGAAATTTGCTGAGGAAGGGAGTGGAAGGAGAAGGAAATCGTGTAGTGAGGGGTTGGGGAGGGTTTCTGAATTGTTGTTGTTAGTGAATTGGGGCGTGGGGTTTGGTGGGGGGGATTAGAAGAGGGAGTGAAGTTGGGATTAAAGAGGGGGGTTTATTAGATGGGGGAGGGGTTATTAGACTAAGGGAAAAAAAAATTAAACAAACAAACCATCAGTTTTGGGGCGGGGCTAGCGCGGTCCTAGCGCGCCCACTAGCACGGTCGCGCTAGTCCAGACAGAATGTTACCAATTTAGCGCGGCCACTAGCGCCGTCGCACTAGTAGCGCGGCCAGTAGCGTGGTCGCGCTAAAATTTTTGATCCCAGGCAGAATGTCACCCAACTAGCACGGCCTGTAGCGCGGGCGCGCTATTGGGCGATGTTTTTCACCTGTTCTTACCACTGTCGATAGCCTTATTGCCCGCCCTTTGTCATCTGCATTGGTTAGCATGTTGTAAACTCTCACAATTAGTAACTACAACTATCGTTGGGTTGCCTCCCAACCAGCGCCTTAGTTAATGCCGTGGCACGATGATTACAACAATTTAATGGGTTGCCTCCCATGCAGCGCCTGATTTAACGTCGCGGCACGACGCAGATAAGCGCATTTAAGGCTCGCTCGACCTCTGAGGTTCCATCATATTTGTCTCAGACACTTCCTTAGGCTCTTTCATGCCTATGTAGAACTTCAATCTCCGCCCATTTACTCTAAATGTGTGAGAGTCTTTCTCCGAGGCAATCTCCACAGCTCCTGAAGGGAAAACTTCTACCACTCGAAATGGACCAGACCATCGTGACTTAAGCTTATCGGGGAACAACCGTAGTCTTGAGTTATAAAGCAATACCATGTCCCCGGGTTTGAAATGTTTCTCAACAATGTTCTGGTCGTGCAACCTCTTCATTCTCTCCTTGTACAACTTTGTGCTCTCGAAAGCAAGATGTCTGAACTCGTCGAGCTCATGCAATTCAGTGATTCTTGTTGTGCATGCAGCCTCAATATCTAAGTTCAGCTGTTTCAATGCCCACCATGCTTTATGTTCAACTTCCACTGGCAAGTGGCAGGCCTTTCCAAACACCAACTTATATGGTGACATACCAATTGGTATTTTAAAAGAAGTTCTATAGGCCCAGAGTGCATCATCTAGCTTTTTCGCCCAATCAGTTCTTGTGGCGTTCACAGTCTTCGTTAGCACACTCTTTATCTCTCTGTTGGACACTTCAACCTGCCCACTAGTTTGCGGGTGATAAGGGGTAGCCACCTTGTGGCGTACATCATACTTTGCAAGCAACTTCTCGAAGGCTCTGTTACAGAAGTGAGTGCCTCCGTCACTGATAATCGCTCTTGGTGTCCCAAATCGGGTGAATATGTTCTTCTTCAAAAATCCTACCACCACTCTTGCATCATTAGTGGGCAACGCTGCAGATTCTACCCATTTGGACACGTAATCCACAACAACAAGTATGTACTTATTGCCAAAAGAGCTGACGAAGGGACCCATGAAGTCAATCCCCCAAACATCAAACACTTCCACCTCTTGAATCGGGTTCATGGGCATCTCATGGCGACGGGAAATGTTCCCGGTCCGCTGACACTCATTGCAGCCCTTCACCCATAGGTGCGCATCTTTAAACACTGTTGGCCAAAAGAATCCGGCCTCTAACACTTTCGAAGCTGTCCTGACCCCTCCAAAATGTCCTCCATATGCCGATGCGTGACAAGCCTGCAAAATAGAAGATTGTTCTATCTTGGGGACATACCTCCGGATCATATTATCAACACATATTCTAGACAGATAAGGCTCGTCCCAATAATACATACGGCAATCACGATAAAATTTTTTCTTTTGTACAGATGAAAGGTCATAGGGAACTATATCGCTGGCCAGGTATTTGTGAAGTCTGCATACCATGGTGCTTCCTCAAGACTAGTAGTGAGCAGCTGCTCGTCTGGAAAGGTTTCCAGAATATCCTCAACCTCAACCGAATTTTTAGCTCCCTCAAGTCGTGATAGATGATCGGCAACTTGGTTCTCTGTGCCCTTACAGTCACGAATTTCGAGGTCAAATTCTTGCAGTAGCAACACCCAACGAATCAGGCGCGGCTTTGACTCCTTCTTCTCAATCAAGTACCTGAGAGCTACATGATCAGTATATACAATTACCTTAGAGCCAATCAGATATGATCTGAACTTGTCTAAAGCAAACACCACAGCCAACATCTCCTTCTCCGTCACAGTGTAGTTCATTTGGGCTCCACTCAGCGTTCTACTAGCATAGTAGATAGGATGCATCAGCTTGTCTTTCCTCTGTCCCAGCACTGCCCCCACTGCGTAATCACTGACATCACATATGAGTTCGAATAGCTGCTCCCAGTCGGGGGCAACTATGATAGGTGCTGTGACCAGTCTCTTTTTCAGCTCCTCGAATGCTACCCTGCAATCATCAGAAAACAAGAAAGGGTGATCTTTTTCTAACAACTTACAGAGAGAGTTGGCAATTTTTGAGAAGTCTCTTATGAATCTCCGGTAGAAACCGGCATGCCCGAGGAAGCTCCTGATTTCCTTGACTGAAGTTGGAGGGGGCAGCTTTGCTATCACATCGACTTTAGCACGATCCACCTCAATTCCTTTGCTTGAAACCCGGTGCCCCAAGACTATACCCTCTTGTACCATGAAGTGGCACTTCTCCCAATTAAGAACCAGTTTAGTCTCGATACACCGTTTCAGCACACGAGTCAGATTTATCAGGCACTCATCAAATGAGTTCCCCACCACTGAGAAGTCATCCATGAACACCTCCATTATATCCTACCATGTCAGTGAATATGGCCATCATGCACCGTTGGAATGTGGCGGGTGCGTTGCATATGCCAAAGGGCATCCTCCGAAAGGCATAAATGCCATACGGGCAAGTGAAAGAGGTCTTCTCTCTGTCCTCTGGTGCAATGGAAATCTAATTGTACCCTAAGTACCCATTCAGAAAATAGAAGTGTGACCGCCCTGCCAATCTGTCTAACATCTGATCAATGAAGGGAAGTGGGAAGTGGTCTTTCCGGGTGGCTAGATTTAGCTTTCTATAATCCATGCAAGTTCTCCAGCCCGTGACGGTTCTTGTAGAGATCAATTCGTTGTTATCATTCTTAACTACCGTCATGCCACCCTTTTTAGGTACACATTGAACTGGGCTAACCCAGCTACTGTCCGAGATTAGGAAAATGATTCCCGCATCTAACCACTTGATTACTTCTTTCTTCACCACTTCCTTCATATTGGGGTTCAACCTTCTTTTGTGTTCCCTGGAAGGTTTGTGTCCCTCTTCCAGTAGAATTTTGTGCATACAGTAGGCGGGGCTAATCCCCTTTATATCTGCCATGGTCCACCTAATGGCAGTCTTGCACTCCTTAAGTACCTGCAAGAGTTATTGAGCATGCACATCTAACAAACTAGATGAGATAATAACAAGTAATGTGGAGTCAGGTCCAAGGAACTCATACTTGAGATGGGCGGGCAGTGGCTTTAACTCCAGCTTTGGTGGTTCTTCGAGGGATGGCTTGGCTGGAGGAGTTTCTCTATTTTCCAAGTGCAAGGGCTCAAATTCTAGAGTTCTATCCCAGAACCCTCTACCCTCTAATGCCAACACCCATTCCGCCAGATCCTCTCCATTTACCTCATCCAAATTCATCAAACATGCAGCAAGGGGGTCTTCAATAGTCAGCATCTCATCATTAGTCTCTACAATTACATCCACGGCATCAATAAGAGAGCAATTGGCGAATTCACTTGGTCGCCTCATAGATTTCTGCACATTGAATGTTATTTCTTCGTCGTTCAGTCTCATCTTGAGCTCCCCAATCTCACAATCAATTAGAGCTCTCCCCGTGGCCAGGAATGGTCTTCCCAAAATTATGGGAATCTCTTCATCCACTTTGCAGTCTAAGATCACAAAATCTGCAGGGAACACAAATTTCCCTACCTGAATCAACACATCATCCAGGATACTAGAGGGTCGTTTCACAGTCCTGTCAGCCAGCTGCAACAACATAGAGGTGGGTCTAGCTCTTCCAATACCCAGCCTCTTATAAATCGCCAAGGGCATAAGATTAATCTTGGTCCCTAGATCACACAGTGCCTTAGCAAAAGCAAAATTACCAATAATGCATGGAATTGTAAAGCTCCCTAGGTCAGACTGCTTTTCCGCAATTGGTCTAGTCACCACTGCACTACAAGTCTGAGTAAGAGTAACTGTGGCCAAGTCTTGGAAATCAAATTTTCGGGACATTAAGTCCTTCATCATTTTTGCATACCCAGGCATCTCTTTCAAAGCATCAATCAATGGTATGTTTACCTGGATTTGTTTCAGCATCTCAAAGAACTTCCTGTATTGCTCCTCCTTTTGGTACTTAGCCAGCCTCTGAGGGAAGGGTGCAGGAGGTCTCTTCTTCCCAATCATTTGGGATTGATCTTTATCAGCTGCCCCATCAACTACTGGCTCCTGGGCTGTCTCAGCTTTAGTCTCGGTCAATCTGAGTGCTATTTCCTTCCTGGGCAGGCTGGACTGTCACCTCTGTCAGTTTCGTTGACTCATCTAGCTCAATGAGCACTGGTATGAGTGTCTCAGCCTGTCTAGTTTCTCGAGCCCTCTCTTGCTGTACATCCAAATCTCTGCCATTACGTAGACTCACTGTCATCAGTTGCTTCGGGCCTTGATCTTTTGGATTTATCTGGGTGTCTGCAGGTAGTGTCCCATGAGGACGATTGTTCAGAGACATCGAAATTTGGCCCACCTGCACTTCAATATTCTTGATTGCTGCATCATGTACATCTACTCTCTCATTAATTTTTGCATTAGACCCAATAACCTGCTGCATCATTGCTTCGAGTCTAGCAAACCCATCTTCCTGCCTTCCACTATGCTGCTGCTGAGGAGGGTGATACCCCTGCTGCTGATTCTGATTATTATATCCCTGTGGCCTTGGGTAAGGAGCCATATTGTTAGGGGGTCTCATACCTCCCATGTTCCCAGTATTGAACTGTGGCTGGGCTGGCCTGTATTGCTGATTCTGCTGGCCCCAAGTCTGGCCACCCTGTCTCTGGCTTCCATAATTAGACACATAGTTCATATCTTCAGGATAGTGATGATGATCATGTTCTGCATTCCACTGATTACCAATTGGCTGACTAATGCAAGATGCACGCAAGCCCCCATTGGTAGTGTCTACAATGTGTACCTGCTGCTTCTGCCCTGCCTCTTCCACCTTTTTAGTGAGTATACTCATTTGAGTCAGTAAGGTGGCCATATTTTCAGCCATAGAGTTAGATGAATATAAAGGCACTGAGTGAACCACTGGGGTGATAGGTGCATTCCTGGTTATCCATCCCGAATTCTGTGCCATCTTGTCAAGCAGACTCTGGCCTTCTCTCCATGTTTTGCTCAAAAATGCTCCACCAGCTGAAGCATCAACTATGTTCTTCACACTATCTGAATTTCCCATGTAAAATCGCTGTCCCAACATCAGATCTGGGACACCATGGTGTGGACATACAACCAGCATCCCCTTAAAGCGTTCCCATGTTTCATGCAGTGTCTCCATTGGTCTCTATCTAAAACTCGAAATTTCATCAATTTGTTGAGCAGTCTTGTTGGGTGGGTTGAACTTGTTGTGGAATTGTTTGACTAACTCCTCCCAAGTTGTTATGGAATTTATGGGGAGTGAGTTTAGCCAGGTCTGGGCAGCTCCTGTTACTGAGAATGGGAACAACAACAACTTGATAGTTTCCTGAGTTACGTTGGGCTGCCTTTGGGTTTCGCATATTGACAGATGATGATAGGCTATAATTACGTATTTTAGTCGCTTATTACACTCTAATTTACTGCACTTTAGTTGATTCTGCGCTTTAATCGCTAGTGTTTTGCACTAATTGTGTGTTTTATGCCTTGTAGGTGTGATTCCGAGCTATATAGATGTTATGGAATGAATTTAAGTGATTTGAAGCTTTGAAGTCTGAGTAAAAGCTCAAGGAATTAAGCCGCGATCGTGTTCGGGGGTCAAATTTGATAGTTGAGAACAAACGAAGACTTGAGTAGGCATATTGCGCACTGTCTAGTAAAATGCACATAACGTTTTGCTCAGAACTCCATTTGGGCTCCACAATATATGGTTGGAAAGCTAACTGAAAGGGATACAACTTTCATATTTTACGTTTTTCCAAATTCCAAAGGGAACAGGGTGAAAAATGCATTCGAAACCGCGACCGCGGAAGTGATCGCGACAGAAAATCAGAGAGCTTGTCTGGACACGGTCCTACCGCGTTTTGGCCGCGGCCGCGCCGCTCCAGGCGTAAAAAAGAAGTCCTATTTCATCCGAGACAAGGTTATTTCAGCCCTACACTATTCCAACTTGTATAAAAGGGGTCCTAAACCTATTTTGAAGGGAGTTGGACACTTTTTTGACATAATTTAGACCTAAGGAGGCTAAGGAGACCGGAGATTCGACCTAAGGAGTCAAGAACACAATAGGAGCAAGGCGCAGAATTCTTCAACGAGTTTTTCCTTCTTCTTCCTATTTTTTTCATTGTTGGTTATGCTTTTTAGTATTGTAGTTTTACATACTATTATGAATAGCTAATTCGTTATCTAGAGTTTTGATGGAACCTTTTGGGGATGAATTGGTTGTTATATTAATATAGTTTTGAGTTAGTTGTTAATCTCTATTTGTTCAACTACGTTTTGATTTTGGTTAATTGAAAGGATCCTCAATTAGCCGTTCCTATTTATTATGTATCTGCTTGAGAGAGAGTGCATATTTAGGTAGTTGTTTGAACAACATCACTCCCAGAGTATAGGCGAGAGTCATAACCGAGGGTTTAGAGGTTGGATTAGAGATAACGATACCCCGGGTGCAATCTAAGTGAACTGTAATGTGAATCTAGCTAGCGTAGCTTGAGCGAGTGCGTCTAGTAAATTATCATAATTGCTTGAGAGAGATTTATGATAGCTGGAGAGTTCATGATTGATAGAGGCAACTAAGTCAAAGCTATAAGAAACATACAACTAATAAAATCAACAATTGGGGAAATCATAACTCTAGACCTCCTTAATTTAGTCTCCAAACCTTTGTCTCGTAAGTTGATAATTTTACCGTTTTATAGTATTTGTTGGTTAATTAGTTAGATATAAAAATCTTAATATTATAATTTAGAAATTGTTCAAACTTGTCTTTCTTGCGATATTGAACAATTACAGCGAAACCTTAGTTCTCTGTGGGATTCGACTCCGGACTTTTAGACCGGATTATATTTGCAGCGACCGCTTATCCTTTTTAGGACTAGAGTTGGGCGTGATCAACAGAAAATTCTTCAAGTGCTGCTGAGGATCTTCGACTTGTGACACCGAAAATAGTCCCTTGTTTTGCAACAAGTGCAGCATGTTATTCGTGATTTGGAATGATTCAGCCTGTATCTGCGGGACTACAATCGCTGTGGCCAGATTTTCAGCTGGGTTGTGCCCAGTCATAGAGAGCAGCCTCTGGCACAGGAGGTGGCGGTGGATTATTTTCGTGATCTCCCATGTTTGGTTCGGATTGTTCCATTGTTTGTTGCTGTTTGCTTTTCTGGTTGGCCCGGTTCAAGGCCTTAAAAACTTTTTCGGGATCTGATAGAGCTTCGAATACCTCACCAGTTCTCGTTGAGTTTCTAGGCATGCGCCTGTGCAACCAAGTCAACAAACGTTAAAATTTCAATGTATAGGTTGGGTATAGAGAAAACTGACTACACCGAAAATTTTTGTATTTCTTTCAATTGTAATTGATAACACCGTTAATTCCCCGGCAACGGCGCCAGAATTTGATCACGCCCAACTATGCCTTATAAAAGGACACGCGGACGTTGCAAATATAATCTGAGTATTTATGCCCAGAGTCGAACCCACAAGGAATCAACCTACCAATTACTTTCGTTGGACTTACTAAATTCTATGGAATCAACTTCCCCAAACGTTGTAAATAACAGTTGATTGTATTTCTAATAACTAAGACTGAAAACTAACTATGCTTGAGTTGTACACAATTATGAGAAGGTTCTAAGGTAGTGATTTCCCCTATTGATGGAATCCCTTCCGGTTATGTTTCATATAGATTCGCCAAAATATCTCTATCAATCATGGGCACTTCTTTTACCGTAAATCTCTCCCCGAATAATCACGATAATTTACTAGAAGCACCCTCCCGAGATACACTAGCTGGCTTTGTTTATTACAGCTCACTTTAGATTGCACCCAAGGCTTCGTTATCCCTAATCCCACCTTTAAACCCGCAGTTATAAATCCCTCTTATACTTTGGGAGTGGTGATGTTAAATAACTACCTAAATATGCACTCTCTCCCGAGTTATGCACACTAAATAGGCACAGCTAATTGAGGATTCTGTCATTTAACTACAACAAACACGTAGTTGAACAAATAGAGATTAACTAGCAAACTATATTAACATAATCAAGAAGTCATCCTTCAATAGGTTCCATCATAGCCCTAGACAAAGGATTTAGCTACTCATACTAGTGTTCATCATTCAATTTCATCACAAATCGTAAAAACAAGAGAAAGAAAGGAAGAACTCGATGGTTGTGTATCCTCCTTGCCTCTTGCCTCTCTCTTTCTTGCACTAAACTATGAAAACCTTGATAATCAATTCTTGGGCGAGCTTGACCTTTATAGGTTAAGTGAATTTACCCCCAGACTTCCAAGTTTACCCCTGAAAATTTGCGTTCCGGAACTGGACTAGCGCGGCCGCGCTAATGGCCGCGCTAGTGGGTTTTTCTTGCTTCATTGTAGCTCCAATCAGAGCTTTAAGGCCTCATACAAGCTCCTCATCCTGCAACATGTGAAATTCACATTTAGAGCCCATTTTTCATCATTTAACTATATTATGACCTTGAAACATAATCAAGCTGGGGTATAAACAATCGCCAAATTACATAAATCTAGCCTATTATCAGTGCCACCTCACACTTTTATTTCCCACAATTATATATGTATATAGATATAGATGTAGAAGTGCGGTTATATGTATTGAATGATTCTTACTTATGTGGCAATATTTCTTTCTGCCTATTTATTAGATTCTCAAGATTTTTGGTTTCCACCAAATTACTACTTTAAAGGATCAGTACTAAAGGATGCATGATTTATTCCAATTACTTTGGAAATGTGCCTCTCCCTATGCTAACTTAGACCTAACTGAATCTAGAAACTTTTAGGGTTCTTCTAATGTGGTGATTGCTTATACACTCTATCTGAAGTATAACAGAAATTCTCCACAAGTTGAAGTTTCAGAAGCTGTTTTAAAGATGGAAACATTGATAGAAATGCACCGTAAGTCAAACCTACGACTCCAACATCAATTAGCTGTCACAACCCAAAACTAATCCTGTCGTGATGACGCCTAACGTGGTACTAGGCAAGCCGACACACTACCAAAACCAATCAATATTTTTATTTTTAAGACAAAACCAAAGCTACTTAACAATAAACCTGCATAAGGAGTTTAAATCAAAATAACGATGCGGAAAGAAAGCCCGACATCGACTAGAAAACAAAACATAAGTGTCTGCGACCATACTTATTTTTTTAATACTAGAGTATACAAAAGATGCAATTATTTCTAGAATTCTCTGTGAAACGAGAGATGCTGCATTGAGAAAACCTTAGAACCACAAACCCGCAAGTTTGGTGGGTAGTTCGTTAGAGATCTTAATGTGCGAGAAATAAACTGTTGGATCCAATTCAAATGCAATCCATAGAATCTAAGATGGCGGATGGAATTCTTAAGAAATTGCCTCAAGAAATTGTTATTTATGTACTTTTGAGATTTCCAGTTAAATCTCTCTTGCGATTTAAATGCATCTCTAAAACTTGGTATATTCTTATAGATTCCTCCACTTTCACCAATCTTCATCTTAATCACACCACAACAGCCAAAAATGAACTCATTCTCTTTAAACGCTCTGTCGAAGAGGAAGACGAACGATTCAAAGTTGTCCTGTCTTTTCTCTCGAGTGATAGTAGTGATAATCTTTGTCACGTCCCAAACCGATGGGCCGAGACGGGCACTCGGTACATAACATATCTTTTATTGTCATACTATCATAGATAACTAAGCCAGAAGGCGGCCGTGAGATAAGTAGATTACAACATGTGATACCAACATATAAATAAGACATACGGGCCTATAAGATCAAAATAACCATTACATAGGCCGAAAAGGCCTTACCATCTTTTACGCACATTCATAAAGAACAATACACGTCTAAATCATACCAACCAAACAAGCCACCTCGAAGCAAATGGACTGTACCAACACCTTCCGCTGAGCTGATAGCCTACTTGGAGGGCTCTCGACCTGTCTATCGGGACCTGCGGGCATGAACCTCAGCGTCCCCAGGCAAAACGGACGTCAATACGAATAATGTACCGAGTATGTAAGGCACATAAATAAGTACATAACATACATGGAAGAAATATAGAGTAAATGACTCAGCCTGTAAGTCTGGATAATTCTGTAATTCATGAAATAATTATAGTGTCATGCATATGCGTGTGAATGTCATATCGTGCATAGGTACATGTTTCATAACATCATCGGGCCTCTGAGGGCATCCCATCATATCTTCTGCCACTGTGGGCAAAATCATCGACGTATACCAGCTGATCAGGTGGTGATACGTATTTAACGCCATAACCTTTCCCATATCCCACATACATCTATATACATATATATACGCGTATATAACGCCATCTGGTCATGGGTCAATGTGCATGTATAAATGCATGAACTGCATATGAAATGCGTTAATAAAATCTCTCGGTACGTCATAAGACCATTATGCCTCTAATTAATATCATGAAATAAACTTTACCGACTTACTTAATTTTGAGACCCATGAACAGATGATAGAATAATATGACACATGGGAGAATAAGAATATACACATCTCTAGTATTTCTACGAATAGAGTAATTTATGGAAGTTGTGTATTTGCTCGTTTCATTCGTGTCGTATAGATCATGCCAAAAATAAAGAAGGGATAGCCTTAACATACTTGAGCCGATTCTCTTGACAATTCCTCTAATACACGACTATTGCGACAAAACGCGTAACGACGGATCGAAGTAGGGAAAATCCGTATGACATTCTAGAGAAAGATTGCATTGTACTTCCTTAGAATCGCAAAATCTCACGTTGCTAAGTATTAAATAGCCTTTTACAAGATTTGATTCTAGCAAATCACGTATGTAACTTGTATGGAATTATATATGATTTTAACAATTCATCAGCTCCAGCCATTGTCAAAGAACGTATGAAAACTTTCTGATCTTAAGGGGATAGGCAACCATTAGCTTTCATGTGTTCAGATAAATTGATATTATTATGCAAACTTTTATAAGAAAGCTAAAAAGAAGTGAATCACTTTGTATGCTTTAACAATGTGACACCTTGTTACATAGTATATGAATCACTTATTGCATTTATTATCCACTTCATGTGCTGCCACTTGGTGCCTTTAATCTTATCCAAATAATTCACCTTTTCCTTAATTAACACATTAATCTCTCCACTAATCTAATAATTAACCAATAACCCACATGATTAAGAATTATTTCAAATTACTTAAAATATTACTCACTTTTAATTCATATTGTACACCTTACTGTCATGACCATGTGGTACTTTGTCTGGTACTAGTCCATAAATACCAGGTATTTTTGCTCGAGCCGTATTTTATCCCAAAATGCCAAACTTCGATGAAACTCATTTTCTTCAATTTTCTTACCCTCTCACCTTCACGAATTTACTCATCCCTTGTTTGGAATAGCATAATACCTATAATCCCAAAATAATCTCATTCCCTAGCTTACGTCGATTAACTTACGACCAAATTTTAACGCACAAAAAAAAATGCGGGATGTAACTTCTCATTTCCGAGCATTCATCAATTTATTTATGGCGCACATCCAAGTACGAAAACATGGGGTGTAACATCATTCCCCCCTTTGGAACATTCGTCCTCGGATGTTGACTGATGCACTTATCATTTTCATGAATTATGCCTTCCGAATACTTTAGTTGTCTTCTTGCCATCTAGGTAACTGTCCTGTGAATAATTCTAAAGGCCAGGGAATTTCCCCCTTCAGGCCTCTTTCTCACTCCATGACTTATGGTCGGAATTCTTCCAATCTCGTAACTGTTGCTACCTTCTATCATGCAGCATGTACGACTTCTTCCTATTATGTGAGCCTATGCGACTCTTCTCTCCTCTTTCCTCCATCTTTTAGCCAATCTCTAGGCCTCACTTTGTGAACATATACAAAATTATATCAAGCTGTCCCTTTGAGCATCATTAGCTTTACTACATCTAAGTAGGCCATACTATACCACAACTCTTACTTCGATTTATCGTTATTGAGGTTTGCTACCAACTCCAGGTTACTCTCATTGCTTATCCTTAAGACTGATGGCCTAAACTCGTCTAATACTTTGTAACTTTTATCCATCCCTTGTTGATACACCTCAATATTGATCTACGATCTACCATTAATAACTTGAGCTCTTATGTAACATGGCCACTAGGGCTCACGTCTTATCGGGGAACATTTGAAATAATTAGACAGATCCACCTGGGGGCGATACCATGCTTCCATAACCATATTTCATAGTATCCCAATGTAATTCACCTTACGTGGGTATTTTAATCCCGTACAATTCGTGAAATCCTCTTCAAGTCATTACTCAATCGAAGACCCAAGCATCATCCTTTATCCATCACAATTACACCCTCATTCTACTACCAGGGCAACATTCCATTTTTTCTAAATGTCATTAGTCTTAGACTCTTTTGAGTTCATTCAGACTATACTGAGCTTTGTATAATTTAGAGAAACCATCAGCTCTTCTTGTTTTCATGGGCTTAATCCTGAGGACTTATCCATTCTCGTCACCTTCTCACTCGCCCTTTCTTATCCTTACTCCTGTCTTCCTAATACCTTGTCGCTTTACCATACTTTAGTTTGCCACTTACACATATCCATTTATACTACTCGCAACCTCCCTTCAACTTTCTTGCACCATATATTTCCTTATAAACTCTTCTTTACTCTTTTAATTTAGACCTCTCGATACCTAGTTCACATAGGCTGGAAAATATGACGCTATCATTCTTGGATATTGAATCCCAGTACTTCTAGCCTTTTGTCCAAAGTATGGACCATTCACAACCTTCTGTATTTGAGTATATCGTACGTTGCTTACCTTTACCTTACTTACCTTAAAAATCTTACATCACATCTTCTATCTCATTCATGGCCTCCCTTCCACATAGGTATGATTCACACCCACAACTTGAAGCTCTATTATAATACTCGCACCTCCTTACGAAATCTCCTGAGAGCTTCATACTGATTTCTTATGAGGTTGGTACCCTTCTAACTAGCTTTATCGTGGAGTCGTTATAGAATATGGTTGTTGTACTCTCTTGTACCTTTGATATTAAGAGTGATTCGACAATGTTCTTAATACGATTTCTATAATTGTGTAGGGCCACTAAATCAGACTCATGGTTCACTTGGTTGATGTAGCTCTTTAGTTTCCTCTTCCTTCTGATCAGCCTTTATGTTGGCTTAAGCTATCTTCCGATCTGCGGCTCATGGAATTTAGTTATTACTTTAGCCTTTCATGGATGCTATGGAAAACCATGAAACAATCTTTTAATGATTCAGTCCTTTATCTATGACCGACCCAATTCCTTCTTTTAACTTATACCGAAGTCTTCTACGGCTGATCATTAATCGAATAATTCCTTTCGTTCCATTTCAACTTTCTTCAAACGTAAGCAATTGCTTTTCCTGGTCTTTCTGCCCCTTGTTGCGTGCATACTTGAGTTCTCACGCGTGCCGAAATTTTTGTGCAACTCATATGGTCTCGAATATTACTTTTTATTTTACTCCCCGCTCATTAGCCATGGTAGGTGCCACTTTCCTTTGGAGTGCTTACAATGTTGTTGCGAGACTGTTGTTACATGACCATTTTTTGTTTAGGTCATATGTATATGGAATATGGAAAAAGGTTATGGCGTTATATACGCACCACCACCTGATTAGCAGGTATACGTCGATGATTTTGCCCACAGTGGCCGAGATGATATGATGTGATGCCCTCAGAGGCCCGATGATGTTATGAAACATGTACCTATGCACGATATGACATTCACACGTATATGCATGACACTATAATTATTTCATGAATTACAGAATTATCCAGACTTACAGGCTGAGTCATGATATTCCACTAGTGGAGTCTGGGGAGGGTAGTGAGTACGCAGACCTTACCCCTACCCCGAAGGGATAGAGAGGCTGTTTCCGAAAGATTCTCGGCTCAAGAGAACAAAAAGACAAAGGTAAACAATGTTAGTATCACCACATAAATCGTAAGAAAATCATAAGAAAAATAGGAACAACATGAAATCCGGAAGAAAGATGCAAAGCAAAACCGATAGGTAGTAAATTGAGGACATATATAAGATAATAAAAAAAGTTGGTTTTGAAAAAAACTTGACTTTTATTATGAATGACTGTTATAAAGAGATATTGTTATTAAGAGGTCTGACCATACCTTGTACTTGGTATTAGCGGTTTCCTTTATGTGCTGTCTTCATGGTAATATGCATTGTTTATGTTAAAATGTATTATTCATTTTTTGGGGGAAAAAGCAAAAACGAAAAATATTGACATGTATATCAATATTAATTTGCAATTAGAAAAAATGCAGTTACTTAAGGAAACAATAAGATTCACCTCCTGTAGCAATTAAGCCACAAAAGAAATTATTATAGAATATACACTAACTCTGATTTTATAAAAAAGGGCAAGAAAATTTAAAAGTCGCATAAACTTCGCAAGACATGACTTCGAATGCAATAGTATTATCATAACTCACAAGTAAAATTTTACTATAAACAAATAAAATAAACATTATCAATTTCGGAAATTTGTTGCCTTTTGACTTATTTTAGTACAATACTTACAAAAATAGTCAGAATTCCCTAGTTAGAGAAGAAATAAAGAGTTTAGCATAATTTTAGTCCATTAAATATGATATACAAGCACATATATACAAAAAAACTGTAAATTGAGACTCTTAACATCCCCCAAAGCCATAGTTTATCATATTTTATTTTCTTAAGAATTTAACCGTTATTTCCAACAAAATCACCACATAATGTAGTAGTTATATGATTACACACATATTATAAATTATAAATTGCATAGATTATATTAACTTATCTATATAATACATCAAATGAATATTTTTTATGAACACCTTTAATTAAACTTACCATAATCAAATCGCCCTCCAAACGAAGAAACAAAATGGTTGACATTCTCCCAAAAAAAATAAGCCAATAGTGAGCATTCACCCAAAATATTGCGACATTATTCACCAGCATAGTATTCGTTTTTTATTCTTCAAGAAAAATAAAGTTGACAATAAATCATAAGACAATAACAAAAAATAAAAAAATAAAAAACCATAGTCGTTCTTATGTGCTTGTGCAATTTTCTATTTCTTGTCCAAGTCGAGTGACTGGTTCATCTCCTATAGTCCGGCACCATCGTACAAAGGTTAAAATAGCTATCTATAATAGGGATCGAAATGTAGCCAAATGAACCTTTTCTTTTAATATAACTGGAGACATGCTTTCATGACTCTGCCAACAAAATAACACCCATCTTTACCTTTCTGTTAAGTCACGCCACATTTTTGGAGTGGCCTTTGTTATTGGAATTACTTCAATACATTTTTCCTCAAAGTGGTCTTGGTATAAAATTAAATGTAATATCAAACGAATATTCAAAATATATGGTGCCAAACAGAAGTTTGTTTTTAGGTTATTTCCACTAATAGGCGTGACTGTTCATAGAGCATGAACCGTTGGCTTTTTTCTTCAATTTTCGTAAGCAAGATATTTAATTTATTTAGAAGGGCATTTATGTAATTTGACTTTTAAATTATGGGCTTCCCACTTTTATAATAACTAGTTTCTTCTCACGTGCGTTGCACGTGTATGCCTAATTATGTAAATATTCCATTAGTGGCCTTGCTAAGATTGGATTGTTCATCAATACTAACGAATCATGCAAAAGAGATTCGGACAAACCTGGACATTTTGATTCATTATTAGATCTTCACGACAGATAAATAGCTTTCGCTCCAAATATCCTTTATGTCAGCCGTCATACTAGTATAACTATCTTTTCGCTTGATTTTGGACTCCATGTGCTGCTTGTGGCCTTTTCTCATAATCTTCCACAGTAAAATAGATGAATCTTCATTTTATAGCCGAACAATCATGCACTATCAAATTTGTTATTAGGTCTTTTTTTTCAAATTTCTTCACATATTTAAATGTTTGCACAATAAGGAAGAATCCACTGAATTGGAAACATAGTATCCTAAAATTATTGTAAAAATTGAAAATAATTCAATGGAGTAAAATTGTACAAGTGAATTTAACGAAAATATAAAATGAATGCAAACAAGATGTTTTCAGAAAACTATCTTTAGGTTAATAATATTTTCATATGGTGCAAATGACAGAAAGACAAAAGTTTATCGCCAAAATAAAATAATATTTACTCAAGGAATTAAAGTTACACTCCATGAATAATCTTATAGACTATCATAAAATGATTGCTTAATAATTTTTCTTCTCTAAAGCTGATTCAAGCAAAAATAGTGGGAGGAATAGTTGTAAGATTACTAAATAATATGGCACAAAAAGTGTTTTTGAAGAAAATGAAAAAAAAGAAAAAAAAACATACGTGATACTGACTTCAAAAAGTAATCATATGCCTTAGGTTGCCACCTAATCTTAGAGAGAGAAAATAGGCGATTTTCAGGCGATTAGAGAGAGAAAGTGCCCTAATGGCCTTGCCGGCCGGCGGCCAGTCTGGTTTAACGGTTGGGCTACCTCCCCCTTCTCCCCCAACATCGAACAACCCCCCAAGACATCAAACAACAACCCTACAACCATGGATTATGCGAAATTATTTAAGCCATGCACGATGAACAGTGCCATGCACGAACAAAACTCTACTGCGGAACCAATTCCTATGCGTCAACCTGCATTTTTGAATGGTGAGCATGTAGTGCAATTTACAGAAGCTGAAGTGGAGAGAATGGATGTGATCGAAGGGCTAAAATATGCTATAGTTGGAAAGCTATCATATGGAAGTCCTGACCTACAACAGATACGTAAAATAATCCCAATGCAATGTGGTATCAAAGGAGAGTGTAATATTGGATTCTTAAGAGATAGACATGTGTTGATAAGAATGACTTTATGGCAAGATTTTCTGAATTTTACTTCGAAGAATGCTCATTGGATCAAGGACAAGGATAGCTATGAATAACAGTTGAGGCCTTTAATTTATGATTCAAAGTTTAAGGCTGGAGAAGAAACACCTAAAGCTATGGCTTGGATATCCTTTTCAGGTCTGTTGCCTACTTTTTTTGTGAAGGAATGTCTGTTTTCTCTAGCTTCTGCAGTTGGGAAACCATTGCACCTAGATATGGCAACAATCAACAAAACTAGACCTAGTTGTGTAAGGGTAAAAGTTTTAGTTGATCTGTTGGCTGACCTGCCTAAGAAAGTGAGAATGGATATAGTGAATGAAACAACAGGTGAGACTAGGAGTGAATGGGTGAGGATCCTATATGATATGCTTCCAAAATATTGCAAAACATGCAAGCTACAAGGACATGATGAGTTTGAATGTTGGAGAATACATCTTGAACTGTATGTGGAAAGGGATAGTACAAAGCAGACTAAGAGGGAAGCTGATCATCCAAATTCCAAACAGCAACCATTGATGATTCTTTCCAGTGGCAAAGTTGTGGGCAATATACCTGGAAATACCAAGGAGCAGTGGAAAGAAGTGAGGGACAATAGAGTAAGAGCCAATGCCAATCAAAATGCAGGTAATGGGAATACTGGAAAAGAAATAGTTCCAGTACAGCAAGGAGGAAAACAACAAGGAGATGGAGGAAATAATAGGAATAATGGTAGACAATTGAATGCAGTTCATGGTGGTACGGGGAAGGAATTAGTTCCAGCTGAGCAAAGAGGAAATAATCAGGTCCAAGTGGGTAACAAGTTTGCAGTATTAGAAGTAGTAGATGAGGATGAAGCAGCTGATAATCAACTGGCTTTAGTAGCTGATCATCCAAGTGCAAAAAGCCCAGTAAAATCTATTCAAGGAGGAGCACAACAGCAACAAAGGGAGACTGTATATAAGACAGGCAATTTAAACCCTACAACACCAGTATTTAATCCCAATTCAGTCGGGATCGGTTCAAATAATGGGGCAGTGGGCACAAATAATAAAACACAAAGAGGTAAGGAGTCAACAACACAATGGGTGCAAAGGGCTTTTAAGGACAATGCAGGGGCTATGACAGTGGGAATTAACACCTCCTGTCAGGATATTCCATTTCAAGATGAGACTAACTTTCCCAAGGTAAATGAGATGGTTCAATGGGTTGGTGGCAGACTGTGGTCAGATCAAAGAGAAGAGGATTCAGATGCAGAGGAAGTACCAGTTGGTGCACCAGTTGATGAAGAACCAATGTATGCTGAACAAGAGGAGGAAGAACAAAGTGTAAATGGAGACCGTATTGTCACAATCAACAACAACACTGATGGTAACACAAACAAAGCAGATGCTGAAGGCAAGGACAAGGAAACAAATAATGACAACCTGGAAGCTACAGGAACTGATGGAAATTATGCAGACAATGCTGAAGGAATAGGGACAAATGCAGGGGATCCAGGAGGAACAAAGGTAGATAAAAATCAAAATACAGATGCTAGAAACAATCAACAAAAGATTGCAGTTGCTGGGAATGAGGTACAAGCTAAACAAACCCAAGTTGCACAATAAAACATTGTTCTATTAGAGAAAAGCCAGCTGAAGTTTTTAAAAAAAGGAGAGGAGCATGCTATAATACCTACGTTTCAGACACAAATATCAGTAGATGTTGCAGGAGGTCATGAACCCAATGGTGCAGATGGGGAAGAGGAGAGAACAGGCATAGATATGGACCAAGAATCAATAGTTCAAAATTTTCAGAATGTGGCAAGGCAGGGTGATCTTTCACCTAGATATATGGAGAAGGCCAAGTGTGCAACAAAAGGCAAGTAAAAACAACAGAAAGACAACATCACTGCTCTCACAGGTGGTGTTCAAACAAGGAGGACCTTAACCAAATCTCTGAATCAGTAATGGATGCACTTATTTGGAATATTAGGTCAGTCAAAACACAACAAGCCTTTGAGAGGTTAGTCAAAATGCACAGGCAGCATCACTATGAATTTATTGGTCTAATGGAACCTAAGCAACAAGCTGGAAAATTGGAGATATACAGAAGACAAATTGGCTTTGCACAGGCAATTTCAAATGTGCCTAACAAGATTTAGGCCTTCATTGATGAAGTGTTTGATGTTACTGTCATGTATGACATGTGCAACAGTTGACCTTAAGGCTTTATCATACAGAAACTCAGGTAGAGCTTATCCTAACTTTAGTATATGCCAAATGTGATGCCATAGAGAGAATAGAGCTATGGGATTCTATGTATGCAATGGCAAGTGACATGACTGTGCCATGGTTGGGTGGGGGTGACTTTAATATCATTTGGGATGAAGAAGAAAAATTTGGAGGTTTGCCAGTATCATTGAATGAAATAGATGATTTTAGGCACTGTGTAAACACCTGCAATTTGTATGATCTTGGTTTCAAGGGCAGCATATTTACTTGGTGGAATGTGAGAGCATAAGATGATTGCATCTTTAAAAGGTTAGACAGATGTCTAGCTAATGACGAGTTTCAGCAAACATTCCTTAGAATTGAAGTGTCTCATCTGTCAAAGATAGGGTCGGATCATAGTCCTATGCAATTGAAGTGTGATATAGAGGCTGTACATGTGAAGAAACCATTTAGGTTTCTAACTTCTGGACTGAGCATGAGTCATTTAAAGCTGTTGTGCAGGAAAATTGGCAAGCAGACTTCTATGCAAGCCCATTTGTCTTGTTCAATTATAAATTAAAGAAGTTAAAAAAGGCATTATCAGTATGAAGCAAAGCCACCTTTGGAGACATTTTTCAAAAAATTGCTAGCCTAGAGGAAGTATTTCTAGCTCATGAAGTTCAGTTTGAATCCAGACCTACAAAGGAAAATAGAGAAAGATTGCAGAAAGTGCAAGCAGAGTTGATCAGGTATCTTGCATTAGAGGAAAAATATTGGAAGCAAAAATCAGGAATGGTTTGGTTCAAAGATGGGGACAGAAATACCAAATTTTTCCATGCTCAAGTCCAAGGTCGAAGGAAGAGATTGCAGCTCAAGAGGATCCAAAACAGCTTAGGCAACTGGATAGAAGATGATGAGGAGATTGCTGAGGAAGCTGTGAAGTTCTATGAAGACCAATTCTCAGAAACAACAGTACCAACATCATTCCACATATTAGATAATATTCCAACTCTAGTGGACATGGAGCAGAACACTGAAATGATGAAGCAACCAACAAAAGAGGAGGTCAAACTGCAGTTTTTGGTTTGAATGGAGACAGTGCAGGTGGGCCAGATGGATACACAGGTACATTTTATCACACATGTTGGGATATCATAGGGGATGATGTGTTTGACATGGTGATAGCATTCTTCAATGGTCATAGTCTGCCTAAATGTGTAATTCACACTAATCTGTTTCTACTTCCAAAGAAAAAAGAGGTGACAACATTTTCTGATTTGAGGCCAATAAGTCTGAGCAACTTATCTCTAGGGTGATTCATGATAGGTGAGTGGGACTTTTGCCTAGTCTTATATTTGAAGAACAAGCTGGCTTTGTGAAGGGGAGGAGTATTGTTGAGAATGTTTTGCTTACTTAAGAAATTGTAACAGATATTAGATTAAGGACAAGGGCTGGACCAAATGTAGTCATAAAACTAGATATGACTAAGGCATATGACAGGTTGTCTTGGCTTTTTCTGACTAAAGTACTTAGGAAGATGGGTTTTGCAGAAAGATTCATTGGTATGGTGTTTGGAATTGTTTCAAACAATTGGTATTCTGTACTAATTAATGGACAAGCTCACGGATTCTTCAAATCATCTAGAGGAGTTAAGCAAGGTGACTCTTTGTCACCTACATTATTTTTTCTTGCCACTGAAGCACTGTCAAGGGGTTTGAATGCTCTGCACCTGAATCTATATTTCTGTGGTTTTGGATTACCTAAGTGGAGTCCTAAAATCAACCATCTGGACTATGCAGATGACACCATTATTTTCTCTTCATCTGATGCTACATCACTTAGATTGATAATGGAGGTGCTATATTTATATGAGGCTGCATCTGGACAGCTTGTGAATAAGAACAAATCAGCTGTATACATGCACCACTTGACAAATGAAGAGGTTGCAGATAAGGTAGAAAGGGTCACATGTATCAAAAGGCAAGAGTTCCATTCACATATTTAGGTTGTCCTATATTTTACTCAAGGAGAAAGATGGAGTTTTATCAAAGTTTAATTACCAAAGTGATGGACAAGCTGCAAACATGGAAAGAAAATTGCTTTCAATAGGTGGCAGAGCTGTTCTAATAGCACATGTTCTGCAGAGTATGCCCATTCATCTACTCTCAACAGTAAAGCCTCCCAAATATGTCATTAACAAGTTACATAAGATCGTTGCCCAGTTTTTTTGGTGCAACTCTATAGGAGGAAGTAGCAGGCACTGGGCATCATGGAACACTTTGTGTATGCCTTATGCAGAAGGGGGAATTGGCTTCAGATCTCTACATGATGTTGCTAAGGTGCTGTTTTGTAGATTATGGTGGAACTATAGAACCAAGCCAATTTTATGAAGTTCTTTTATGAGCCAAAAGTATTGTAAGAAATTTAACTCAGTAATTGTGCCATGGAGGAGGGGATCACATGTATGGAGGAAGATGTTAGAATGTAGGGATGTGATTGAGCATCAAATTAAATGGCATCCAAAAATGGGATCATCACTTTTCTGGTATGATAACTGGACAGGACTTGGGACACTGTACTTCATTGTTCCACAAGATTTTGGGATTGATGAATCTATTCATAATGTATTGGATGTGGTCGAAGAAGGAGGCTGGAATGTAAACAAATTACTAGAGTCATTTCCTGAGGAATATGTGTCACATATTGTGGAAAATATCAAGCCACCTGTGGTTAATGAGGAACTGAATATACCATAGTGGATGTTGGAACCTAGGGGACACTTTAGTGTCAAATCTGCGTGGGAGTATTTGAGAAGGATAGATGAACCAAAGGAGGCTTACAAAAAGATATGGGTAAAAGGATTGCCATTCAAAATCTCTTTCTTCATGTGGAAGGTGTGGAAGGCTAAACTACCTCTAGATGACTTCATGAGGAGGCTGGGTTACATGATGCCATCAAAATGCCGGTGTTGCACACAGCCAAAGGAAGAGACTCTACAACATCTATTCTTTAGCTCAGATACTGCACGAGATGTGTGGAGATATTTTCTTTCGAGGGCTGGTATCAATATTCAGGGATTGACAATGCATCAGTCTATTATTAAATGTTGGACAATCAAGGTATGTGACAGACTCAAACCAATTATGCAGTCTTTACCATCATGTATTGTGTGGGAACTATGGAAAAGAAGGAATAGTATGAAATATGGTGATGCTGTCTCAACAAGTCGTGTGATATATCAAGTATCATCAACTTTGTAAGCTCTGGTGCAGCTGAGGAAACCAGGAATGCAACATGTTCCTCACAAATGGCAGGACCTATTAACTGTGATGGAAAATTACACTCTTAGACTCAGGGTTGACAAAGTTATATCGGAATTTCCTGGTGCATGATGGCTTAAAGTAAATACAGATGGTGCTTCAAGAGGAAACCCAGGCGAGAGTGCAGTTGGCTACTGTGTGAGAGATGAATATGGAGATGTTGTAGCTACAGTTGGAAAGGAAATTCATGAAACAACAAATACTAAAGCAGAGGAAATTGCCATTATAGAAGCTCTGAGGTTCTGTAGAATGCAACACTTCCCTCAGGTGTGTGTTCAGACTAATTCTATGCTTATGAAGAAGATTATGGAGGGAGTGTGGAAGCCACCTTGGAGTATAGCTAAAGATGTAGAAGAAATCATGCAACTGTTTAATGGAGGCAATTATGTGGTATCTCATATTTATAGGGAAGGAAATAAGTTGGCAGACCACCTTGCAAACCATGCACTAGATGTTGGGGACATTGAATGTCAAGATTTTTGGCAACTGGATGTTCAAGGAAGAAGGATAGTGAATGAGGACAAACTGCAATGTCCATATTTAAGGGTCAAGGTTACCAGGAATTAAGGAGGGAGGATTTAAGGAAGTACAGGAGACAGGAGAACAAGCTGGATCAACATGTTCAAATCCTTAGGGAGGAGGACATGGTGTTCAGATTCTGTGGTTTCAATTACTGCATTCACCATGCTCAAGTCTGTCAAGATGAGAGCATGGGGATCCCTTTTTCACTAACCATGTTTTCTGTTTTGCAGGTATCTGTGATGTAATGTTGTTCTATGTTGTAATGGAGGTCCATTTGGTGGTATTAATGTTCATCATTCATTCTAATGGAAGGACATTACAGCTAGACAATAGCACAACAGCTAGGAGATTTAAAGAGATTGCTGAAAGTTGGAAAAAACTGCCCAAAATGTCTAAGAGAATTGGGCAGTATCAGATATAGTATATAGAAATTTGGAGCATCCAAAGTAGAGGAATAGATGGAACACACAAAAAGGATGCTTCAAGTAGTCAAGTTAAAGTAAGGAGGCCCAGAAAGTCTAAGAGAAGTGGGCTCAGAAATAGAAAAAGGCAATATAAAAATGCAACTAATACAAGTGGAACTGATGGTTTACTATATCACAAAGGAACAACTGAGCATACAGGGAACCAGGCAAATAGCATGAAAGAACACTGGAGTTTGAATGAAAATGATAATGTCATCGACCATGGGCAAATCCTTTTGGAAATGAACATGGTGATGGCTGATTTTGCTAACGAGGTTTTCTTTTTTGCAGGGCAGTTACTGTGGCTATGCCTCATATTGTGATGTACTTTCAACTGGTGTTATTAGTTCTTGTTACTCATTCCATTGAAGGGAAGTCACACATGAGCATAAGTATAGCAATAAGGCTAGGAAGGGGCAGCTCTTATGCCCAGTTTTATCAACTAACTCACATTGCATATAGCTGGAGTTGGCAAGGATTTCTCGGCAAAATGGCTAGACTGTGGATCAAAATTCAAATGCAGGTCACTAATTCAATAACCCAGGGATCAAATCAAACAAGAAGGTCAGGCAAAAACACAGGGATCAATCAAGAAATGGGCTCCAATACACTATAGAGGAGCAATTCTGGAAATGGAAATGGACAAGGCAAACCTTGGTACATTTAACGGATAAGTTGAAGTTACAATGGGCAGGTTTCTCTACACTACAGTATTCTACGACATTTCACGAAGGAATTCATGAAAGGATCTCAACAAAAATCAAGAAGAGGACATATAGAAACGAGCACACAAATGAGGTATGCGGACATGTATGGGCAGTGCTTGTGAAATAATAGGATGATTTGTACATATGCAGCTGGTACTCAGAGTATAGTAGGGTGATTTGGAATAGATTGACATAAAGAATGGCATCACACGATCAAGGAAAGGAGCTTAGTACCAACAGCAAAGGGACAGTGCTTTTTATATGCAACCAACAGCTAGTTTTTATACATTTTAGATTTCATTTTGTGATACTAGTGTTGAGTTCATTGCTCAACATTGGTAATAGGTTTTATGTAGCTATCAAGTTTTATTTCTTTCATAGCGTAAGACCCCCTGACAATGGAATTTGTTTTTTTGATTATATATATATATATAAAAACCTAGCCCTAGGCACCCGCCTAGTGGATTGCTAAAAAAAAGTAATCATCAATTGTTATTTCGTATTTAAAAAAAATACCAGTTTTTTCATGCTTTGTAACTAATCATTCATAAATTCAGTAATTAAATCGAAAGATTAGTTTCAAAATAAAAAATTATTCCTTCTGACAACTTATTAAATATGTATTTTTTTCTTACCTAAACTTATTTCATTTTAACTCTTTTTTTGAGCAAACAGGAATATTATATATTAATAACTACTTGTTGCGTACATAGCCTTCATAGTTTGTGTCATTAAGGACACTTTGATTTCATAAGCTTGCTAGGATATTACAAGCATCATAAGATAAAGTCTTAATACAAACATAGAGTTCCTTTAGATCACTTTCTACTAGAGAGTTTACATAGCATGGTGGTAATACAAAAACTTGTTTTCCCTTATACCTTGCCCGCTTTGCCATGTGATGTGCAATCCTATTCCCTTTCCTGAAGGTGTGTTAGAGGATCACCTTCTGCTGGTGTATGAACAACATGCATTTATCAATATTGTTGTTATATAATTTGTTCCCTTGTTGTATTGATGAATCACCTCTGTGGAGTCCGTCTCTATTTCTAGCGGGAACATTCCCCATTCTTGTGCTGTTTTGAGCCCCTCTATGAGTGCCTTCATCTCTGCTTGTAGTGAGCCATTAGCCTGGGTAGACTTAGCAAAACTAACTATCCAATTCCCATAGGTATCTATGATTACTCCTCCAAGGCCATTTTTTTCACTATGATTTTTAAAACTAGCGTCGATATTTAGTTTGAACCACCCTCTAGGTGGCTTGTTCCATTTAATCTGTATGGGGATTTTGGTATGTGTGTTAGGGCAGTTTTCGGTGAGAAACAAAAACTCTGTTGCTTTTTGGATGATATGGTTAATATTAATAGGATAGTCTGTGTTGTTGTGATTGTTGTTATTTCTATTGATTCAAATATGCCAAATGGCGAAAGGGAAGAAATAACTCCAGTTCAGAATGTTATTTGCAAGGGGGAAATCTAAGCCTTTTACTTGAAGGAGCCAATGCTTATTATTGTTATAAGATTTATCCCACCCCAGTTTTCCCCAAAAGGATTTTACCGCTTGACATCGAAGGAAGATGTGAGTTATAGTCTCTTCTTCTTGACAGTTACATATAGGGCACAATGAGTCAATGTTCATACCAATTTGCGAGAGATATTTACGGCATGATAGTCTATTATGAAGACACTGCCACAAGAAGAATTTAATTTTATTAGGGCAATTTAGGTTCCAAATCCAGGAGAAATCTAGTTGATTGGTTAAAGGTTGTTCTATTAAGGCGTAACAAGATTTTGATGTGAACAAGCCTTTTGTATTTAAGGACCATATAGGGATGTCATTGGTAGGGCCTTTCTTGCGAATTTTTGTTTTGGAGATATTCTCTATATTGATAGGCAGGTTGAGGCTTAGATTATCAAGGCGCCAGGTTTTTTTTGTCATAAATATCTCTTTTTTATTGAGAGGTCAGTTGTGGATAGAGGACCCATCACTTCTTTCCTAAGGTTTCCCATATTAGTAATCCAGTTGGTTTCCCATATATTCATGTTGGAAAGGTAGTGAGGTGACCAAGTGATACCTTTAGAGCAAATATCCCAACATCTTAAGATACTTTTCCAGATGAAGGAGTTTCGATTTTTACCTTTATTTGAACTGTAGGAGGTTATGATTAAACAGGCCCAAGGGGTTATAGCATTTGTTAGAATTCTCCATGCAAGACTTGCTAATATGCATAAGTTCTTTGAAATAGCACTATGAATGCCTAAGCCTCCATTGTTTTTTGGTTGACATACGGTAGGCCAATTAATAAGGTGTATTTTCCTTTTTTCAATGGTGCTACCCCATATAAAATCCCTTGAGTTTTATCAATTTTGTTAAGGATTTTTTAGGAAGAAGAGTGTACTCCATGTAGTGATTGGGAATTGTGTTGAGGCACGAGTTAGCTAGGGTAGTTCTGCCTGCTATGTTGATGAATTTTAATTTCCAGGATGCTAGCTTAGATCTAATATTGTCCATAATAAATTGGAAGTCTCTAGGTCTTGGACAATTATTCAGAATTGGGAAACCTAAGTAAGTGCCAAAGTTATCACATTTCTTTATCCCTAGTTTACTAGCATTATAATTAATAAGGGAAGGGGTGCAATTTTTAGAGAAGAGAATTTTCGATTTTGTGCTGTTAATACATTGACCAGAAATATTACAAAAAATGTCTAGGCTATTCTCAATGGCGTGGCATGACTTATTGTTGACCTTTGCCATTAGTGTTAGGTCGTCAGCAAAAAAAAGGTGGAAAAATTTAGGGGAGTTTTTTCCTAAGGTTATTGGATTCCGGTTCCTAATATCAACTTGGTGATTTATATATCTAGTTAACATTTCTAGGTATAAAATGAGATATAGGGTGAAATGGGATCTCCCTGTCTGATGCCACGACTGGGCTAAAAGAAATTTGTAACAGATCCATTTACTATAACAACTATACTACTTGTTGAGATGCAATTTAGTAAAAGTTTACAGAATTTAGGGGGAAAGTTGAAATATTTCAGAGTGTGGTGAACAAATGACCATTCCAAACGGTCAAAAGCTTTTTCTAGGTCAATTTTCTGAATCATTTGGCCTTGTTTGCCTTTCATTTTTTGTAATTTGGAAACTATTTCTTGGATGATGATTGCATTATCTGAAGCTCTTCTATTTTTCATCAAACTTGCTTGGTAAGGGCTTATTAGTTGCTCTAGGAATGATTTTAGTCTATTGGCAAGAATTTTTGTAACTATTTTGTAGATAGTGTTACAGAGACCAATTGGTCTGAAATTCCTAAGGTTATTGGCATTTGGAATTTTTGGTATAAGGCATAGGTAGGTTTTGTTGATATCTTTAGGGACTTCTTGTGTGTTGAATATGTTACGACAAAACTTTGTTACCGACTGCCCTATGATTTTCCAATATTTCTGGAAAAAGAATGGATGGAGACCATCCGGTCCTGGGGCCTTAAAGGGTTTGAAAGAGTATATAGCCTTTTTAATTTCAACATCTAGTAGGGGTGTATCCAAGGATTTTAGGTCTAGCTTAGGATATGAAGAAGTACTTCCTAGTGGGGTAGTCCACTTAGTTGAGGAGTGAGATGTTGTGAAAGTATTTCTAAAGTAAGTAAGAACATGTGACATAATTTGGTGGTGTTCATTAATCCAGTTTCCATTATTATCTTTAAAGAAATTAATTTTATTTCTTCTTTTTCTATTGGTAGGAGAAATATGGAAAAATCTAGTGTTTGCTTCTCCTTCATTTAGCCAAAGAATCCTAGACCTTAACTTCCAGTAATCTTCTTTGATTTTTAGGATATCATTATAATTCCTTTTTAAGTCCTGTTCTAATTGTTGAAGAAAGATACTAGTAGTGTAACTACTGAAATTTTGAATCCCTTGAAGCCTAGCCAGTAGCTTTCTTTTTTCCCCCATTATATTACCAAATGTATTATTCTTCCAAGGCTTAATTTTGTCTATAAAGTTTTGGCTGCCTTTCAAGTAATCATTTCTTAGCCAGTTGTTTTCAACTATAGCTTGAAACTCTGGATGCTTGCACCAGAAGGTTTCTAGTCTAAAGGGTGCATTGTGGTGTAACCTATTTTTAGGAATTAATTCAATTAATAAAGGATTATGGTCTGAGTGGGTTTTGGATAAATGAATTATAGAACTTTTTGGAAATAATTCAATCCATTCTTCATTTCCTAAAATTTTATCTAGACGTTCCATGATGAGACTTTTGTTCCTATGTCTAAGGTTGGACCAAGTATACTTACACTCTTTGAACCCTTAATCTATTAAGTTACAACTGTTTAGCTTAGACCATATAAATTTAGCTCTACTATCCTTGATAGGTCTTCCCCCAAATTTTTCGTTTGAGGCTAAGATATCATTGAAGTCACCTCCAACTATCCAAGGTCCTTTGTAGGTCTTACTAATATTTACTAGGTTATCCCACATCAAGTTTCTGTTATGGACATTAGTACTAGCATAAATTGAAGAAAAGAGCCAACTTTTTCGAATAGGTAATACCTCTATTGTTGCATGGATCTCCTGGTTTCTACGAACCGCATTGTGGACACTAACTACTTTATGGTTCCACATCATGACCATACCTCCTGCTTGGCCCTCCGCTGGAACCTCTATCAACTCCGTAAATCCAAAATCATTAAGCAATTCTGCATGATTCCCCATTCTTGTTTCTAGAAGAGTTACCAAACAAGGTCTATGAGTATCAACTATTTCCCTAAAATTCCTTCTGAAATTGTCATTGTTTCCTCCCCTTATATTCCATATAATAATGTTGGTTGGACGATTCATGGCATGATTAATGGTTGAGTTTGCTGGTTCCCCGTTCCCCTGATCCCTCCTGGAAACACATGATTCCTTCTTAGAGATGGCACTAGGATCATGGCTCTGTTGCCCACTGTTGGATCCTGAGGTGGCCTGATGTCCATCGAGCACTTGAAGAGTGCCAGTGGGCAATTGAGCACTTTCCTATTATCTTGCATCTCCCTGAAGAGAAATACCTTTATTCCGTCTAAACTTGAGAACTCTAGGACTCGCTCTAAGCTTAGGTTGATGGGTTCTTCCTCCTCCTCCATTGCTGCTTCTACTGGTCCTGGTATTTGGTTCTCTTGATCCTGTGGAGGTGGAGCTTGTTACTGCATGGGAGGGGGGGGGTGAGGTTGTTCTTGGGGTACTGGGTTGATCTCCCATGGTAGGAATATGGGGTTCAGGTGGATGTACATTTCTGTTGGAAAGAAGGACATGTCTAGTGGAGCATTTTGTGGGTGAATTGGGTTGAACTGTGGAGGCATGTTCCATGGATTCATCATTGCATGGACCAGTTGAGGGATTAATGAGGGCATCAGTGGTTGGATAATGTTGTTTAACCACATCTGATTGAGATAGTTGTTCATGGCAAGTCTCATGCCCTCCGTTACTAGCTGAGCTAGGTACTGAGTGTTGTGGAGTATCACAATCGCCTCTTGCCCATTGATTTTGGACATTGAAAGAGATTGCATGGCCCGTTAGACCTAGTTCCATCTACGAGGAAAGTTGGTAATCCTGTGCCTGTGGAGGTTGCACATACACAATTTGTGGCTTCTCTAGTGGGGGAAAGAGTGGTAGGTTCTCCATGCTTTGTGTTCTTTGTTGTCGTAGGATCTGGATGAGTTTGTTCCTTTGTCTTAGGGTTGAAGGTAGTCTTGGCATCTTTAATGGAGGATTGAGAGTTTAAATAAGTGTTAGCAGGCGTGGGATTGGGGCTACTGGTAGAAGGTGATTGATTGGGGGTTAGGGTAATGGTAGGTGATGATTGCATGGCTTTTGGTTGCCCAATGCCTTGTCTTATACGAGGATCCTCCATGGATATGGTATCCATTTCTTCCTCAAGGGCGTAGGACATTTGTCCATTTTCATTAGCCCGTGGTGCCATTTGGCTTGCATGCCCAGGAGTGGGTATGTTTCCAAAATCTGAAGGAAAGATTTTGTTCACTCCCTTGTCTAATGTAGGATTTTTACTAGATTTTTGGATTAGTTTCTTATTAGGGTTAGTAGGGTTATCATTAGTAGGAGGGTTATTTTTGTCCATCTGGGTATCATTTTGCATGGCTTTTTTATCTTTTTTTTTGTTAGTATTATTTGTTGCCACGTTATTTTCCAGCATAGGTAAGTCTTTGTTTTGAGAAGACAAGTGTTCATAAGCACTTGTATTATTATTTTTTAATTTATTGTTAATTAAAAGATCAGTGGTATCTTCTAAACCATTTGCTCACTTTCCAGGAGGGAAAAGTGGTTTTCCATAGACAAGGTAGTTTGGTCTATGTTCGTCGTAATCGGGTTTTTACTTTGTTGATGATTAGAGGATTCTTTAGGTTTGTATTTTAATAGTTGGGTATTTAAGAATTTGCCTGTAGTAGCATTGAAAAGATTTACAGAGATACCTGGGCCTTTGGAATAGTTGGGTGGATTTGTGAGAACTGGACGAGGATTTCTTGGACCTTGTTTCCTTCCTTTACTAAATGAGACAGTTTTCCATTCTTCCTCTGAGTTTTCTGTTGTTGATATGTCTTGTTACTTGGATGAATTTATCTTTCCTAGGGATTTTTGGACATAGCTACAATGTCCCACTGTGTCTAAATCTTCCACATTTTTTGCAGAGAAAGTTTTCTCTTTCATAGTAAATGTACTGCTTATGGAGGCCAATATAGAGAAAAGGTTGGGCTGGGATTTCTAATCGTATTTCCACATAAATTCTTGCATAACGTCCCCTTAAAATGGTTGATGTACAAACATCAATTTTTAATAAGCGTCCAATTGCATTTCCAATTTTTTCTAGAATTTTTGTATCGTAAAATTCTGTTGGTAGATGTGGAAGCCTAATTCATACCACTGAGGTGGTTAGTTTCTCCTTTATAGCCACAAAATTTGGTTTCCATTTTGTAATAGATAGGAAATGGCCATTAATGAACCATGGACCTTGATGAATAGCTTTCTCCATATTTTCCCTTTTTTTGAATTTGATAATGTAGTAGTCTTCGCCAAGATCGATTAGGGAAAAGTCCTCCGTTGGATGCCAAAGTTCACGAATCTTCTGTTATATATTGGTGTAACATACGTTTTCCTACCAATTTAATGATGATAGAGCTTTTCCATAGCTCATAAATACGCTGCCTGTCTTCTTCAGTTAGAGGGATCTGTTTGATGCCTCGTGCACTAGAGATTGATGAGTGCATGGACGTTTCTTCTTCCGTGGAAATCTTTGTCAGGTCCATATCGGACTGTCCTAGGTTTGGGGAAAAACTAATTGGGTCAGAAGCAATTAACATGATTTGCTCATTAGTTCCTTTGAAATAGGTTTTTCATGCTAAATGTCTGGGGGTTTGGGTGGTATTGAGTATTGGGATCCATAGGGTTGTGGATGGTAGTATCCTTCAAGAAGAGAGACTCTTTAGGGATTGTATTAGACTTGTATCTCGTGTTTTTCAAGGATTGTCAATCGAATTTCAACCTTTCATGTTTTGGGGATGCGGACAACTTTTCCATTTCTTTATCTTTAACTCCTCTTGTTTTTATATTGATGTGATATTTTTCTCTGCAATAATCTTAGTCACATTATATGTTATTTTTTCATCTCTTCGCTATAACAATCTATCACATTATCAAGCAAAAAAGAAAAGGAAAACAGAGAAATGACAAATTAAATAAATCAAAAAAGATTTAATACCATAAATTGCTGTCTATGTACAATAGTAAGTTGTTATCTTGGCTTTATTTGCAGTCTTTATCTATGTCCTCTAGTCACTGGAAAAAGAACGAAATTTAGTTATCTAATGTTTGCCAACGGTAAAAACCAAAAATTAAAAGGGATAGTTTTAGTTATTCATAATTAGAAAGACACAACTGTTAAAGAAAAGACATACCAATTTATTTTTTTTCTTTTAAAATGTATATAAAATTTAGAAGGGTGAATAGGTAATTTAACTTTTAAGTTTAGGGGTTCATGCTTTTAATATAGCTAGTCTCTTGGCATGTGCGTTGGACGTGTATCGCAAGTTATGTAGTACAACGTAAAACTTTCCGATACTATTCAAACGAAGTTTTGAATAAATAAAGTACAAGTTTTTGTGAATGATCAGGTGAATTATAATATAATAAATTATTTTTCGGGGTCAAGATGATTGAATATTCTCCTAACATATGAAGATGAACAATAAAAGTTTAATTAGATACATGCAATTTTTATTTTAACGTTTTTCAATTTTTTGAGGTAAAAAATTGTAATGAAGCATATATCACTTAACACATCTTTATAGACGATAAGGAAAAAACTCAAAACTGCCCATGAACTAGACTTAGGGCTAAATATATCATCCGTCCACCTGTTGAGGTAAAATTGCCCCTAACGTTTTTATTTCGGCTCAAGTTTACCCTTATGAGTAATGATCATTTCCACCAAATAATATATTTTATTTAACAATGACCTGGTAGCTTCTTTTTTGAAGAATTTAAAATACATGTTCTCAATAAGAAGACCCACATATATGTACTCATTTTTGGACTAACCCTGTAACGACCCGATCGGTCGTTTTGAGCTCTAGCATGCCGTTCAACGGTTTGAGGCCCTGAGTAGCTTCACTTAAGGTATTATGACTTTTACGCATGGTCTGAATTGAATTCCGGGAAGTTCGAAGTTGATTTGGAAAAAGAATGCCCGTTTCGAAAGCTTTAAGTTGGAAGAATTGACTAAGATTGAATTTTTGAGTAAACGACCTCAGAATCAGGATTCAAAGGTTCTAACAGATTCGTATGATGATTTCAGACTTTGGCGTATGCCCGAATCGGGTTTTGGAAGACCTGGGAACGTTTTGACACCAATTGTAGAAGTTGGCATTTTTGAAAGAATTTCATAAGTTTGGGTTGAAGTACATTTCAGTGTTATCGATGTCCGTTTGGGATTTCGAGTCTGGGAATAGCTCCGTATGGTAATTCTGGTGTTGGGAGCGAGATCGAAAGTGAATTCGGAGGTCCGTGGGTCATTTTGGAGTCATTTGGCTAAAGTTAGAAATTTGAAGGTTTTTGAGGAATTTGACCGGAAGTGGACTTTTTGATATTAGGGTCGTTCCGATTTCAGAAGTTGGAGTAGGTCCATAATGTCGAATATGATTTATGCAAAATTTGAGGTCAATCGGACGTGATTTGATAGGTTTCGGCATCGAATGTAGAAGTTTGAATTCTAAAGTTCATTAAGCTTGGTTTGGAGGTCGATTCATGATTTTAGCATTGTTTGATATGATTTGCGGCCTCGAGCAAGTCCGTAATGTGTTTTGGGACTGGTTGGTGTAATTGGACGGGGTCCCAGGGGCCTCGGGTGGATTCTGGATGGTTAACGGATCAAATTTGAAGTTGACGAAGACCTGAAGCAGCTAGGATTCTGGTGTAACCGTACATGCGAGAAGAAGGACGCAAGTGCGGCTATGTGGTCGCATAAGCGCATTTGGGCAGAGCTGGAAGGAACCGTAGATGCGAGGGTATTTCCGTATCTGCGAGCCCGCAAGTGCGTGGTAAGCTCTGCAGATGCGGAACATGTGAGGGGCAGCTGGGCCGCAGACCCACAGTAGCGGAAGGGCACGCGTAAGTGCAAAGGCGCAGATGCGCTTGAAGGACCGCAGAAGCGGGTTTGCCCAGCTTGAAGAGGACCGCACATGCGATGCGTTTCCGCAGGTATGGCTGGTGCACCGCAGGTGTGGAAAGGCTGGAGGCAGTGTGTTCTTTTAAGATCGGGAATTGGTCATTTTTCTCCCATTTTCATTTGGTGTGGACAATTTTGGAGAACTCCAAGGGGAAATGTTCTTCAAGTATCTCAAGGTAAGTTGTTCCCACTCATTACAAGTTAAGTACATGATTTAGATATGGATTGAACATGGAAATTAGTGGGAAATCTGGGGTTTTGGTGGAAAGACCTAGAATTTGTATTTTTGGATTTTGACCACGATTTTGGGTATAAAATTAAGAGTAAATTATATATTTGAGTTCGTGAGGTTATGGGTAAATTTTATATTCGAAAAATTTCAGAATTTGGGCACGTGGGCCCGAGGGCGTTTTTGTCAACTTTTTCGATCGGGGTTAGAAATTGTTATAAATTGGATCATTAGGAGTAATTGAGCATATATTAATTGGATTTGCATAATTATTGGCTAGTTTTGGAGCATTGTGCATCGATTTGAGTCTTCGGAAGAGCGTGAAATGCCGGTTATGGGACTTCGGAGCGAGGTGAGTCTCATTTCTAACCTTGTAAGAGGGAATTGTCCCCATAGGTGAATTAATTGAATATGTGCTATTAATTGTGGGGGCTACGTACGCACGAGGTGATGAGAGTCCGTGCGTAGCTACTATTATGCTTATGTTCGGGTAGTCAAGGACCCAATAGCATGCTTTACTTGCAATAATTGAAATATTGTTATCAATTTAAAAAATACTTAAAACATATTGAACACGATTCTTTAAAAGACTGGACATCGTTTCTTGATTTTCAAAAGAGAATTTTTTTCCTCGAATAATTGCTTCCTGATGAACTCTTGATTGACTGTTTGTTGTGTTTATTTATATTTGACCGTGTCGCATGTATGATTCGCGAGCGGGGTAATAGATGCAACTATGGTTCGTGCCATTCGACCCTCTGGCAGTGCTCAGTTTAAATATTGTTGGATTGGATCGTACGTCCTCGGCATGACTTGCGCATGTTTGTATTGCTTGCCTTGAAATTTATTGATGTGATATTATTTCTTCCCGGCTTGAGAATATATGTATAAAAAGATGAAAAGGAATTTGGGAATTTCCCATAAAAGAACGAATTGCTTACTTGCTTCATTCTATTGAATTACAATCACGTTTATGAAAATCCTCGATTTATTATATTATTGACGTATCATTACTGGACCTCTAGTAAGTGTCGAAGTCGACCTCTCGTCTCTGCTTCTTTTAGATTAGACGGGATACTTACTGAGTACACGTTGTTTTCGTACTCATGCTACACTTGCTGTGCATTTTTGTTGCACAGGTACATGTATTTCTAGTGGCTTACTTGGTGTAGCAGCATGGCTGATACTGGGACTAGGTGAGCTGCATTTCTCGAGGCGACCCGCAACTAGTATAGTCTCTTCCAGCATATTGTATTTACTATCTGTCCAATTTGTATTCCGGACAGTTATTGCACTTTATTTGATTCCCTAGTAATTGCTCATGCACTTGTGACACCGGGTTCTGGGATGTCTATGGAATTAGTCAGTATTTTAAAATTGTTAAAGATATCATTAATTATTCAGTGAAATTCATTCGTTATTTTTTAAATGTATGAAAGAAGTGCATTTTGAAATATCTAAAACGAGAAGTTACTAGTTATTTAGTGTTGACTTGCATGACAGTGGTGTCCAGCGCCATCACGACCCTTAGTGGATTTTGGGTCGTGACAACATGGTATTAGAGCACTAGGTTCCCTTAGGTCTCACGAGTCATGAGCAAGTCTAGTAGAGTCTTGTGGATCGGTACGGAGGCGTCGGTACTTATCTTCGACAGGCTACAAGGCTGTTAGGAGCACTTCCCTTCTTGATTCCTCATCGTGCGATTTGATTCCCTTTAAGGCTTACGCCTTCATTTCCTTTCCATTCAATCTTATGCGACGCGAAGCGCTGGTCATGAATCGCCGGTTGAGTAATTGTAATGGTACTACGAATGTGGCGCGGGATGTTTCTCCCCACGTGGTTGTTTGAGCTATTGTCGTCGTCTTGTGGAAGGATATCCTATCGTTTCAGCTCAGTAGCCGTACTTCTGGGAGCTCTGAGACTAGGCACAAGTTGCCATAATGCTTATGAACGGTGGTCGCCCAGTATTGATGTGATGGTAGGATGCTTGCCTACGCGGCGGGGCAGTGAATGACTTGAAGAGAGGTTTACTCAGTGCTTGATTTAGAGAAATCAGTATTTTATTTCCGGCGGAGGAAAGGCAATCAGACTAAAAATGATCAGGTTTGGGTTGATGGAGTAACGAGGCTTGGTATTTGCGAGCGTAGCGGAATTTACATCTGCGACGCGGTGTCGTCTTCCTCGATTGAACGTGTTAAGTTTGCCGGTGTTATGATCTTCTTCAATCGCCTTTAGGCAGAGCATTGTGGAATGGTGTCAGGGAACGACTATCAGAGATCGCGGGGTGCGGTGGTTTAGGATTGAATAGGTATTTCTAGTGTGACGGCTCGAGAAAGATGATCTTCGGAAAGGTCTAAAGTAGTGGCGATTTGTTGGTGCAAGTACATTGAGATAGATATCCACTGAAGAAGATCCTTATCCTTCTCCTTCCCTTTTTTCGGAATAAAGGTGGGATCCGGACAAAATCGATGAAACGGAAGAAATAGGCAACAACTGGGCGGCAAAAGGCGAGGAAGGTGTTGTTTTAAGCATCAAAGGGGGGGGGGGTGTGTGATAATTTATGTGGTACCCAATTTTGCTTAACTGAACTATAGAAGGACCTGGTTCTTCTAGGTGTTCCAACTATTGCTGTTTGGAGAATAATAAATACAGAAAATAAAGAACACAGAGATTTTTACGTGGAAAAACACCTGGCTCAAAAGGTGAAAAAACCACGACCTACTACTCAGTAGGATTTTCCCAAACTTCCACTAAAATTACTGAGCCAAAACAGTATTTACAAAACTCTTTGTAAACCTAAGGATTAACTCTAATCCCGTTGTGGCAACCAGCCTCTAACTGCTGCGACGACTTCAAGTTAACTCTAATTTGAATACTCAAAGTACCTATTACAATTGCTTCTAGATAAAGCTGAAAGGTACAATATAAAACACCTACTACAATTGAACTAGAAATAAAGAAAGACACATAAAACTCTTTATGGAGTTGGTTCTTCAATCTGGTTCATGTAGCTTCTGGTTTGCACACTTGAATCACACACGAACTACTTGCAAAAAGCCTTGCTATTTTGCTCCCAATTCACGTTTAACTTCTGCATTTTTGTGCAACACTTGAAATGTGAGAACATCCTGCAATTTATAGAGTTAGTAGATGAAGAAATAACTAGAGTTCTGATGCAACTCTTCCTTGGTGGAAGAGTTCTAGTTTATCTCAACTTCTAACTCCTTCCCTATCTTGGATAATGCTCTCTTTGAGTAAGGAGTCCTTCTCCTTATCAATTATGCAACCTTTTCGATCAGGAGATATTAAATACACCAAGTTAAGCTTATCTCCTTCATGTGCATCCCACATGCTTGAATCTGCCCGTTTTTGTGCACCTGAGGGATGGACCTGGTTCATGTCTTAGTTCCTTTGTTACTCTTCAAAACTAACCTTTACTTGGGCCATCAAATTCCCCTTTTTGATGATGACAAACTCTGTGCTTTTCATACACTTAGACTCTGCCATAACTCAGCTTCAACAACAACACAATGTTAGAAACATTTTTCCTTTTTATCACTTATCATCAAGGACCAGGTACATGAGGTTATAAACATCACTGTTCAAAGTGTAAAGCAAAACCTTTTTCCCCCTTTTGGCATCATAGAAAAGTTGCATAAAATGTAAGATAACTAGATTTTAAAGCTTACTCATGGCCACTGGGGCTACTTCAAATGCAACATGGATTAATCATCATAGATCAAACTAAGAATTTCAACCATCAAAGAAATATAAACAAACAGTTAGAGCAAAAATAGTGAACTTCATTGATCATTGATAAGATTCTACCACAAAGCATAAGAAGAAATAAAAATACTAAAAACATGAGCAAAAGAAACAAAACGTCCCGAACTAAGTCACTGGTTGATCTACACTAGGCTAGGATTTAAGGCTTGGAAGAGGTAGGGGCTGGGTTATTTGCTTGGAGAAGTTTCAGCATGTCTTGAAGAATTCCATCATTCTTCTCCTTTTCCCTTGCAAGTTTAGCTCTGAGAACATCTCTTTAGATTGTACCTCAACCAATTGTGTCTTCAGCCTTGCTATCTCAGCATCCTTTGCCTCACTCTCCTGTAATAGAGCTCTGACCTTGCTATTGATAGGTGTCCTTTTAGATGAACCAGGTTCATTGGGAATTGCAGCTTTTCCCAAGTTGAACCAACCCCTCAGTAGCTTCGTCAGACCCACTTCCCCCTGTTTTGCTCACACTCTCTTCTATTTCAGTAAATTCCTCTCCCCAAATAACCATGGCGCTAGTTTCTTTTGTTAGACCAATAGGAGTGGGTGAAGAATCAACCACTCTTGTACCCTTTCCCCTTACATTACTCCTAGCACCCTTGCTCTCTTTTTCGTTTCCCTTTTTATTTTTACCACCAACTTCTCCAGATTCTCTAGTCTCAACACCTGCTATAGATCCTACCAATATAAATCTATTCTCTAAATTTGCAGCAACTTTAGATTGTCTCAGGAGTAACTTTAGAATCAGAAGATACCTGTTCAGTTTCGGAATACCTACTTTCTTCCCCCTTCGTAGCAGACTTAAATGAACCTTTAGATTTCTGGGATTCTTCATCCCTACCTGCTTTCAATTTCTTATTTATTTTCTTGATCTGCTCTCCTTCAGCGACAATCTTACGAGCCATCATCTTTACTCTACTTTTCATAAAGTGGTGTTGTAGAAGGTGTGGAAGTGGTTTCCTGTGGTGGTGATGAAGGATTTTCAGAGGTTTTCGACATATCTGGGCTAGGGTATGGAAGAGAAGAGAATTAGATTGTGTTTGGAAGATGAAAGAAGAATGAGAGTTTTTGACGGCTTGAGAGAGATGATGTAAGGAATACACTAAATCTGATCAATATACAGGGGAATAATTGATGGGGTAACTACAGCTTTTCAGACTCTTCGAAGTTTAATTAAACTGAAATTCAGTTTTGAAGAGACGTTGGAGTGTATCCCTAGAATCTAGATACTTCCATTTGGTTGGGACTCTTTTGAATGAGACTGGTTCACTTGTAACGGATAAGTCCAAAAGGAGGTTGGTATTTGGTAGGACTCTGCTCATGATCCAAATATAGTTATTTCAAATTATGCAGAGTGTAGAAAACATATCGTGTTATCTTGATGAACCAGGTTCTTCACTGATAATTCTCTTGTGTGAGTCTAAATTTGCCAAAATAGAGAAAATATCATTAGTGATTAATGAGTCATTTTGACACATGGCACAAGAGTATACTATGGAAAGTATGAGACTGAGCAAGATTTAATCTAATTATACAATTTACTGACTTTCTAACCAAAATTTGTTTTTCAATTTTTTTTCATTTTTTTCCGTTTAACCTTGAACTGGTCCTTTTAGGTGATATTAATCATCCCTAATTCCAACATGTTCCTCTCAGAGTGATCTCTACTTAAGGCTTTTGTGAAGAACTCAGCAATTTGCTTGTCAGTAGCACAAAATTCCACAGTGGCCAAGCCTTTCTCATAGTTGTCCCTCAAAAAATGGTGCCTAACATCTATGTGCTTAGTTCTCTTATGATGAATCGGTTTCTTTTTCATACTAATAGCACTAGTGCTATCACAAAAAATAGGGATGCAACCACATCAATTCCAAAGTTCAATAATTGCTGTTTGATCCACAACAATTGAGCACAACATGAAGCAGCAACAACATACTCCGCTTCAGCAGTAGATAAGGCCACTGAATTTTGCTTTATGGTAGCCCATGACACAAGACATGAACCAAGGAAGTGTGCCATACCTGAGTTGCTCTTCCTATCCACAAGGAAACCTGCATAATCAGTGTCAGCATATCCCACTAGGTTAAAATTTCTACCTTTTGGATACCAAAGGCAAAGGTCAGTGGTGCCTTTCAAGTATCTTAATATTCTCTTGACAGCAGTCAAGTGGGACATTTTTTGGATTTTCTTGAAATTGAGCACAAAGAACTATACTGAAAACAATGTCAGGTCTGCTAGCAATAAGATACAAAGGAGAACCAATCATTCCCCTATACAACTTCTGATCAACAGATGAACCAGGTTCATATATATCCAATTTTGTGGATGTTGCAATAGGAGTGCCAATTTATTTGGATGTTCCTTCCTGGTTTTGTTACTAAGGAATATGTTCATGACAGGTTCCCTCGAGGTTTGAGGATCAGTTCCTCTCTAGTCAGTTCCCCCTATCATGTTGCCATGGGTGGAAGGACCTGTTCCATCACCTGTTCCTTCCCGTGATGCATCTTCAGGCTGGACTGTGGTTTCACCATTTGAATTTCTTATCAGCCCAATATCTTCATTATCTTGTTCCTGCCTCAGAAAGAATGTTAGTCTTTAAAAAATAACATATACAATTTTTTTCTACACACATAATTCTTTTGCGGTATATCTTATAAGCATTACTATGTGAAGAATATCCCCCTCATCACTTCTAGGATCAAACTTACCTAGGGAGTCCTTTCCATTATTGTGCACAAAGCACTTGCATCCAAATGTCCTAAGATGGGATATATTTAGCTTTCTCCCTTTAAGTGACTCATAGGGAATCTTCTTAACAAGAGGTCTAGTCATGCAACTATTTATGATGTAGCATGCAAAAATTCAGCAAACTTAGCATTTTCAAATTCAGTTCCATGATCAGACCTAATTGATGCAAGTTGATTACCTAGTTGTTTCTGAGTTTTTCTAACAAAAGAAGTAAACATGTCAAATGCTTCCTCTTTAGATGTTAAAAACAATGTCCAAGTAAACCTAGAGTAATCATCAACAAGCACCATCACATATCTTTCACCACCTCTGCTTAATGTTCTCATTGGATCACAGAGATCCATATGGACCAGTTCCATCGTTCTGGTGGTGCTTACCACTTTCTTGCACTTAAAAGAGGATCTTACCTGCTTCCCCCTTGCACAAGCCTCACAAACTTTGTCTTCCTTGAACTTGATGTTAGGCAGCCCTATCACCAGATCCTTGGAGACTAATTTGTTGAGTTGACTCAGACTTGCATGTCCAAGTCTCTTGTGCCAAAGGAGGGGATCATTGTCCAACACACTTAAGCAAGTGAGTTCGTTTTCTGAAAGTGTGGACAAATCTACAATGTAATGTATTGTTTACTATTTTTCCCTACAAAACAATCTTGTCAGTGGTAAGATTAATCACAAAACATTTGGTAGAGGTGAATGCTACCAAGTTACCTCTATCACATAATTGTGATACACCAATTAGACTGTACTTTAGGCCATCTATCAAGTAGACATTCTCAATAGAGTGAGAATCAGTCTTACCTACCTTTCCAACCCCAATAATCTCACCTTTCTTCCTATTTCCAAAGGAGACGTTACCTCCTTTGAGGTCCTCAAGTGAAAGGAACTAGTTCTTGCTTCCGGTCATATACTTTGAACAACCACTATCCATGTACCATATTTGGCTGTTCCCCTTCACTTGGACCCGCAAAAGGAAATCAAGGGTTAGTCTTAGGAACCCAAACTAGTTTGGGTCCCTTTCTATAGGCAAAAGGGTGAATCAGATTCTTTTTAGCCCAACCTGGCAGCCTATTTTTCCCTTGAACAAATTCTTTATTCTTTTGACTAGCCTTTTCTTTTGCAATACATTCACTTTTATAGTGACCAGTTTTACCACAGTGTGTGCAAATTATGTTCTCAGGAAGTGTGAGGTACTTGCTTTTGGGATCCCACTTAGGTGCAGGGGTCCCGTAGCCAAGTCCTCTCTTATTGCTACTATGGTGTTCATGTAGCCATGAAAGTGCATCAGAGGACCTATTCCATTTACAGGTTCTGTCTAGCTCGTGCTTAACCTTGTTTAGATCCTCCTTAAGAACTCTTATCTGCTCATCTCTTTTGTACAACTCATCTTTCATTTTTCCTACATTTTCTTCTAAAGTGAGTTGTGTGTGATCAGCTTTCTTTTTACCAGTTCCTAATTTCAATTTTAGATTTTCAGATCTAAGATCTAGGACAGTGGTGTCAAGTTCATGAACTTGGTTCTTTAACTCAGCATTTTTACTTTCACTTTCATTAGCCCTAAGTTCCAGTTTTTTGCACTTAGCTTTCAAAATCACACACTCCTTAGACAACTGTTCCTTTTCATTGTTTAGATCCTCAGATTAATCAATGAAATCCAGGAGTAACTTAGATAGCCTTTCTTTAGACAAAAATTTAATCTTGTCTTTGAGATGAATTATACTTACCTNTCCCTACTCATTATAAGTTAAATACATGATTTAGATATGGATTTGAACATGAAAATTAGTGGAAAACTTGGGGTTTTGGTGGAAAGACCTAGAATTTGTGTTTTTGGATTTTGACCACGATTTTGGGTATGAAATTGAGTGAGGTTATGGGTAAACTTTATCTTCGAAAAATTTTGGAATCCGGGCACCTGGGCTCGAGGGCGTTTTTGTCAACTTTTCGATCGGGGTTAGGAATTGTTATAAATTGGATCATTAGGAGTAATTGAGCATATATTAATGGATTTGCATACTTATTGGCTAGTTTTGGAGCATTGTGCATCGATTTGAGTATTCGGAAGGGCGTGGAATGCCGGTTATGGAACTTCGGAGCGAGGTGAGTCTCCTTTCTAAACTTGTAAGAGGGAATTGTCCCCATAGGTGAATTAATTGAATATATTCTATTAATTGTGGAGCTACATACGCACGAGGTGACGAGAGTCCGTGCGTAGCTACTATTATGCTTATGTCCGGGTAGTCTGGTACCCTATAGCATGCTTTACTTGCAATAATTGAAAACTGTTGTCAATTTAAAAAATTCTTAAATCATATTGAACGTGTATAGTGATTCTCTAAAAGACTGGACATCGTTTCTTGATTTTCAAAAAAGAAATTTGTTTTTCCTCGAATAATTGCTCCCTAATGAACTCTTGATTGACTGTTTGTTGTTTTTATTTATATTTGACCGCGTCACATGTATGATTCGCGAGCGGGGCAATAGATGCATCTATGGTTCGCGCCATTCGACCCTCTGGCAGTGCATAGTTTAAATATTGTTGGATCGGGCCGTACGTCCTCGGCATGACTTGCGCATGTTTGTATTTCTAGCCTTGAAATTTATTGATGTGATATTGTTTCTTCCCGGCTTGAGAATATATGTATAAAAGATGAAAAGGAATTTGGGAATTTCCCATAGAAGAAAGAATTGCTTACTTGCTTCATTCTATTGAATTACAATCACGTTTAAATAAATGCTCGATTTATTATATTATTGACATATCATTACTGGACCTCTAGTAAGTATCGAAGTCGACCTCTCGTCTCTACTTCTTCAAGATTAGACGGGATACTTACTGAGTACACGTTGTTTTCGCACTCATGCTACACTTGCTGTGCATTTTTGTTGCACAGGCACATGTATTTTTAGTGGCTTACTGGGTGTAGCAGCATGGATGATACTGGGACTAGGTGAGCTGCATTTCTCGAGGCGACCCGCAGCTAGTATAGTCTCTTTCAGCGTATTGTATTTACTATTTGTCCAATTTGTATTCTAGACAGTTATTTCACTTTATTTGATTCCTTAGTAATTGCTTATGCACTTGTGACACCGGGTTCTAGGATGTCTATGGAATTAGTCAGTATTTTGAATTTTTTTAAATATATCATTAATTATTCAGTGAAATTTATTCCTTATTGTTTAAATGTATGAAAAAGTTCATTTTGAAATTTCTAAAACGAGAAGTTACTAGTTATTTAGTGTTGGCTTGCCTGTCAATGGTGTCCGGCGCCATCGACCCTTAGTGGATTTTTGGTCATGACAAACCCACGCAAATTGCACTAACCCGATCTGAAGTGCCTAACTTTGTATTACCAAATCAAAACAATAAAAGGAAATCAGAAAATTAAAAAATAGTATCATTGTTTGATCGAATGCACTTGCATTCATGCTTTGTTTCTGAGTTTTCGAATTTCATTGGTATAAGTATTTGAAAATGCAACTGGGTTGATTGGTGGAATTGAGAATCGATCATCCGTTGCTGAATTGAAGAGTTTTAGTGCTTAAAATTTTCCTTGATTATTCTATTGATTGGGATCTTTGGTGGGTCAAATTCGTGGCTTAAAATTGTCAAAATTGTTGGGAGAGTTTGGTATTGAAAGTCGAAATTGTTGCTTGGAACTAGCTGATTGCTATTATTTGATGCAAAGTTTATCTACTGTCTTGGTTGCTCGAAAACACAAGGAATAAAGTTGACCGCCATTGAAGCTAAGCTTCGAAGCTTGTCAAAATTTTCAGATCTAAAATTTTAGAGGGTATTTAGTGATTTGTGAATATTTATGTATGTCTACATTTATAGTTATCTACTTATTTGAACTAATTTTCTTGTGAAAAGAATTAAAAGATTCATTGCAGCCATTAACACGACTCTTCTTTCTTTGAAGAAGAGCCACTTAGAAAAAAAAGAGAAGAAAAAGAAGAAAAAGAGTTTTTTTTGTGTGTTCCCTTTTTTCAGTTAGATTTTTGGTCCGGGCTGGGTTAGTCCGAAAATGGATACATATGGGTGGTTTTTTTTTAATGTGGACAAGTGTTTTAAATTCGACAAATGACAAGCTGCCACATCATTATTAGATAATTTTTTTTTCCGAAAATGGCCGTTAGTCACAAGGGTAGACTTGAGCGGAAAAAAAAACGTTAGGGGAAATTTTAGCCTAATAGGTAAAAGGACGATATATTTGACCCTAAGCCTACTGTTCGAGGGTAGTTTTGGCCCTTTTTCCCTAGACGATATTCCATTATATGTTGCTTTTGTCCATATTGGTTGAGTGTGACGTATGAAATCTAAGCTCAACTTTGAACCACATATTCTTATTAAATTTTACAAATTAAGGCATACCTTTAATCTATTTTTCGCACCTACATGTGTTATCTCAATTCATGGAAGAACCAATCAGTTCTTCCAGAAAAAAAAGAGAGAGGTAGATGTTTGGGTCGCTGATTTTTTTTGGAGCGTTTTCGTGGTCCTCATGCTTCCTTCTTTGATCAAATGTGGGGAAAAAATCAACGTCAAATCCTCATACTATAGACTGTAACCTCCTTCAGCTCAATCCAATGATGTTGATATTTAGTCGGTCAAAATATCATGTCCGCCTCTCCTTATATCTGACTACTGCCTTTGTTAGGAAACTCAGAAACAACTAGGTAATCAACTTGCATCCATCAGGTCTGATCATGGAACTGAATTCGAAAATGCTAAGTTTGCTGAAATTTGTGATGAGCATGGTATAGATCATAACTTCTGTGCCCCTAGGACTCCTCAACAAAATGGAGCAGTTGAAAGAAAGAACAGGACTCTTGAAGACATGGCTAGGACTTATGCTTCTTTCTAGTAAACTGCCCCATAGCTTTTGGGCAGAGGCTGTAAACACTGCATGTTATATCATAAATAGATGCATGACTAGACCTCTTGTAGAGAAGACTCCCTATGAGTTACTTAAAGGGAGAAAGCCAAATATATCCCATCTTAGGGCATTTGGATGCAAGTGCTTTGTGCACAATAATGGAAAAGACTCCCTAGGTAAGTTTGATCCCAGAAGTGATGAGGGAGTATTCTTGGGATATTCTTCACATAGCAAAGCATATAACGTGTTCAATAAAAGAACTTTGTGTGTAGAAGAAAGTGTACATGTAGTGTTTGATGAAACTAACATTCTTTCTGAGAGACAGGAACATGAAGATGAAGCCATTGGACTGGTAAAAGTTTTGAGTGGAGTCTCAACTCAAGCCAAAGTGGCACCAAAAGAAGGAACATGTGATGGAACAGGTTCTTCCATCCAGGGCAACCTGACAGGGGGAACTGATCAAAGAGGAACTGAAACCAATCCCCTAAAGGAACTTGTTCATGATCCTGTTCCTCAACAACAGAACATGGGAGAAACATCAAGCAGAAATCAGTTGGTTGTGAAACCTCACAAGTATCAAAGTTCTCATCCCATTGAGAACATAATTAATGATCCAACCTCTAGAGTTAAAACTAGATCACGACTAAAGAATCTGTGTGCTTTTGATGCTTTCCTATCTCTTATTGAACCTAAAAATGTTGTTGAGGCTTTGCAGGATGCAGATTGGGTAAATGCAATGCAAGACGAACTCAATCAGTTCGAGAGAAGTCGAGTTTGGCATCTAGTTCCTAGACCCAAGGACAGATTAGTAATTGGCACAAAGTGGGTCTTCAGAAACAAGCTTGATAAAGATGGAACAGTTACAAGAAACAAGGCAAGACTGGTGGTCCAAGGCTATAGCCAAGAAGAGGGTATAGATTATGATGAGACCTTTGCTCCAGTGGCAAGACTAGAGGCAATGAGACTCCTCAAAGCCTTTGCAGCACACATGGAATTCACTCTTCATCAGATGGATGTCAAAAGAGCCTTGTCTTAACTGCTGCCAAGAGATACTGAGATATTTGAAAGGCACTACTGATCTGTTTCTTTGGTACCCTAAAGGTAGTAATTTTAATCTAGTAGGGTATGATGATGCTGATTATGTAGGTTTCCTTGTGGATAGGAAGAGCACCTCAGGTGTGACTCATTTTCTTGGTTCATGTCTTGTATCATGAGCTACTAAAAAGTAGAATTCAGTGGCCTTATCCACTGCTGAGGCTGAATATGTTGCTGCTGCCTCTTGTTGTGCTCAATTGCTATGGATCAAACAACAGCTGATAGATTTTGGCATTGAAGTTGGTTGTATTCCTATCTTCTGTGATAACACTAGTGCTATAAGTATGACAAAGAACCCCGTTCATCACAGAAGGAATAAGCACATAGATGTTAGACACCACTTCTTAAGAGATAACTATGAGAAAGGATTGATTTCCATAGAATTTTGTGCTACTGACAAGCAAATTACTGATATCTTCACTAAAGCACTGAGTAGAGAAAACTTTGAGAGGAACAGTTTGGAATTAGAGATTATTAAGATCACCTAATAGGACCATCTCAGAATGTACAATAAAAAAATGAAAAAAAGGAAAAAAAATGAAAAAAATAATTTTGGCTAGAAAATCTGAACTTGTGTAAATATCTAGATTAATTACTACTCAGCTTCATACTGTAATTAGTATACTCCTGTGATATGTGTTAATATGACTCACTGATCTCTTACAAAATTTTCTCTATTATGGCAAATTGAGGCATGTTCAAGAGAATTCTAAATGAAGAACCTGGTTCATCAGTATGGGTTCATCTGAAAGCTAAGGTATGATTTCTATTCTCTGCACAATTAGAAATGTGAATATTTAAATCATGAGCAGAAGTCCTACAATTGTTCAATTCCTTTGAAAATTCTATCCGTTAGCTTTGAACCAGTTCCGTCCACCTTAGAACTCTAAACCACAAAATTTGCCTAAAATCTAGGGAAGCTTAACCGCTCATTCAAACCTGAAATTTCAGGTTGATTAGACCTCTAATTGACCACTGTCAAAGCTGTCGTTATCCATTAAATGTGTATTTATTTTTAAATACCATCATTACATCTTGCCATTTTCATAATCCCAAACCGTCAAAAATTCCCTCTTCACTTTCACTTGCTTTCTTCTCCAAAACTCTAATTCACCTATTCTCTCCAGAAATCAGCGATAATGTCAAACCCATAAGACAACCCTGGAACTCCTCCACAACCCACCCCCTCTGATTCATCTCCCCCTCCTCCACCCAGCACAACTCCTAAACCCAGGCTGAGAAGGGTAAAAATGCTTCCTCGAAAAATAGTAGCTTCTGGGGCTCTTTTAAAGAAGTTGAATACAAAATTAAAGGCAAGACAGGTCCAAGACTCTGAGTCTAACTCTGATTTTGATTCGTACAATTCAGCTAGTGAGGGGGAAGAAACTAGGTCTTCTGACTCGGAGAAGGCTCAAGATTCCCAGGTAATTTCTTCTGTGTCTGAGAATTTAGAAACTAGGTCTGTTCTGGTTGGGCCAATCAGGAATGTAGAATTACCTGAAGTAGGTAGGAGTGGTGGTAAAAAGAAATCTGCAAAAGAAAAGAGAGAGAGGGTGCATATGGTGAAGAGAGGGGAAATGGGAAAATAGTGGTTGATCATTCACCCACTGCTGGTTTGTCTGTGCCTGCTATCTGTGGGGTTGAGCCAGAACATGTAGAAGAGAGTGGCAAGAAGTAAGGGGGAAGTGGCTCTGGTGAAGCTGCTGAAGGGTTGGTTAACTTAGATTCACAAAGAGATGAACCTGGTTCATGAGTTGAAGAAACCCTAGCAGAACTTTTGAAAAAGGTTGGGGCGAGTTATGATCCAAAGAAAAGAAGAACTATCACACCAAAAGCCCCCAGTGCTCCTAAACCCTCTAAGAAAAGAAAGGCTTCATCCCAACACCTACTGACACTTCCTTGCCAAAGGGAAGAGCCACAAGAAGCAGGGTGAAACAGAGTGAGGCTAATCTGCAAAAGGCCTTAGCTGAAAGTAAGAAGAAAAAAATGGATAAAGGAAAAGGGAAGGTTGCCGAGTCGTCAGAGGCTGTTGAAGTTGAGGAGATGGAACATGTCCATCAAGAAAAAGTTACAACAGTGGAGGTTCAGACCCCCAAGCCCAAAAAGCCAAAGACTTCTTCCAAGAAGTCTTCTTATGTGTCTGCAGCTGCTGAAACTTAATTAGCCAAGAGGATAAGGTCTGCAGTGAAAAGTAAACAAGTAAGAATCTCTGAAGAAGAGGAATGTAGTGGAGAAAAAGAAGAAGATGAGTCTGCAGGTGAACAAGACAAGCTTGCCATGTTTCGCAAAAGGAAGATTTTGAAAGGTAGACTGCTGAAAGACCTGGTGGAACTAGGAATGATGAGACTGGTGGATGCCTTGGCTCTCAAGGGTGGAAGGACATGGTCCTTCAGATGGATGGGACGCTAGCCAGGAATGAGATTATTGAGTTCATGGCTGTTAGAGACTGTACGTCTACCAGACTGTATAGAGAACCGGGTTCTCTATGTGTTTCCTCTGAAAGTACTGATGAACCAAACTATATAGCGATCTAGTCCTATATCAGTTTGGTACAGTGCTAAGTTTGTTGAGACCACCGATTAGTAGAGTGCCTGGTCCTTTATGGGGTTCTGCTGTAAATGCTAGTAAAGCTGTATGTAAATAAGGTCATGGATTATTACATGAAAAAATCCCACACAAGGGGATCAAAAAACCACGACCTACACCTGTAGGCTTTTAACTTCACTAACTTGCAATCCCCTATTACAAGCCACTTTACAATGACCCTATTGCAAATACTTCAACTAACTTGTGATGCTCTCATCACAAGCCACTCCAAAGAATTTGACTAACTTGTGGTATTTCAACCACAAGCCACTTTGTCACACTACGGTTACAAAGGCTTTTGATTAACTTGTGATGTTTCCACCACAAGCCACTTAGTAACACTACGGTCACAAAGGCTTTTGCTTATGACTATCCCTAGTCACAACATAAACTCAGAAGTTTACGAATTTTGGTTTGTTCCTAAGACAATTCTTCTAAGAAAGCAAACTAGGAATTACAATGAAGAACACATAACAAAGACTCAACAACCTAAGGACTTAAGATGTCTTCGATCTTGGATCAAGTCCTTGAGGTTGAAGCAGCTTTGTTCTTGAGAGAGGTTCTTGAACACTTGAGAGAATATTTTCCTTTTTTGATTTTGCAAGTGTTGAACCAGAACCTTGTGCCTTGCATGAGGTTTATACCACACAAGACATTACCTTAGTGATGTCAATTCACAATGGTGATGTCCAATCTCAATGGGAAGTGACTGTTGCACTGTCTGTAAAACTGTTACGTGTACAGTTGCAGGCAGTCACTTTCTGCAGTTGCTTTTCAGCTGTACTATTGACTTATACTTCTGTCAGGGGAACACTAAGATATCAGGTTCCTAATCTGGTTCCTGTGAACCTAAAGCACACTACCCAGGTTATCTTAAGTCGATTAACCTGAATGATTGTACCAGGCTAGCTTCAGGTCTTTTATCTGGTTCTCTCATGAAGTAAGTTGTTTTACCTTCCTTGATGGTATTTATACTTATGTGACATCACTTACAATGATGTAAGCAAGGTAGGTAAAAAGCCTTCCATAGAAAGTTGACTGCTGCACTGTTCCTGTGCAGTAGCGTGTGCATGCAGTAACTTTCATGCTAGAGAGTTGACTTCATACAGTCTCCTCGGGAACTGGTAGGGACCTGTTTCCTCAGTTGTTCCTTCCACTTTGAAGAGTTGAGTTATATCCTACGCTGGATCCCATTCTGGAGTTTTGTGATCTCAAGGTCTTGTAGATGTATAACAGGTTCCGTATCTGGTTCTGGATGGTAAGTTTGTTAGATCATCAAAACATAAAGTAAAGTACCTATTCCCAAAATACTTGTAACCTATCAATTTCCCCCTTTTTGATGACGACAAACTTAGAATTGATATTCCCCCTGAGAACCAGATCTCCACATTATTCCCCCTACGAATCAGCCATATTCCTCATGAGAACCGAACCTAAGGAACTGATCACAACTGGTTCCTCAAGACTGTTTGACAAATCGTCAAAACNCTATTCCATTTACAGGTACTATCTAGCTCGTGCTTAACCTTGTTTAGATCCTCCTTAAGGACTCTTATCTGCTCATCTCTTTTGTACAACTCATCTTTTATTTTTCCTACATTTTCTTCTAAAGTGAGTTGTGTGTGATCAGATTCCTGTTTACCAGTTCCTAATTTCAATTTTAGATTTTCAGATTTGAGCTCTAGGACTGTGGTGTCAAGTTCATGAACCTGGTTCTTCAACTCAGCATTTTTACTATCACTTTCATTAGCCCTAAGTTCCAGGTTTTTGCACTTAGCTTTCATAATCACACACTCCTTAGAAAGTTGTTCCTTTTCATTGTTTATAACCTCAAATTCATCAATTAAATCTAGAAGTAACTCAGCGAGACTTTCTTTAGACAACAATTTAATTTTGTTTTTGAGATGAATTATACTTACCTCAGATTCCTCATCGGATTTCCCAATTGCCATAAGTGCTTGTTTATCTCCATCTTCATCTTCTAAGTCATCATCTGAGCTTTCACCCCAAGCAGCAACCATAGCCTTTGTTGATCCTTTGTTCTTCTTGTGATGAACCTGTTCCTTCTTCCTGTTCCTTCGTTCAACTCTTTCCTTCTTCCATTCAATTTCCCATTGAGGGCAATTTTTGATGTGGTGATCAGCCTTCCCACACTTGTAGCACCCCTCATTGGTTTGTTTTTCAGGAACCCTTGGTTTGTTGTAGCTTCCATTTCTTGAAGGACCATTTTCTCTTATTAGGTACTTCTTAAAATCCTTTGTGATCATGGTCATTTCATCCTTATCTAGATCAGCACCTTCAGTGATTCTGAATGCCAGGCTCCTTTCCTTCTTAGGTGCATCCATCTTCATGGTTTGCCTTCTAAGTTTATAGGCAGTGAGATTTCCAATTAGCTCATCCAACTTGAGAGTGGCAATGTTCTTTGATTCCTGAATAGCTGTGATTTTGCTTTCCCAAGAGATTGGCAGTACCCTTGTCAAAATCTTCTCAACTTTGTCTTCTTCAAGAATAACCCTTCCAAGAGACTATGTTCATTTGTCAGTGTAGTGAACCTAGTATACATCTCTTGGATAGTTTCTTCTTCCTTCATAGTAAAATTCTCATATTGAGAATACAGCAGTGTTCCTCTGGACCTCTTCACTTGAGGTGTTCCTTTATGAGCCACTTGCAAAGTGTCCCAGATTTCCTTAGCAGTGGTACAACTTTGGATCCTGCTGTACTCATCTGGACCTAGTCCACATACAAGCCATTTCTTGGCTTTAGCATTTTTCTCCCACTTCTTCAGGTCTTCAGCAGTGCAGTCAGCCCTTGTCTTTGGCACGTCCACTCCTTCAGCATTCTTCTTTGTAGTTGCTAAGGGACCATCAGTGACTATGTCCCAGAGTTCATAATCTTCTCCAATGATGTGATCCCTCATCCTGTTTTTCGACCAAGAGTAGTAGTGGCCATTAAAGAGTTGGAGGCCTATCAGTGGATTGCCCTTCCCAGTTCCCAGGTGGTGCACTCATGTTGATCTTTTCCTAAGGTGTTAGCCTCTTCAAGGATAACCTGCTCTGATACCAATTGATGTTCTAAACGTCAATGCCACACAAGAGGGGGGGGGGGTGATTTGTGTGGTACCCAATTTTTGCTTAAACTGCTTCTGGAAGGACCTGGTTCTTCTAGGTGTACTAACGACTGCTATTTGCGGAATTAAAAGTACATAAAATAAAGAACACAGAGATTTTTACGTGGAAAACACCTGGCTCAAAAGGTGAAAAAACCACTACCTACTACTCCATAGGATTTTCCCAAACTTCCACTAAAATCACTGAGCCAAAACTGCATTTACAAAACTCTTTGTAAACCTAAGGATTAACTCTAACCCTGTTGTGGCAACCAGCCTCTAACTGCTGCGACAACTTCAAGTTAACTCTAACTTGAATACTCAAAGTACCTAATACAATTGCTTCTATGAAAGCTGGAAAGGTACAACTTTAAAACACCTACTACAATTGAACTAGAATAAAAGAAAGAGACAAAAAACTCGTTATGGAGCTGGTTCTTCAATCTGGTTCATGTAGCTTCAGGTTTGCACACTTGAATCACACACGAACTGCTTGCAAAAAGCCTTGCTATTTTGCTCCCAATTCACGTTTAACTTCTGCGTTTTTGTGCAACACTTTAATGTGAGAACATCCTGCAATTTATAGAGTTAGTAGATGAAGAAATAACTAGAGTTCTGATGCAACTCTTCCTTGCTGGAAGAGTTCTAGTTGATTTCAACTTCTAACTCCTTCCCTATCTTGAATAGTGTTCTCTTTGATTAAGGAGTCCTTCTCCTTATCAATTATGCAACCTTTTCGATCAGGAGATATTAAATACACCAAGTTAAGCTTATCTCCATCACGTGCAACCCACATGCTCAAATCTGCCCGTTTTTGCGCACCTGAGGGATGGACCACTGGATGGACCTGGTTCATCATGAGTTCCTTTGTCAGTCTTCAAAACTAACCTTTACTTGGGCCAACAAATTCTCCCTTTTTGATAATGACAAACTCTGTGCTTTTCATAAGCTTAGCCCTGTTTCAACTCAGCTTAACATCAACACAATGTTAGAAACATTTTTCCTTTTTATCACTTATCATCAAGAACTAGGTACATTAGGTTATAAACATCACTGCTCAAAGTGTAAGCGTCTTGTTTAAAGCACAACCTTTTTCCCCCTTTTGGCATCATCGAAAAGTTGCATAAAAAATGTGAGATAACCAGATTTTAAAGCTTACTCATGGCCACTGGGGCTACTTCAAATGCAAACATGGATTAATCATCATAGATCAAACTAAGAATTTCAACCATCAAAGAAATATAAACAAACAGCTAGAGCAAAAACAGTGAACTTCATTGATGATTGATATGATTTTACCACAAAGCATAAGAAGAAATAAAAATACTGAAAACATGAGCAAAAGAAACAAAACATCCCGAACTGGGTCACTGGTTGATCTACACCAGGCTAGAATTTAAGGCTTTGAAGAGGTAGGGGCTGGGTTATTTGCTTGGAGAAGTTTCAGCATGTCTTGAAGAATTCCATCATTCTTCTCCTTTTCCCTTGCAAGTTCAGTTCTGAGAACATCTCTCTCAGATTCTACCTCAACCAATCGTGTCTTCAGCCTTGCTATCTCAATATCCTTTGCCTCACTCTCCTGTACCAAGACTCTGACTTTGCTATTGATAGGTGTCTTTTTAGATGAACCAGGTTCATTAAGAATGACATTGACTTCATAATCGCAAGCAAGCAGAGTATTAACCCCACTTCTTCATAGGTACCTTGAAATGTGCAAGCACAGTTGTGAGAATGAAACCATAGGGAATGGCATGAGTTTTTGGTGCCATTGATAACCTTATCAGTAGGTCCAAGAGGGTTTCCTGTTCAGATGGAACAGGTTCATCTATATTTCTCAAGTTGAACCTACCCCTCAGCAGCTTCCCACTTCCCCCTGTTTTGCTCACACTCTCTTCTATTTCAGTAAATTCCTCTCCCCAAACAACCATTACACCAGTTTCTTTTGTTCGACCAACAGGAGTGGGTGAAGAATCAACCACTCTTGTCCCCTTTCCCCTCACACTACTCCTAGCGCCCTTGCTCTCCTTTTTTTTCATTTTTACCACCAACTTCTCCAGATTATGTAGTCTCAACACCTGCTATACATCCTACAAATCTATTCTCCAAATTTGCAGCAACTTTAGAAATTGTCTCAGGAGAAACTTTAGAATCAGAAGATACCTGTTCAGTTTCGAAAGACCTACTTTCTTCCCCCTTAGTAGCAGACTTAAATGAATCTTCAGATTTCTAGGATTCTTCTTCCCTACCTGCTTTCAATTGCTTGTTTATTTTCTTGATCTCCTCTCCTTCAGCAAAAATCTTATGAGCCATCATCTTTACTCTACTTTTCTTAGAGATTGGTGTGATTGAAGCAGTGGTAGAAGGTGTGCAAGTGGTTTCCTGTGGTGGTGATGAAGGATTTTCAGAAGTGTTCTGGGCTAGGGTATGGAAGAGAAGAGGATTATATTGTGTTTGGAAGATGAAAGAAGAATGAGAGTTTTTTTAACCGCTTGAGAGAGATGAAGTAAGGAATACACTAAAGCTGATCAATATACAAAGGAATAATTGATGGGGTAACTACAGCTTTTCAGACTCTTAGAAGTTTTAATCAAACTGAAATTCAGCTTTGAAGAGACATTGGAGTGTATCCCTAGAATCTAGGTACTTCCATTTGGTTGGGACTCTTTTGAACGGGACTGGTTCACTTGTAACGGATATGTCCAAAAGGAGTTTGGTATTTGGTAGGACTCTGCTCATGATCCAAATATAGTTATTTCAAATTATGCAGAGTGTAGAAAACATACCGTGTTATCTTGATGAACCAGGTTCTTCACTGATAATTCTCTTGTGTGAGTCTAAATTTGCCAAAATAGAGAAAATATCATTAGAGATTAATGAGTCATTTTAACACATGGCACAAGAGTATACTATGGAAAGTATGAGACTGAATAAGATTTAATCTAATTATACACAATTTACAGACTTTCTAACCAATTTTTGTTTTTCAATCCTTTTTTTTTCGTTTAACCTTGAACTGGTCCTTTTAGGTGATCTTAATCATCCCTAATTCCAACCTGTTCCTCTCAAAGTGATCTCTACTTAAGGCTATTGTGAAGATGTCAGCAATTTGCTTGTTAGTAGCACAAAACTCCATAGTGATCAAGCTTTTCTCATAGTTGTCCCTCAAAAATGGCTCCTAACACTATGTGCTTAGTTCTCTTATGATGAACTGGTTTCTTTGTCATACTAATAGCACTAGTGTTATCACAACACATATAGGGATGCAACCAACATCAATTCCAAAGTTCAGTAATGGTTGTTTGATCCACAACAATTGAGCACACCATGAAGTAGCAGCAACATACTCAGCTTCAGCAGTAGATAAGGCCATTGAATTTTGCTTTTTGGTAGCCCATGACACAAGACATGACCCAAGGAAGTGTGCCATACCTGGGTTGCTCTTCCGATCAACTAGAAAACCTGAAAATCGAGCACAAAGACCTACACTGCACAAAAATTCAGGTCTGCTAGTAATGAGATATAAAAGAGAACCAATCATTCCCTTATAAACCTTCTGATCAACAGATGAACCAGGTTCATCTATTGCCAATTTTGTGGATGTTGCAATAGGAGTGTCAATTTCTTTGGACGTTCTTTCCTGGTTTTGTTACTGAGGAATAGGTTCATGGACAAGTTCCCTCGAGGTTTGAGGATCAGTTCCTCTCTAGTCAGTTCCCCCTGTCATGTTGCCTTGGGTAGAAGAACCTGTTCCATCACATATTCCTTCTTCTGTTGCAGCTTCAGTCTGGGCTGCATATCATTTAACTTTCTTACCAGCCCAATTGTTTCATCTTCATGTTCCAGCTTATCAGAAAGAATGTTAGTTTTAAATAACATATACATTTTTTCTACACACATAGTTCTTTTAGTGTATATCTTATAAGCTTTACCATGAGAAGAATATCCCAAGAATACTCCCTCATCACTTCTGGGATCATACTTACCTAGGGAGTCTTNGAAACTAGCAAGAAAATAATCACTATTATTTTTAGCCCCACGGTGGGCGCCAAACTGTTTACCGTGAAAATGGTAACGACAATTAAATTTGTAAATGGGATTCTAAATATACGTGATCTATTCCCGAGCTAGTTGTTAGAGCGGTTGATGCTAATAATATGAAATTTAACGATGGAACGCAAGTTAAAATGAGATAATAATCGAACCAAAGGGCATGCTGCCCGGGTATAGGTCTGGTCGATGGGGGACCTCGGGGTCGAATTCGAGCTATCGGGGATAGCCGTGAATGGGATAACAGTTGAAGGTATAATTAAACAAGGCTCTTTATGGCTAACATTAACTTATATGGTGAAGAACAAGTGTAAAAGTGATGGATATCGAGGCATCCTCGGGCCAGTGAGAGCGAATAAGTTTAGAAAGAAAAGAGAGAGAGAGATATTATTGCACTTGTGGAGAAATGGAGCAACATCAGTCCCTTACAAGGTAGGGTGAGTCCCCTTTATATAGGAGGGGAACTCGGCTACAAGTACATGAGCATTAATTACAGAGTACGGATATGGGATGGCTTGATGCGATGCCTCAGCATAGGCTCTGGATAGGCCGACCCTATCAGACTCAGCCGTGTGCCTTGAGAGCTTCCCTCTTTTGTCCTGGCCTCGACCTCCGTCTTCTTCGAATCGGGCCTTGACAAGCCCCGAGGGAGAGGACTAAGTCGTGGCCCCATGTCCTCGGGGTCTCGAGGCATTCTCCCGAGATGGCTTGATAGAGAGAAATCAGGCCCTCTGATTTCACCGAGTACATGTCCTTTGATGCAGCAAAACTGGGAGAGATCCTTGACATACCCTCTGAAGGGTTTGATGACTATAAAAGGCAAAGGTGGCCTTGTCTGGACTCCCTCCCTACTGCCCTTGAAATTACCAGGAGGTTCTGTGATGCTGAAGATGTGAATGAGGCTAGGGCTGTTCAGAAGAGTGAAATGAGGCCACAACACAAAGTTATCTTTGAGTTTGTCAACAAGTTCCTACTGCCCAGGCAGGAGAGAACCGAACCTCTGAATCATGCCTTGAAGAAAAAACCTCTACAAGTCATTTATTGTGTTGGCACATAAATGAGCACTATCGCGTCCCCTTTTTCTCGCGAAATCGGGTTTCGACATTTTTGGGACAACTCCTTTCCTTTTGGGATGGGGTAAGGATTTTAAGAGTCGCCACCTAACGGATTAAGGTGCGTTAGGGCACCTANGTGGTGAAGTCTGAGTAATCACCCATAGTTCACACATCTCACACCCTCACTGATAGGCGTTTCTCTATTGACAGGTAAAATGCAACCATCTAGAAAGACGCACAACAGGGTCTTCCGCTAGTGGACCGGGTAGCTCCTCAAGAGCTAGGGGTCAAGCTAGTGCGGCACAGTTTGAACGCACTAGGTTTGTCTCCAAACCGGCGGAGGACAGGTGATGTTCTAAATGTCGATACCACACAAGAGGGGGGGTGATTTTTGTGGTACCCAATTTTCGCTCTAGAAGAACCTGGTTCTTCTAGGTGTTCTAACTACTGCTGTTTGCGGAATAATAAGTACATAAAATAAAGAACACAGAGATTTTTACATGGAAAACACCTGGCTCAAAAGGTGAAAAAAACCACGACCTACTACTCAGTAGGATTTTCCCAAACTTCCACTAATATCACTGAGCCAAAATAGCATTTACAAAACTCTTTGTAAACCTAAGGATTAACTCTAATCCCGTTGTAGCACACAGCCTCAACTGTTGCGACAACTTCAAGTTAGCTTATAACATGAACACTCTAAGTACATAATACAATTGCTTCTATGAAAGTTGAAGAGTACAATTTTAAACCACCTACTACAATTGAACTAGAATAAAAGAAAGACACATTGGAATTGGTTCTTCTATCTCGTTCAAGTAGCTTCAGGAGTGCACACTTAAATCTCACATAAATTGTTTGCAAAATTGCCTTGCTCTTTTGCTCTTAATTTAGTTTAACTTCTGCGTATGTGCAATACCTGTAAAAGAGAGCAATCACTGTCTTTTAATAGAATAGTAATCAGAGTTTGATTGAGACTCAATTCCTGATCTTCTATCGTAGTTGAGTCCTTGAAGATCTCAAACTCCAACACTATCTTTATCCGGATTGTGTTCTCTTCATATGAGGAGACTTTCTCCCCTTATCCAATATGCAACCTTTTCGATCAGCTCAGGAGATATTGATGCTTGATCAGTAGGACTTATCTCCTTCACGTGCATCTCATATATGTAGGTTGATCATGACTGTGCTTCACAAGATGGACCTGGTCCATAACTGAGTTCATTTGTCATTCTTCAAAACTTCACCTGTTCTTGGGCCAACAAATTCTCCCTTTTTGATGATGACAAACTCTGTGTGTTTTACTAATTCAAAACGTGTAAGAACTCAGCTTAACTATCAACACTAAAATTAAAAAATTCACTTATCATCAAGGACCGGGTTAATTAGGTTATAAACATCACTTATTTCAGAATACGTAAAGCACAATATCTCTTCCCCCTTTTGGCATCATCGAAAAGTTGCGCACACAATGTGAATCCCAGATTTTAATAAATACTCATGGCCACTGGGGCAACTGCAAGTGCAAGCATGGTGCAATCATCAGTAATCTAACAAACATATTTAAACTATCAAGGTCAGAATAATTATTGAACAAAAGAAAACAACAATTGTCATTGATAGAGATATGTTGCCACCAACAATCCACAAAAAGAAAGAAAAACATTCAACCATGAGCAAAAAATAGAAAAATCCCTAATCTGGGTCACTGGGGGTACTAGACAAGTTCAGGAGACAAAGGCTAGGAGTGCTAAGGCTTGGAGGAACTGGAGGGTTGAGTTTGGAGAAGATTCAGCATGTTCTGAAGAATTCCATCATTCTTCTCCTTTTCTTTGGCAAGCTCAATTCTAAGACCATCCCTCTCAGTTTCCACTTCAACCACACGAGCCTTGAGCCTAGCAATTTCAGCATCCTTAGCTGCACATTCCTGAACAAAAGTCCTAACTTTGCTATTGATGGGTGTCTTCAGAGATCAACTAGGTTCAACTGGGATAACATTGATTGGATAGTCACAGGCAAGAAGATTTTTGATGCCAAGTGTTCCTTGCTTGAGGCCATTTCCCATTTCTTCAAAGGCACATTTAGCCTGTCAAGAACTGTGTCAATATAAAGCCATATGGAGTAGCATGAGCCTTGGAGCCATTTATGACCTTGTATAGCAATTTGACAATAAGGGCAGGCCAGTTGATTTGCTTTCCTCTCTCCAGGCACTCCATAAGAACCAGGTCTATGTAGTTAGCAGTGTGCCTTATCTCCTTTCTGGGCAATAAGCACTTGTTGACAAACTCAAACACAACCTTGTGCTCAGACCTCTTCTCACTTTTCTGCACAGCCCTGGCTTCATTCACTTCCTCTGAATCACAGAACCTCTTGGTGATTTCAAGGGCAGTAGGGAGGGAGTCTAGGCATGGCCACCTCTGCCTAGTATAGTCATCAAACCATTTAGAGGGTATGTCCAGAATCTCTCCCAGTTTCACTACATCAAACTGCACTTGAACTCCCTTCACCAGGCTACTAACAACTCCATCCTTAACAGCAGCATTTGCCATAAATTCAATCATCTCATTTCTCGCTAGCCTACCATCCATCTGAAGGACCATGTCCTTCCATCCTTGAGCAGCTAAAGAATTTACCAATCTCATCATCCTTGGTTCCACCAGGTACTTCAACAATCTACCTTTTAAAATCTTTCTTCTGCCAAAAATGGCAAGCTTGTCCTGTTCCTTCACAGAATCATTTTCTTCTTCTTCTTCTCTACTCTAGCCATCATCATCAGAGACTTTTGTTTGTTTAGCTTTCACTGCAGATCTTGTCCTCTTGGCTAGTGTGGGTTCAGTAGCCACAGGCACAGAGGAAGACTTCTTGGAGGAAGCCTTGGGCTTTTTAGGCTTGGGTGTAGGAACCTCCACTGTTGTACCCCTTTCTTGATGGACCAGTACCATCTCCTCTTCCTCAACAAGTACCTTTGAGGATTCGGCAATCTTTCCTTTTCCCTTATCCATTTTCTTTTTCTTACTTTCTTCTAAGGCTTTTTGTAGATCAGCTTCAGTCTGTTTTACCCTTCTTCTTGTGGTTCTACCCCTAGGCACTGAAGAGGCAGTAAATGTTGGGAATGAAGCTTTTCTTTTCTTGGAAGGCTTGGGAACAGTTGGGGCTTTTGCTGTGAGAGCTCTGCGTTTCTTTGGGTCATAGCTTGCCCCAACCTTTTTCAGTAGATCAGCCAAGGTTTCTTCAGTAGATGAAACATGTTCATCTCTTTGCTTGCTCAGATGAACCAACCCCTCAACAGCTTCCCCAGAACCACTTCCTCCTGACTTCATGCCACTCTCTTCTAACCTCTCTTGTGCAACTCCACATATAGCAAGAACTGCTCCCTTCCCATTTCCCCTCTCTTCACCACATGCACCCTCTCTCTCATTTTCTTTTTCAAGATTATTTTTACCTCCACTCCTACGTATCTCAGGCACTTCAACATCCCTAATAGGACCAACCAGAACAAACCTAGTCTCTAAGTATTCACTCACAGATGAACTTACCTCAATAGAGGATTCTTGAGTCTTCTCAGAGTTAGAAGACCCATGTCATTCCCCCTCAGTAGCTGATTGATAAGATTCTGACTCAGAGCTGGAGTCTGAATTTAGAGTTTTGCTTTGCTTCATTTGGCTTGCTTTCAACCTTTCGTTTAAAACCTTTCTCAAAGCCCCAGATGCTACAGTCTTTCGAGCAAGCATTTTCTGCCTTCGTAATCTAGGTTTTGGAGATACAATGGCAGGAGTAGATGAGGATGAATTTGAGGGAAATGGTGGTGGAGGAGTTCCAGGATTTTCTTGTGGGTTAGACATGATTGTTGGTTTCTTGAGAGAATTTGGGAGTTTTGGAGAAGAGGGCAATTGGAAGTGAAGAAGAATTTTTGACGATTTTGGAATTATGATGAAGGCTGGAGAGATGGTGTGTATTTAATGAGATTTAGACATTTAATCAGTAACAATAGCTTTTTGCAGGGGTCAAATAGGAGTCTAATCAAACTGAAATTCCAGAATTTAAATGATCGATTTGGCTTCCCTAGATATTTGGCAAAAATTACGGTTTAGAGTTCTAGATGGACGGAACTGGTTAAATGCCAACGGATAGAATTTTCTAGGAATTTAACAAGTATAGGACTTCTGCTCATGATTGAAACATTAATCTTTTTAATTGTGCAGAGTATAGGAAACATACCTGAGCTTTCATATGAGCCCATACTGATGAACCAGGTTCTTCTTTTAGAACTCTCTTGAACATGCCTCAAATGCCATAATAGAGAAAATTTTGTAAGAGATCAGTGAGTCATATAAACACATGTCACAGGAGTATACTAATTAGAGTATGAAGCTGAGTAAGAATTAATCTAGATATTTACACAAGTTCAGAATTCCTAGCCAAATTTTTTTTTCATTGTGCATTCTGAACTGGACCTATTATGTGATCTTAATCATCCCTAATTCCAACTTGTTCCTCTCAAAGTTTTCTCTACTCAATGCTTTAGTGAAGATATCATCAATTTATTTATCAGTACCACAGAATTCTTTGGAGATCAATCCTTTCTCATAGTTATCTCTTAAGAAGTGGTGCCTAACATCTATGTGCTTAGTCCTCTTATGATGAACAGGGTTCTTTGTCATACTTATAGCACTAGTATTATCACAGAATATAGGAATGCAACCAACTTCAATGCCAAAATCTACCAGCTGCTGTTTGATCCATAGCAATTGAGCACAACAAGAAGCAGCAGCAACATACTCAGCTTCAGCAGTAGATATGGCCACTGAATTTTGCTTTTTAGTAACCCATGACACAAGACATGAACCAAGGAAGTGTGCCATACCTGAGGTGCTCTTCCTATCCACTAGAAAACCTGCATAATCAATATCAGCATATCCTACTAGATTGAAATTACTACCTTTGGGGTACCAAAGACACAGATCAGTGGTGCCTTTCAAATATCTTAGTATCCTCTTGACAGCAGTCAAGTGAGACTCTTTTGGATTGGCCTGAAAACGAGCACAAAGCCCTACACTGAAAACAATGTCAGGTCTACTGGCAGTAAGATACAAGAGTGAACCAATCATTCCCCTATACCACTTTTGATCAATGGATGAACCGGGTTCATCAATGTCTAATTTAGTGGCAGTTGCAATAGGTGTGTCTATTTCTTTTGATTCTTCCATTTTAAACTTTTTGATAAGCTCTTTTGCATACTTCTGCTGATGGATCATGGTTCCATTAGGACTTTGTTTGATCTGCAAGCCTAAGAAGAAGTTAAGCTCACCCATCATGCTCATTTCAGACTCACTCCACATTAGATTTGCAAAGTCCTTACTTAGCTTATCAGTGGTGGCCCCAAGATTATGTCATCAACATATATTTGTACCACAAGGAGATCAGTACCTTTTTCCCTTAAGAATAAGGTACTATCAATTTTACCTCTTTTGTAACCATGTTCAAGCAGAAATTTGGACAGTCGTTCATACCATGCTCTTGGGGCCTGCTTGAGTCCATAGAGAGCCTTGTCTAACTTGTACACATGCTCAGGACATTCCTTGCTTTCAAACCCTGGAGGTTGTTTCACAAACACTTCTTCTTTCAGGTAGCCATTTAGGAAGGCACTTTTGACATCCATCTGATGAAGAGTGAATTCCATATGTGCTGCAAAGGCTATGAGAAGTCTGATTGCCTCTAGTCTTGCAACTGGAGCAAAGGTCTCATCATAATCTATGCCCTCCTCTTGGCTGTAACCTTGGACCACCAGTCTTGCCTTGTTTCTTGTAACAGTTCCATCTTCATCAAGTTTGTTCCTAAAGACCCATTTTGTACCAATAACTGATCTATCCTTGGGCCTTGGAACTAGATGCCAAACTTGACTTCTCTCAAATTGATTGAGTTCATCTTGCATTGCATTGACCCAATCTGCATCCTGCAAAGCCTCAACAACATTTTTAGGTTCAATAAGAGATAAAAAAGCATCAAAAGCACACAGATTCTTTAATTGTGATCTAGTTTTGACTCCAGATGTTGGATCAGTGATAATGTTCTCAATAGGATAAGAACTTTGATACTTGTGAGGTTTCACAACCAACTGGTTTCTGCTAGATGTTTCTCCCATGTTCTGTTGCTTAGGAATAGGGTCATGAACAAGTTCTTTTAGGGGATTTATTTCAGTTCCTCTTTGATAAGTTCCCCCCTGTCAGGTTGCCCTGGATGGAAGAACCTGTTCCATCACCTGTTCCTTCTTTTGGTGCCACTTTGACTTGTGCTGAGGCTTCAGTCAAATCCTTTACCAATCCAATGGCTTCATCTTCATGTTCCTGTCTCTCAGAAAGAATGTTAGTTTCATCAAATACTACATGTACACTTTCTTCTACACACAAAGTTCTTTTATTGAACACTTTATATGCTTTGCTATGTGAAGAATATCCCAAGAATACTCCCTCATCACTTCTGGGATCAAACTTACCTAGGGAGTCCTTTCCATTATTGTGCACAAAGCACTTACATCCAAATGTCCTAAGATGGGATATATTAGGTTTTCTCCCTTTAAGTAACTCATAAGGAGTCTTCTCTACAAGAGGTCTAGTCATGCATCTATTGATAATGTAACATGCAGTGTTTACAGCCTCTGCCCAGAAGCTATGGGGCAGCTTACTAGAAAGAAGCATAGTCCTAGCCATGTCTTCAAGAGTCTTGTTCTTTCTTTCAACTACTCCATTTTGTTGAGGAGTCCTAGGGGCAGAGAAATTATGATCTATACCATTTTCATCACAGAATTCAGCAAACTTAGCATTTTCAAATTCAGTTCCATGATCAGACCTAATGGATGCAAGTTGATTTCCTAATTGTTTCTGAGTTTTTCTAACAAAGGCAGTAAACATGTCAAATGCTTCATCTTTAGATGTTAGAAATACTACCCAGGTAAATCTAGAATAGTCATCAACAAGTACCATTACATATTTCTTTCCACCTTTGCTCATGGTTCTCATTGGACCACAGAGATCCATATGGACCAGTTCCAACGACTTGGTTGTGCTTGCCATTTTCTTGCTTTTGAAGGATGATCTTACCTGCTTCCCCCTTGAACAGGCCTCACAAACTTTGTCTTCTTTGAACTTGATGTCGGGTAACCCTATCACCAAGTCCTTAGAGACTAATTTGTTTAGCTGATTCAGACTGGCATGACCAAGTCTTTTGTGCCACAGGAGGGGATCATTATCCAGCACACTTAGGCAGGTTAGTTCATTTTCTGAGAGAGTAGACAAATCTACAATGTAAATATTGTTAACTCTTTTTCCCTACAAAACAATCTTGTCAGTGGTAAGGTTAATCACAAAGCATTTAGTAGAGGTGAATGCTACAAGGTTACCTCTGTCACACAGTTGTGACACACTGATCAGGCTGTATTTCAAGCCATCTATCAAGTAGACATTCTCAATGGAGTGAGAGTCTGTCTTGCCTACCTTTCCAACCCCAATAATCTCACCTTTCTTCCCATTTCCAAAGGAGACATTACCTCCCTTTAGGTCCTCAAGTGAAAGGAACTGGTTCTTGCTTCCAGTCATATGTTTTGAGCAGCCACTATTCATGTACCATATTTGGCTACTTCCCTTCACTTGGACCTGCAAAAAGAAATCAGGGGTTAGTCTTAGGAACCCAAACTAGTTTGGGTCCCTTTCTATAGGCAAAGGGATAAATCAGATTCCTTCTAGCCCACCCAGGCAGCCTATTTTTTTCTTGAACAAAAGTTTTGTTCTTTTGACTGGCCTTTTCTTTTGCATTACATTCATTTTTGTAATGGCCAGTCTTGCCACAGTGTGTGCAGATTTTGTTCTCATGAAGAGTGAGGTACTTGCTTTTAGGATCCCACTTAGGTGCTTGTGTCCCATAACCAAGTCCTCTTTTGTTGCTACTGTGATGTTCATGTAACCAAGAGAGTCCATCAGAAGCCTTGTTCCATTTACAAGTTCTGTCTAGTTCATGTTTTACCTTCCCTAGATCTTCTTTTAGTACTCTTATCTGCTCATCCTTTTTGTACAGCTCATCCTTCATTTTTCCTAAGTTTTCTTCTAGGGTGAGATGTGTGTGATCAGCTTTATTCTTTCCTGTTCCTATTTTCAGTTTTAAGTTCTCAGACCTAAGTTCTAGGACACTAGTGTCAAGTTCAAGAACCTGGTTCTTCAACTCAGCGTTCTCATTAGCCCTAGACTCTAGATTTTTGCACCTGGCTTTTAGGATCACATATTCCCTAGACAGTTCTTCCTTCTCATTGTTAATTATCTCAGACTCATCAATGAAGTCTAGCAGTAGCTCAGACAGCCTTTCTTTAGACAAGAATTTAATCTTGTCCTTGAGATGAAAAATACTTACCTCTTGTTCATCATCTGATTCTCCAATGGCCATAAACGCTTGTTCATCTCCAGCTTTATCTTTTGAGTCCTCGTCTGATGTATCTCCCCAGGCAGCAACCATAGCCTTTGTTGAACCTTTGTTCCTTTTTGCTTGAACCTGTTCCTTCGTTCAACCCTTTCCTTTTTCCACTCAATTTCCCATTGAGGACAATTCTTGATCATGTGATCAGTCTTGCCACACTTGTAGAAATCCTCATTGGTCTGTTTCTCAGGAGCCCTTGGTTTGTTGAAGGTTGTGCCTCTTAAAGATCCCTTTCCTATCATTAGGTACTTTTTGAAATCTCTTGTGATCATAGCCATTTCATCATCCTCCAGATCTGAACCTTCAGCAATTCTGAGAGCCAGACTCCTTTCCTTCTTGGGTGTATCCATTTTTATGGTTTTCCTTCTCAGTTCATAGGCAGTAAGGTTTCCAGTTAGTTCATCCAGCTTGAGAGTAGCAATATTCTTTGATTCCTGGATAGCAGTAATTTTGCTTTCCCAAGAGATTCGCAGAACCCTTGTTAAAATCTTCTCAACTTTGTCTTCTTCAAGGATAATCCTTCCAAGAGACATAAGTTCATTTGTCAGTGTGGTGAACCTTGTATACATCTCTTGGATGGTTTCTCCTTCCTTCATGGTGAAATTCTTATATTGAGAATACAACAGTGTTCCTCTAGATCTCTTCACTTGAGGTGTTCCTTCATGAGCCACTTGCAAAGTATCCCAGATTTCCTTAGCAGTGGTACAACTTTGAATTCTACTGTACTCATCTGGACCTAGTCCACCCACAATCCATTTCTTGTCCTTGGCATTTTTCTCCCACTTCTTCAGGTCTTCAGCAGTGCAATCAGCTCTTGTCTTTGGCACATCAACTCCTTCAGCATTCTTCTTTGTGGTTGCTAGGGGACCATCACTGACTATGTCCCAGAGTTCATAGTCTTCCCCTATGATGTGATCCCTCATCATGTTCTTCCACCGAGAATAGTACTGACCATTAAAGAGTGGAGGCCTAGCAGTGGATTGCCCTTCCCAGTTCCCAGGTGGTGCACTCATGTTGATCTTTTCCTAAGGTGTTAGCCTCTTCAAGGATAACCCGCTCTGATACCAATTGACGTTCTAAACGTGAATACCACACAAGAAGGGGGGTTTGATTTGTGTGGTACCCAATTTTCGTTCTAGAAGAACCTGGTTCTTCTAGGTATACTAACTCTACTGTTTGCGGAATGATAAGTACATAAAATAAAGAACACAGGATTTTTACGTGGAAAACACCTCGCTCAAAAGGTGAAAAAACCACGACCTACTACTCAGTAGGATTTTCCCAAACTTCCACTAAAATCACTGAGCCAAAACAACATTTACAAAACTCTTTGTAAACCTAAGGATTAACTCTAATCCCGTTGTAGCACACATCCTCAACTGTTGCGACAAGTTCAAGTTAGCATATAACTTGAACACTCTAAGTACCTAATACAATTGCTTCTAAAAGCTAAAAGGTACAAGTTTAAATCACCTACTACAATTGAACTAGAATGAAAGAAAGACTCAATGGAATTGGTTCTTCTATCTCGTCCAAGTAGCTTCAGGAATGCACACTCAAATCTCACATAAATTGCTTGCAAAATTGCCTCGCTCTTTTGCTCTCAATTTAGTTTAACTTCTGCGTTTGTGCAATACCTGTAAAATAGAACAATCACTTTTTAGTTCATAAGTAGTAATTAGAGTTTGATTGAGACTCAATTGCTGATCTTCCATCGAAGTTGAGTCCTTCAACAACACAAACTCCAACACTATCTTTTATCCAAATTGTGTTCTCTTCACATAAGGAGACTTTCTCTCCTTATCCCATATGCAACCTTTTTGATCAGATCAGGAGATATTTGCTGCTCGATCAATGAGACTTATCTCCTTCACGTGCATATCACATTTGTAGGTTGATCATCATTGTGCTTCACATGATGGACCTGGTCCATGACTGAGTTCATTTGTCATTCTTCAAAAACTTCACCTGTTCTTGGGCCAACAATCACTTATAATGATATAAGCAAGGTAGGTAAAAAGCCTTCCATAGAAAGTTGACTGTTGCACTGTTCCTGTGCAGTAGCGTGTGCAGGTAGTAACTTTCATGCTGGAGAGTTGACTTCATACAGTCTCCTCGGGAACTGGTAGGGACCTGTTTTCTCAATTGTTCCTTCCACTGTAAAGAGTTGAGTTATATTCTACGCTGGATCCCAATCTGGAGTTTTGTGATCTCAAGGTCTTGTAGATGTATAACAGGTTCCGTATCAGGTTCTGGATGGTAAGTTTGTTAGATCATCAAAGCATAAAGTAAAGTACCTATGCCTAAGGTACTTGTAGCCTATCAATGGCAAATGCAGAGGTTAAGGATGGCAAGGTTAGCAGCCTAGTGAAAGGAGTTCAAGTGTCCTGTTTACCGTGAAAATGGTAACGATAATTAAATTTGTAAATGGGATTCTAAAAATACGTGATCTATTCCCGAGCTAGTTGTTAGAGCGGTTGATGCTAATAATATGAAATTTAATGATAGAACGCGAGTTAAAACGAGATAATAATCGAACCGAAGGGCATGCTTCCCGGGTATAGGTCTGGTCGATGGGGGACCTCGGGGTCGAATTCGAGCTATCGAGGATAGCTGTGAATGGGATAACAGTTGAAGGTATAATTAAACAAGGCTCTTTATGGCTAACATTAACTTATATGGTGAAGAACAAGTATAAAAATGATGGATATCGAGGCGACCTCGGGCTAGTGAGAGCAAATAAGTTTAGAAAGAAGAGAGAGAGAGAGAGAGATAGAGAGAGAGAGAGAGAGAGAGAGAGAGAGAGATATTATTGCACTTATAGAGAAACGGAGCAACATCAGCCCCTTACAAGGTAGGGTGAGTCCCCTTTATATAGGAGGGGAACTCGGCTACAAGTACATGAGCATTAATTACAGAGTACGGATATGGGATGGCTTGATGCGATGCCTCAACATAGGCTCTGGATAGGCCGGCCCTGTCAGACTTAGCCGTGTGCCTTGAGAGCTTCCCCTTTTTGTCCTGGCCTCGACCTCCGTCTTCTTCGAATCGGGCCTTGACAAGCCCCGAGGGAGAGGACTAAGTCATGGCCCCATGTCCTCAGGGTCTCGAGGCATTCTCCCGAGATGGCTTGATAGCGAGAAATCAGGCCCTCTGATTTCACCGCGTACAGATAGTCTCCGCGTTTCTCAGAACAAAGCGATGGGAAACGACTATGACCTCTGACTCCTCGAGCTTCTCATGGTGACATTATACTGACGATTCGAATCGTGGAGCGATCTTTTGTGAAAGATGGCATATCTCATTGACTCATGCGCAATACACTGCCATTTCTACTCTTCAAGGTGAAAGTACTGCTGTCGATTCGATTTTTTCAAGGATGCAGTAATTGCGCCCGTAGGCTTTCGTAATTGTATGTAATGACCCCTCGAGGGCTGTTGTACATGGATTTTTATGAATATGAATATGTTCCTTTGATTTCTGCTTTCGATTTTTGCTTTATAATTGCATGTTTTCATGCCCCTCGAGGCCCTTTGAATGCCTTCTTTTACTTCTTGACCGCTGATATCTGACATGGGTGCGAGCGTCCTTTCCGCTCCTCTACTGATCGACATGGCTCTCTTTCGAGCCCATCATCATACCTCGGAGCAATCCTGGATTGATCAGATAGGCTCGGGCTGCCGGGGCCCTTCAAATATTATGGAGATAATGCGCTGAATTTTGGGGCCTTCCAGGATGTTATCCTGGATGAAGGTCAGCTTCGGGTACCAGGGGGTCCCTTTTGATCTTTGATGCAGATAGCTCCCTTAAAAAACGTACGGGATAGACTTTCTGCTAAGGAGTTGCCTATATTCGCTGCTTCGAACCTTCGTGGAGCTTCCATGAACGGAGCTTCCCGCGCTTATTCCTTCTTTTCAGAAAAGGGGAACCACGAGACCAGGTACTGGCCCTACGTCGAATGATGGTGTTGAAAACTTCCCGAAGTTCGACTTTTTTCGGTCGGGGACCCTCGAGGCAGGACGCTATCTCGAGCTTGGAGATAATTCGGACGGCTCCTCGAGTCTTGGCTTCTCGTCGAAGGATACTTTCGGGATCAGGTATCATCCCGTTAATCTATACCGATGTCGTAGGCTTCTCGGGGCTCACTCTAGGTAGGCGAGTCGTTGCTGCTTCTCGCATATAAGTGGGGCGGCTTCGATTTCTTTGCAGGACTTCACTATTTTTAGGTAGCTGCTCTTCCGCTTTGGCATAGGGTTCTTCATTTCTTCAGGCGCAAAAGAGTTGGTGTACGCCCTTACTTTGATCTGCTAGTTTTACCATAGTCATGGCAACTACTTCGGCACCGGCCCGACAGGGAGCGGGGAGTGCTGCTCCTGGCGATCGGGAATCGCAGGAGTTCGCACTGAAGATGGTGTCTCTGATAAGAAGGGAACATCTAGAGACAGTGAGAAAATATTATAAATGGAGCGAGGGGATAGCGCTGCAGGTGCTTCCCCCGGGTGGGAGTACTATGGACTCCACTGATGGATTCTTGAGCGTATATCTATATCCTTTGGCGTTTGGCCCCCTCGATAGGGTCGTGCTTGATTTTTTCTTGAAGTATCGGGTTACTTTGGTGTAGATACATCCGTCGTTTTGGCGGGTGGTGTTGATGGTGTGGTTTTTTGCGGAGAAGGCTGGTCTTGAATTCACGCTTGATCATCTTGTCAGGTTATACCGGCCCTTTCATCATTAGGGCCTGCTAACCCTGAGGTGTCGTTCATCCACACCCTTTGTTGTTGACGACGAAGAGGATAGGGATCGAGAGTGGGCCGGTTGGTTCATCCAGGTCCAGAAGGTCGACATTATCCCCGAGGAGCTTTTGCCATTTCCCGAAGGGTGGAATTACACACGTGAGTGGAGCGTCTGGTGCCATTTCAGGTTTTACCTATAGCGAAAGTCAGTTGAATAATAGTGTTTTTTACCTTGTTGTAGCAACTTCATGGATGCCGGGCGAAGTCTTTGACCTGCCCGGCTGGGTCCGGAGGCTGGTGACCCATTCGGCCTGCGATGAGCGTCGGTGGCGAGCTGTACTTCGTATCAGATGGGGAGCAAAATACCAAGGTATGTGCGCGTGCTGCCTTTGTCTTGGCCTTCGTATATTTGAGGTAACATTTTCCCCTTTCGTTTGTACTGGATTTGCCGCTTGCAGATATCGAACGGTTCCTAGAGATGAGGCGGTGCTCTTCCAAAGAGCGAAAGGAGTCGTTGGCCTCCGAACCGAGGGACAATGGCGATAAGAGGGATCGACACCCGCGAGGTGATAGAGCTTTTTGTGTTGCTGATCGGGCCAATGTTTCCAAGGAGAGGGCATCGTCTGAGTCTGCTGCTCCCGGAATACCTGATTCCAGGTCGGCGGTGCCTTCGAGTGAATATGCTTTGCCCGAGGCCGGTTCTCCCGGGGCCGAAGAGGCAGGATTAACAGGAGTATGTTCCGACTTCAAGGAAGTCCGTCGGCTTCACTTCGTGGTGAGTTTAGGCGCAGTTTCCCTATATTCCGTGTCCTCCTCCCTCTATTGAGTTTTTCTTGTGCAGGGCTGTGACAGGCTTATGTCTGAGTTGCTCCGTCAAGGGGCCAGGCTTCAAGAAATTCTGGGTGAGGGCGAGTCTCTTAGGCTTCTTAGTGAGGAGAAAAAGGGCGAGTTGCTGCATTAGCGATGTGACGCGTACTGGAGCTCGAATTACAAGAGCTATTTGATAGAGCAGGTAACTTTTTGCAGCTCGAGCTTTGCTCTCTTCGGCCCTTTTAGGTTAACCCCCCTTTTTGTTATATTAGCTACAGAAAAAGACGGAGGCTTTGGAGTACCTTAAGGGCGACATTGACCGCGTCAGAACTGCTTGTGGTGAGCTAAGGGCTCAGGTGCAAGCTCAAGCTTTAGAGGAGGCAAGCACCTTTGGCCAAGGTCCCTGCCCTCGAAGTCCAACTCCGCTTGGCTCGTGATAATGCCAAAGTTCAAGCGAATATGATCGGGAAATTTGAATCTGATCTTTTGAAGATTAGGGCTGAGATAATTGATGCCCGGGCTGAGGCGATGCTAAGTCGAACCAAGGCTGATCAGGAGATGGCGACTCGTATGAAGGACGCTACGGATGCTCAAGCCTAGCTGAAGCGAGCCCTCGACCGGGAGAAGAGGATCGAGGATATGTCCGTTGCAGATCCCGAAGAGAAGTACTCGAGGAGATTGGCACGAGGGGCTTCATTCTATCAGATGAATTGGCTCGAGCAAGGGCGGACGAGCGTGACGCGCGGTCATTCCTTGCTGACGAGGTGGAGAGCAAACCTGGCAAATCGTAGCCCTTCGGAATGGAGCGTAGATTGCGCCGTTTTGTCGCTTTATATTTGATATATGTAGAACATGTCTGTAGATGTAGAGTGCGCATCTTTCGCGCATATATATACCTATAAAATGAGAGAAGTCATGATGTTTTACCTCCTTTGTGTTTCTTCCCATATTGCCTTTGATTCGGCGGGCTGGTTTCCGTGTTTTGGCGAGATCCCCGCGGGTTCGGAACCGATTGGACAGGCCCGGGGGCTCTTAAGTGCGATCTTTGACGTGAGCAGGCGTTGGAGCCTCTGTGCTTTGTCCGGCCGTTCAGGTTTAGTCTCCGAGTCGGGCTTCGACTCGAGCTTTTATTGACTTTCAAGTTCTTTCCTGCCTGCATGGGCGGAAGGCGATGGCCTTTCGTGCTTCGGGTCAAAATGAGCTTACAGGTGGGTGGCCCGGAGGCTCGCTCGACTGGCGATCGTGGAATTTATGTCGTGCCCTTAGGCATATTGTATTTTATGCTTATTTCGGGTCTAGTCTCCGAGTCGCGTTGCGTTTCGAGCTTTAATTGACCCTTAAGTGCCTTCGATTTTCCGAACGGCGGTAGTGCCTCTTACGCTAATTTGACCGTTGAGACCTTTTTATATGTGGCCCGGAGGCTTGCATAGTTAACTATTTTGGATCCGGTCTCCAAATCGGGTTACGATTCGAGCTCACTTTAATCCCCAAGTTGTTAACTTTTTGGCTGGCGACAATGGCTCTTACGCTGTTTTTGCCCGTGGGCTTTTTATTTTTATTTTTTATATGTGGTCCTGAGGCTTGCTTATCTGGCGACAATGGCTCTTACACTGTTTTTGCCCGTGGGCTTTTTGTAGGCTTTGTTTTCCGCTCGTTAAGGTTTTTTTGAAAGATTTTTGCCTGACCCGTCGTCGATTCTGGAAGAACCTCGATTTCAAGTAGTTATCAGCGATGTTTCGAGCATCTCGGAAGGCTGAGTAGGTCGAAGCCTTTATGATTTGGAGCTGACATGGTCGAAGTTCGTTTTGCCTGTTGAGGGAAGCCTGTTTTAACCGGTTCTTTCCGAAGTATATTCGAAGTAGTGGCCTGCAATTTTTGTTCAGCGATGGTCGGGCGTCCCCGAGTCACGTTAGTTTGGCTGTATCAGCCATTTTGACTGTAGTCATATGTGTTTGGCCGGGGCCATTTTTGATCCCGAGTGATAGTTTAGGCGTCTACACCGAGGGTATGCCCTTTCGGGATTCTTACAAATGCGACGTATAGCCTAAACTTCAGGATTTTCATGCCTGTTGAGGTCTTACAGTTTGTCATGCCCGTTGAGGTCTTATAGTTTTGCTGTGGTGTAGAATGGATCTAGTTATGCTGAGTCTGCCCGCTAGGGGTCTTACAGTTTTGGGTTTTCCAGCGCATGGCGATTGACAACAGTCTCCGAGTCATCAAGTTTTTTAAGCGCGAAGACCGCTTCTTGTGAGCTCGAAGCTGCCTTGTAGGGGCTTTATGAGCCCGGAGTTCCGACCCTGGGGTCGTGCGAGTGCCAAATTGTTGACATTAAGTCTCCGAGTATTTCGGGATGTATTTGGTGGAGGGGGGCCCCTGTTGGGGATATACTTGAGATCTCCTTGTCCGGAGAATAAAACGCTGAGAAGATATCTTTTTATTGATTGGTACAGACATACATTGTTTCGTTGTCGTGAGCTCGACCCACGCGGGTGCGGCTTCTCGGACCATTCGACCCGGTTCATAATTCCCGGTTGGGGTTTAATCTGTCGTTTCCCGGTCCTCCCGAGGGGGCGATGCCCTTAGAAACAGACCATCGCTCGTCGTTAGGCTGTAGAAAAAGTCTGCGACCTTATCGGATCCTCTTCTGGGGGTATGTTGCTCCGCTAATAATCTTGCTGACAAGGCCCACTTTGGGGCCGGAGCCCGGCTGAAGGGAAAAAACGCGGCGGTCACCTTTAAGGCCTAGGGATCTCCAGGTAGAGTTAGAATCTTCGAATATCCTGGCCAGCTGTCTGCATACAGGTTAGTGAAAAAATAACGAGGGAGTAAAGCAGTTCTTCCTCACCGCGGGATGTATAGGCGATGTTTTGGGATTCGGTATGTCCCTGTCCATTCGGGGCGTGGGCCCTGGTTCAGCCCTCCGCCGTGTCTTATCATGCTTGTCACACCTCCTTTTTCCTACACCCGGAAGGGTATAAGGGAGTTTTTTCAAACTTAAAGTGACAATCAAAACATGATTATTTATTTCGAATTCAGAGTCGCCACTTGGGATATATATGGTGTCCCAAGTTCCCGGTTTCAAATCCCGAATCGAGGAAAGATTGACTCTGTATTACAGTCCGCGAACACAGAAATCCGGGTAAGAAATTCTGTTAACCCGGGAGAAGGTGTTAGGCATTCCCGGATTCCGTGGTTCTAGCACGGTCACTCAACAATTATAATTGGCCTATTATCTAATTTTAGTACATGTTTTAGCCTGTGGTTCAATTTTAACTTATTAGCCGATTTTAATTATTTTTAAGGAAAATTGCAACGTCATTTAAAATACGTCTTGAACCACGTCACATAAATGCACCCGCGGCTCTCGACATATTTTATCTAACATTGTTGAGATTTGGATTTGGGTCACATAAATGCGCACCCCAGTTTAGGAAGGTAAATTATTAAAATAACGCGCCTAAAGCAACTACGCGTTTAAACTTTGCGAGGGCCATGGAAATTCGACTAAATGGCATACCTCGATTTCTAAAGAACTTATACTCAAACAGAGCAATTAGAGATATTCTTAATTTCCTAAATCGATTCTGCAATTACTGCGAAGCCAGGAATTAAGGATTCGAAAATGGGAACAGTAGTGTTCGGTCATTATAATTAGATATCACATCACTTTCACTAAATAAATTTCAATTGAAAGCCAACATATGGAAAAGAGGAAATCTGACAATAATTTCAGAAACTATTTTCAACTGATGAGATTAACTATGAAACAATTTCGACCGAGGAAACCGGTATTGCATCCAGGAGTAAATCAAATTAGTAATATCAGGAGCTTATTCAAACCCCACTTATAAATATTCTTCTACTTAAATCTCAAGTTATGAACATGAAACAGTACATGATTCCAAATAAGTATGCACATTTTGCATATACCCTGCGCATCTCCATTACAAAATCAATAATCATACAACCTAGATAAAATTTGCTCGACATCAGTTGAATAATTATGAGCCCAAACCGCAACCCCCATCTAGATATCAATTTATTAGCTTAAACAACTTGACATTTAATTGAAGCAGGCATTTATGTCATAACATTGATTGAAAATGTGAACTAACCAAACTTAAAGAATAAACAAACAAATCTGAAATATCTCACACAGATTTATCATGAATAGATCAAACTTTACTTACTTTACGTTCATAACAAAGCTAGAAATTTACATACCTACTAGAGGGTGAGACCAAATAAATAAAATACTGGAAAATTGAAGAAGCAATACAGCAAGCAACAACAAAATCTTAATCAAACTCTTCTT